>NC_046658.1:102983156-103022615 GCF_010883055.1 Belonocnema kinseyi
CCCCCTCAGTTATTGTCAAATTTCCACGTTTCAAGACCCTCTGAATCCGAAAAACCAATTTTTACGAATGTGTCTGCATGTATGTCTGTCTGTGAGTACGATGCTTTTGAAAAAATCGTTCGATTAGATTGGCCTTTGATACACTCTTTTAGTGTCCTAAACAAAAGGTCAAGTTCCCTTAGCCAGTCATTTTGGATAAAAATTCAAAAAGTGAGCGCATTTTTAATATTTTTGAGACCACTTTTTTCAACTTTCAAACATTTTCTGTACGTATAATCGTATTATTCAAAAAGTCGAACAATGTATCCTAAGGACTTTTTTCATAAAACCAAAAATGACTAGAGGTATAGCATTTACGAAATTCCAATGACCACACGAAAATGAACATTTTAAGCCAAATGACGCACGATATGAAAAAAGTCAACAGAAGAATAATTTTTATTTTTGAATGGCCCACAAGATTATAATAACAACTTTTTGAATTTTCTTGAAAAATCGAAAATTCTAATTTGGCACCATAAAAAATTACTCTTGGTTGAAACTTATCGCTCCCTCCCCTCATTAATCGAATTGTCGTGGGACTGTTGTAACTAGAGTCTCCGCCCTAGATGCTTTGAGAGACTCTTTTAGTGAATTATTAGATGATGAAGCAATTTGGATCTGAAATACAGCGATATGCCATCTGCTGGCTAAATTTGGCACTAAAGTAACGTGGTCGTTCTTAAAAGGCTCTGTGCTATTCCGGTGATATTCAGAGTAGAATATAAATATATTGTTTAAATGCTACGATTTAAATCATCAAATTAAAAAAAATGTCCGATAATACAGAAATAGACGATCTAGGGACGAAATTCAGTCCAAGGAAGAGCAAAAGATTTTGCTGTGTTTTCGGATCTTCAAGCAAGGCTAGACAACAACCTAGATGTTAGGTTTTATCAATTTCCCTTGCCTATAAAAAAGGTTTTGTTAAAGTGGTTAATAAAAATGGGTCTGAAGAAATGATCAATCGGAGAAAGCAATGGGAAAATGTTTTAAAACTGAAGAAGAAGGTAATCTCAAACATATGTGTAGTTTGTTCTCTGCATTTTAAAAGTGCGGATTACTCATTTTGAACAGATAAGTTCACATTGATTTCTAGAGCAAAATATATTTTCTAATATTTTGAATTTATAAATAATTTAGATATACCATTTGAGTCATCTTGATCGTCCATAATTTTAACCTCAAAAATTTGATAGGAACTAATTACAAGTTCCCTAAAATACATGAAGCAAAATCGTTTTTATATTTTATACATATCTAAAATATTTTGAAAACTTGAGTTTTTTCAAAAACTGCCAAGAAAATATTATTATTAGAGTGAATAATTTCCTTCTTTATGTATGAAAAAAACATGCTCAATCATGATTTGAAAATGTACTTTTTGTAGATTGCAGTGCAGGGGAACAGTACTTAAAACTGGTACCGCAAACTGGACGATTGTAAACAAAAAGCAGTTAGTTTTATGCTCGTTTCATCATCCGAGTGTTTCACATAAAATAATATGTGTCCAGCGTGTAACACCTTTTCTCCTTCCACAAAATTTCTACACGAAGGAGTGGATAACGTAAATTTACAAATTTCAGCAATGTCGTCGGCCATCTTTGTGTAAATCCCCCTTCTGACGTCATGATTTCAGATCCCAATAGGCCACCACAACTGCGATGTAGAACATGATGCGGTAGAAAATTCAATTGACAAAGCCTGGGTTACTGAGGTTAGGGATATAATTTCGTAGTAAAAAAAAAGGTAAAGCTACTGTGTAGACCGTATGTGTAACGTGTAAATCGTAACAATAACATTAAAAATGATCAAATTCAGTTGATGGAAAAATGACAGAAAATTTAAATGAAATGTTTAATAACAAATTTTTTTAAAGGATGCACATTTTTTTAAACGCGGCAATAAAACTACGTCTGTTTCAATACTAATGCATGCCATGAATGATAATAATATACATTCCCGTGCAGAAATCTCGGTCTGGCCCCGATCGGGGCCAGACCAGTCCAGGTCGGGTCCCGATCGGGAATCCTGGTCGGAGCCTGGCCGCAGATGAAACACACGCCCAGATCGGGGCCAGGTCGAGAAACCCGATCTGTGTCCCATCGGTGTCCGATCGGTACACGATGAGTCTCATTATAATCCATTCATGAATTTCACAAATGGAGATTTAATATAAGTAAACTCGAAAGTATCGAATGGTTCTCTCCTTTCGAAGGCCACCTTAATGCTCTGAATTTCCAATTCAGTTATTTTAAGTTAAAATTAAAGTACTACAGGCACGAAAAGAAAAGGTTTCAGAATACAAAATTTAATTATACTTTTGAAAAACGTAAAATTATTGTAAAATTATTGTGGATGGTATCAGTTTCGAGGAAAAGTATTGTTTTTTATGAAAAAAATGGATGATAACCAGAAATATTTCAAATAAGAATTTCAATTTCTTGAAAAGAAATGTTGTCTATAAAACTTTTAAAAAAATTAGAAAAAGTTTTTTCGCAAAAAGATTCCCCACAACTTGACATTTTTGAATGCTTCCAAAGAAAAACAACGGGAAATAGCCTATCATTTCCGATTTATTGATATTTTACTGTAAATAAATTCAATTTCCTGCTAATCGCATTACTTCTTGAAAAATTCGAGAAGGTGTTTGTAGATAATTTTTCGCCAAAAAATTGCGCTATCATTTATTAGATCGTTTTATTTTTTTAAATCGGTTAAGAAGAAATATAGACCAAACAACATTTAAACAAAAATGAAAAATTTTGAATTAAATATTTCTGGTTATTTTAAATATTATTTACAGAATTTAAATCATCTAAATCATTCATTTAAATCATTTTTATTACTATAAATTAATTTTGAACAAATGGACGTTTTTATAACTTGAAATGTCAATGTTTATAATGAAAAAGAAAAAAAACTTTGTTTATCATTTTAAACTTCGTGCGAAACTAATTAGATTCCGAATGCAACGAATGCGCAGTTGAGCAACTAGCTCTTCCTGGAATGTTATGAAAATTGGTCCATAATGTATTTCTGTAATAAATTTATTATTAATACAAAATCAAAGTTTGAATAAAATTATCGATTGTATCACATATTTTACTCTTATAATTTAAAAACATTACAATTTTGGGCATACTGCAATTCATTTCTTGTGAATAGATTTGATAATTCGAACTCTACATTAAATCGAAAAACCTTAAGTTCTTTAATAATAATTGAAAATAAAATAACTTGATCAATTTCATCATATAATATTTGACTCATCTAATGGTAAATATACTAATTTTACCTAAAACAATTAAATTAATTATTAATTTATTTGGGGTTAGGTTTCAATTTGCCCGCAGAGTGTTATTACTTACTCTCATCTTCCTCGCACAGGTTTCGAGGTCTACTGACTGGTTTTTATTGCCTCCGAACACGTGGCTTACTCATCTCATGCATTTTTAATTATTGCTAGAATATTATAAACGAGTAGTATGTATAAAAATTTCACTGCACTACCGGAAAAAATCAAGGAGCACTAGTTCTGCGAGCGCATGGAGATGGCGTTTCAGTAGAAAATCGGTCTGGCCCGGTCGGGCCCAGGCATGGGCCACAGAGTTCTACCGATCAGGGCCAGATCGGGAAATCCGACCGGGGCCAGATCGGTATTACGTTTGAAATCGGGCGATTTCTGCACGGGTTTATGGAAATAATATACAATTTAAGGATAAACTCGAGTGAGAAACACAAGATACGTGATGAGAATGTGTTTGTTAAAGCCAAAGGAGCTTTGAAAAAAGAGAATTCACAATCACCAAATTACTGTTGTCGATGCTTTGACCATTAGTTTTAAAAAGTATGTGCACAAAGAGCGACTGCGTAGCGCGAGATATATATTTTTTCGAGCGCGAAGCGCAAGAACCAACATTCGCGCACCATAGGCCGCTTTCATGTTTAATAACTAAATTTATTTGTTTCAGAGAATACTTTGATGGTAATATGTATACCATCCATGTATATCAAAAACTAAAAAAAAATTAGGCCATCTTCAAAAGATCTGTAAATTAGTTGTCTTTAATTATAAAATTATAAGGTATATTATTTATTTATAATATAAAAATGTCATGGAAAAAAACTTATGTAAGCCTTTTTTTTGATTTTACATTAATATTTCAAAGGCTAAAAAAGCTTCTTTTAATTTTTACCATTTTTACATCGATTGAAATGTTATATTTTCAAAGTTTTCATAATTTATTTTGAGAAATATTGCTTTTACATAAAAATATTCAAAACAGAAATTTTCGAAAAATAATTAACATCACGCTGATTTTTCATGATTTTGATTAAAAATCAAACTATACATTAAAAATTATGCATTTTAAAGAAAAATGTTAACACAAAAAATGTAGATCTCAGTAAATTACACATTGTTCTGTAAATTATTTTTTCATGTTTTAATATTTTAAGATTTACACTAGTTTTTCACGATGAAAATTAAAATTTCGTTGTAGTTTTTCTAATTTACGAAGAAGGGTTACTGAAAAACATCAATTTTGCTTGTAAAATTTGTTTGACTTTCGTTTTTTTGTTTTTGTGAGGAATGTTTATAAACCAATTCCAGATAATAAACAACAAAGTTTGTTTAATTTTTCTTAATCTATAGAATGCACAATCCCTTAATACTGGTTAAAACCCCGGGTTGCGCACTTCAATTTTGTCAAATTTTTGTTTAGATTTCAAATTTTGATTAGAGCATTAATTTTTCAATTTTTTTTAAAGCATTCATCTTTGGAAATTCAATTAGTGCAAGCAATTTTCTTGAATTCAGTCAAAAAATATTTTCAGAATTCTTCTTTTGTCATGTCGGTTAATTTGCTCTCACGCCGAAAAAAATTATGTGCCCTTATTCGATCCGGTAGTTCAATTTGGTTGAAAATGAACTTTTTTGTTGAAAATTAAACAAAATTGGTAGAAAATTAAACGTTTCGGTCAAAAATGAAACCATTTGACAATTTAACTATGTAGTTGCAAGTTTATTTTTTGTTTGTTTGTTGGAAATTAATTTTTTATCTAAACTCTAAAGATGTCCATATTTGGTTGAAGACAATTAATCTTTTGGATAATTCATTTTTTGTTTTAAATTCGTTTTTTTTTTTCATGTAAATGTAACTGTTCCATTTTTTGTTGAAAAGACATGAATTTCGTTGAAAAATCGACTTTTACTGGAAAAGAAATCTTCTTTGTAGAAATTTCGTCTTTTAGTAGAAAATTGATCTCTGTGAAAAATTCATGTTTGTAGGTTAAAAATTCAGCTTTTTGATTAAAAGTTGAATTATTTTGTTGGAAATAGAACCATTTTTTTAATTAATCTTTTTTGTTAATAATGAAACTATTTTGTTATGGTAGACCAGTTAAAAATTCATCTCTCTTGGCTGAAAATGAACTTTTTGGTAGAGAATTCAACTGTCTTCTAAAAAAGTCGTCGTTTTCGCTAGAAAACTCAACTGTTTGGTTTGAAGATGCAACTAATGAAATCTTTAATGTCGGTAATATTAGTCTTTAATGTATCGACAAGAATTTAAATTTATTTTTTGATCAGAGAAGTATGAAGTGTTAAAAAAACCTTTGCGGCCTCCCTCCTGTGTGCCACTTTGTGATGTTATGGCAGACCCACCCTCCCCCCATTTATAGTTTCTCGTAATATATGAATGCTTCCTTCAAAACAATTTTTACATTTTTAAATGCTATCAATACACTTTTTTATGGAATTAATGTAAAGTTTCGTGTCGATAAAGGAGACAGGGTATGTGTGCATAAAATATATATCTATACCCGAGATTGCAGCTTAATGGAAATATTATTAAGGGGCTGTTTTAAAAGGAGTCCGCCCTCATCGGGGTGAAGGCTCGTGATGAACAGCGGCAATCCCTTTGTATCACGCGACGTCGCTGACTCTTTCATATCTTACAACATAAATACATAATATATCTCTACCTAGTACCTTCTCCCTCTTTTTTGTTGTTTCTTGTTCCTGCCCTCTTCAATTATTAAAGCTGCATTACTGCATTATTTGAAATACGATAGGTAAAATATCGATACAGATATAAGATATATATATATTTATTTATTTATACAGATAAAAGTTCATTTATCTTGATAGTGTAAAAGTGAGTACTGATAAGTCCGTTATTATGCAAATTACAGGCAGTGTACACAGAAAACACTGAGGGTACAAAATAGAATTTCTGAAAAAAAAACACGTCTTATTTTCTTCAGTTTTTTATATAGATAGCTCACAATCTCCTCTACAAGCTCTGTAAACATCAAAATGAGATATCCCTTAGTTTTCGAAAAATGATAAAAAATGTACGACATAATAAGGCACACGATGTGAGAAACCATATAAACAATAAGCGAACAATTCGTGCATACGATTATAATATTCTTCTATTGTTCGTCTATTGTTTACATGGTTTTTCACATTGTGTGCATTATTTTAGCGTACATTTTTTATTATTTCTCGAAAACTAAGGGAGATCCCATTTTGATGTTTACAGAAATCGTTGAGGATATTGTAAGCTATCTATATAAAAAAATGAAGAAAAGAAAAAGTGTTTTTTTTTCAGAAATCCCGTTTTAAAATTAGTTTTTGAAAAATCCAAGAGCTTTTTGAAATTATGTTGGTCAAAAAATATATTTTAAAAACTGCGTCCTATTATGAATAATTAAAAAATATACCTCAATATATGATTGAAATCCCCAAAGTTATAGAAGTTGAAAAAAAGGAGCAACATTTTCAAATTTGAATATCTCCTAAGTTTTTTTATTTTTTCTAAAATTATTTTAAGATTTTTCTTTCAAACGCTTAAAGAACGGATACTAGTATTATCATCAGAACTAATAACAGTGACTCAAATTCTTCAGATAATTTGAAATGGAATTGCTCAAGATTGTAACCACGGAAAGCTTACCTCAGGTAGGATTAATCAGCTGACTATTATCCTGCTTGAAGAAATACCTGAAAATCTTCGCACCCTAAGTTTTTTTGGTGTAATGAGTTCATAAATCGCATAAGCATTACAAGAATAATATTAATTCTTATTCGGATGCAGAAACTGCAAATATAGTTGAAAACTTTAAACTGCATCCTCTTCCAGTTTTGGGTTTCAAAAAAGTGATTAAACGTAATCTGTTTGATGATAACACAGAAAAAACTGGGGGGGGGGGGGGGGGGTAGGAAACGTTGCAGGTAATAATTCAAGCAGGGCAATATTCAGTTGATTACTCCACCTCGGGGTGAATTTTCTATGGTTACAGACCTGTAACGTGCTGCCTCTAGAGGAGACCGCCGGAGACATCTGCGACTCACACACAGAATTTTCACCGCAGTTTACTCACATCGGCAAAAAGTGTAGAAACAATAATGATTTCCTTAATTTTCATATTCTTGCTGCAGCACCCCATTACCACTGTTCACTTATTTAAGTATTTGGTTCAGAATTCATCTATTTTGGCTGAAAATTAATCTATTTTAGTGAAAAATCTTCTTTTTTTGTTTGTTAAAAAGTAATTGTTTTACGTGCAAATTTTACTATTTCATTTTTTGCTGAACATTTATCTTTTTCGTTAAAAATTAACTAACTTCTTTAAAAAATATCTTTTTCGCTTGAGGATTCAATTATTTTGTTTCAAATTCATATTTATTGGTTGAAACCACACTTAATTGTTTGAATGTTGTAAAAAATCATTTTTTTTAGGTGAAGACTCACCCTTTTTTTGAAAACTTAGCTTCAGCTTTGATTGAAAATTGATATTTTTTAGTTGAAAGTTCGAGTATTTGGTTCAGAATTCTTTTTTTTTATGATAATTAAACTATTTTTGTGAAAAATCGTTTTTTTTTAGTCCAAAAGTAATTGTATTGAGTAAAAACTTAATTATTTCACTTTCTGTTTAACATGTATATTTTCAGTTGAAAATTAACTAACTTTTGTTAAAAAACATTGGACTTTTTCACTTTTTGTGAACATTGATCTTTTTAGTTGAAAATGAACTACGTTTTTTAACAATAATCTGCTTTAATTTTGGATCCAACTGTTTTGTTTAAAATACATCTTTTTGGTTAAAACCGCAATAAGTTAGTTAAATATTGTAAATGTAATTTTTTCAGTTGAAAACTCATCTACTTTTTTTCAAATTTATCATTACTTTTTGTTGAAAATTGATCTTTCCGCTTGAAATATAAACAAATTTTTTGAAAACGAATCTGTTATGGATGAGAATTCAACCTTATTTTTTAAATTTATCTTTTTTGGTTTAACATTCAGGTGGTTTTTAGAAAATTTTATTATGAAAATTCGTTCTTCTTTTGTTCAGTTTTTTTTCCGAGAATTGAACTATTTTATTCTTACTATCGGCGAGAAAACTATATATTGAAGCTTAAGAACTTAGTCAAAAAAAAAAATGCTGGCGCAACAAAAAAACAGTCATTTAAAAGCTGAAAGTATTCTACGTTAATAAGCTTGAAGACGTTTATGTAAAAAAATGTTTGTGCTTAGCAGACTGAAAAATGTAAAAAAAAGTAAGGATTTTCGGGTACATTTAAGAACAGTCAAGCTTAGAGCATTATTTCTTATACAAGGGGCGATGGGAAAAATTTGAAAAAATTCATGAGTATGAGAAAAACTGTCGTGAACCAGTTACACAGTTGAGAAATTAAAAAAATAATGAAAATTGTTGCTTAAAAGTACAAAAATGTGCAACTATATTATCTTCAGTTCTAATATAGACATTAAAGCGATTCAAACTGCAAACTGTAATGGATAGACTCTGTATTTATTTTCAGTCATCCGGAAGAATGTGTTAGTCTTCTTTTTTGTGAAAATCGCGATATTTTTAGGCATTTTTTTTGTTGGAAAACAAGTGATAGAAAGCAGGGGGACCCTTTTTTGGTTTTACTGCCGACCGCTGGTTCTATTCTTCAAGCTCTGGTTCTGAATGCTTGGATGGCACCTGGCCACGGGTCGAAGAAAGGGACCAGCGATCAGTAGTAAAAAATAAACGGGACCCCTGCTTTCTATCACTTGTTTTCCAACAAAAAAATGCCTAAAAATATCGCGATTTTCACAAAAAATAAGACTAACACATCCTTACGCATGATTGAAAATAAATACAGAGCCTATCCATTACAGTTTGCAGTTCGAATCGCTTTAATATCTGTATTAGAACTGAAGATAATATAGTTGCACATTTTTGTACTTTTAAGCAACAATTGTTATTATTTAATTAATTTCTCAACTGCAACTGGTTCACAACATTTTTCCTCATACTCATGAATTTTTTTAAATTTTTTCCATCGCCTCTTGTATAAGAAAAAGTGCTCTAAACTTGACTGTTCTTAAATATACCCAAAAAACCTTACTTTTTTTTTACATTTTTCAGTCTGCTAAGCACAAAAATCTTTTTACATAAACGTCTTCACGCTCATTAACGTAGAACACTTTTAGCTTTTAAATGACTGTTTTTTTGTTGCGCTAGAATTGTTTTTTTAACTGAGTTGTTAAGCTTGAAAGGCAGATGCCTATAGTTTTCTCGCCGACAGTAGTTGAAGATTGATATTTTTGAGTGGAAAATTTAATTTTTGGGTTCAAAATTCATCTGTTTGGTTGAATTGAACCGTTTTTTATTTCAAATTAAAATATGTTTTCGTTGAAATATCAATTATTACATTTTTTCAAGAGAATTCATGTTTCTTACTGAAAATTTAACTATCTCAGTTGTTGATGAAACTTGGTATTTTTGGTTGAAAATTTAACTGTTTTGTTGAAAATTAATATTTTTGGTTAAAAATGAATGTATTAAACTGAAAATTTGAATTGGTCGAAAATGGAATTTTTTCTTTGAAAATTAATGTATTTAATGGAAACTCGTCTTTTTTGGAAGAAAATTAATCTTCGTGGTTCAGCATTCTGCTCTCCTTGGTAAAAAGTTGAGTTTCTTAAACCCATTAACGCAAAATTTATGGGTATAACAAAACAATAAATAGATCAAAAGTACTGTTCCTTATGTTATTGGGTAAGCTAAATTCGAATCCGTCGTCAAAATTCGAATATTTTGACTTCAAAATTAAATATGGCGGTTTTTGTATACAAAAATAGTGTAAAATGTTTGATTTTTTAGTTTTATAATTTTTTTCAGACATAAAACGCTTTAATATCTTAAAATTTTTTTAGCCATCGATGCACAAAATTCTTAAACTTTAACAAAGAATTTTTATGTACATGTTTTTTCTTCCAAAATGGCGGACAAAATGCAAAAATGTTCCAAAAACTGTTTTTTTTCCACCAACTTTGTTTTTCTTAAAAACTTGAAAGTTAAAAAAAAAAGTTCCATGGAATAAAAATGTCTTGAACTTAACCATAGAACACTATGAAATTTTTCTACATTTTTTAGAAAAAATTTTTGATTTTTCAAAAAGTCAAAAATTTACAAAAAAAATTTTCAAAAAATCTGAAAAAATTCAAGAATATTCTTTGACTAATTTTAAGACATTTTTATTCTTGGAAAATTTGTACCAGAGCCTATAGATTTTGGGAAATAATTGATCAAACTTCATGCGAAAAGAATTCGCATTGAAAATTAATCTTTTCGCTTGAAATATAAACTACTGTCTTGAAAACGGGTCTATTTTGTTTGAGAATTTAACTATTTGCTTTAAAATTTATATTTTTTGATTGAGGATTCACTTTTTTTTTTAGAAAATTCTACTACTATGAAAATTAGTTTCTTTTTTTGTCCAATTTTTTTCCGAAAATTCAATTGTTTTATTTTTAGTTGAAGATTGATCCCTTTTAGTTAAATCTCAACTTTTTGGTTCATAATTGATCTTTTGTGGTTGAATTTAACTATTTTATATTCTAAATTAAAATATTTCTTTGGTTGAAACATCAATAATTACATTTTTGCACGAGAATTAATCGCTAAGTTAAACTATAATATGAGCTTAGTGCTTTTGGCTTATGCACGTTAAATTACCCAGTGTAGAGCATCATTTTTTGTGTGGCACATAAAAAACTTGGAGTAATCAACCGGATTTTTTTTAGACGAATCCACTCTAAAAAAAAGTAAGGGAAAATATTCGTAGAACCAAATCGAACCTACGCAGAAGGATCGTTGCTCTCTAGTAAAACAGGCGTCCCCCAGGATACGGTTCCTTTTTTCCCTCCCCTCTCTTCATTCCCTATCCCTCAGGATCATTAATCAAATTCCCCTCCGACCTCTCCTTTCTACCCCCTCCTACCCGACAACCAGCAATGCCGCCATTACTGTGCGGCTGCGTGCTCGACGCACTAATTAAAACCCGGAAATTAATGCTTTATGCCTCTGCACATTCTCCACGGGAAACGATGAAAGTTTTAAGTTCTGAATCGCGATTCTATCTTTCCTTTTAAAAATATAATGCAAAAGATCAGTGATATATTATCACTTTGCAATTATCTCAGTTGCTACATTTTTTCTTGATGTGCACAGTCAGTTATTATCTTATATTCAACAATTGTTAAGAATTTAATAAATAATAATGTGGTGTGAAGTTATTTTAGCGTTAGATAGATAAAATCTTCAAATATTATAATTGTATATTGCACTTTTTGAACAGTCTATAAAGAAGCTTTTTATTGATAATGTAGCATGTATTTTGTTCGAATTTGTTTCTCCATATTTTTTCATAAAAATACTGTGATGGATTAGACATTGTTTTGCTTTTGACCAGGTCTTGATTTTTAAAGTCTCCCCTGAATTAAAAAAAATCTGGTTATTTTAGACACTGTTGTTTTATTTTTAGTCCTTCATAAACTAAAATTTGTTATAGATCAATCAATATCCTGAACTATCGCATGGTCTGAATAAATTAAGAAACATCTTCAATCAAAAATGCTTTTTGAAAAATTGTAAATTACAATATTTCTCCATTTTCTTAACATGTCTACTTTGGGTCATTTTTTCTAGATTTTTAATTCAAATTTATCTGAAAAAATCTCATTTTTCATGCGGATATCTTAAATCTAAAAATAAGTTCAATAATTTAAGTATTAACTATTTTTTCTAAACGTTGAGCATAACAATTTTTTTAACTTACTTTGACCCTGCGAACACTCAGGTATTGATGGACTTATTTTTAATTTTACACAAGTTATAAAAAGAACACACAATTACATTTTTTTGTAGTTAGCTGTTTTTTATTTCTTAATTTCTATTTCTCTCGATTACTTTTTGTTAAATGAAATAAATTCAGCTGTATGTAAGTGAATTCTCAAATCTTACGGACAGAATCAACGTCTTTTACACTAATATTAAATATCAAATAACCAAATCTCATTTTTTTGTAAAAATATTCATATTGAATTTGAATTCTTGGTTGAATGTTTGTAAAAGATCATTTGTTCATTTAAAGACACATCTCTTTTTTAAATTTAACTTCAGTTCTTGTTGAAAATTGATCTTTTCACTTGAAATATAAACTACAGTGTTAAAAACGAATCTGTTTTTTTTTTGAGAATTCAACTATTTTCTTTAAAATCCATCTTTTTTTGTTGAAGATTCACCTCTATTTTTGATAAAATTTTACTTCGATAAAAATTTGTTCTTTTTTTTGTTTATTTTTTTCCAGAATATTCAACTATTTTATTTCTGGTTGAAAATTGATAGTTTTTAGTTGAAAATTCAACTGTTTGGTTAAAAATTCATATTTTGTGGTTGAATTGAACCGTTTTTTATTTCAAATTAAAATATTTTTTGGTTTAAATATCAATTATTACATTTTCCCACGAGAATTCATCTTTTTAACCGAAAATTTAATTACTTCAGTATTTGATGAAACGTGGGCTTTTTAGTTGAATTCTTTTTTTTTTAATCAATATTTTAAACTGAAAATTTGAATATTACATTTTTGGTCGAAAATTTATCTCTTTTTATTTGAAAATTCATACATTTCATTGTAAGTCGTCTTTTTTTGTAGAAAATTAATCTTCGTGGTTGAAAATTCAAATATACTTTGCAAAAACTGATTTCTTTCTGATTTCTTTATTTTCTTTTAAAATCCTATTCAATATTTTGAATTCTCTTGAAGTTTTTTCAAGTCTCCTTAAATTTGTTTCAATTTTTTTCATTCGTTGTATTCTTTTGCATTTTTTAATTCTGGTGTTCATCAAAATTGCTAGAGATTAACCATTCCCTCGATTTCGATTGTTTAATATTTTTAATAATTTAAATATTCACCTGTTTCTAAATTATTTTTAATTCCCTTCATTTTTCTACAGTCTCTTTTAATTGCTTTGAATTATTTTATATTATTTTGATTTCCTTGTATTGTTTTTAAAATGTAGAAATCTTTTGAAATTCCTTGAAGTTTTTCAAAATTTGTTTGAATTTGTTCTAATTTCTTTGGCGTTTTTCAAAGTCTTCTTGAATTCTTTTTAATTTTTTTGAATGCGGTTTTGTATTTTGTGAATTCTTGTAGTTAAATATACATTAAAATTGCTAACATTTAACCCCTTTCTGGACTTCGATTGTTTAGTCTTCAGAGAACTATTAGGCGAGGAGTTAGCCTCCGTCCAGTATTCAGATCTACGCCTGATTCTAAATTAATTGAATTTCCTTCAAGTTTTTAAAAATCTATTTGAATTTCTTTCCATTCTTTTGAATTATTTTTATTCCTTTGAATTCTTTTTATTCTTTTGATTTCTTTGAATTATTTTTAAATCTTTTAACTATTTTGCATTCCCTTGATGTTTTCTAAATCAATTTGAGTTATTTTGAATCATCTTGAAGTTTTTAAATGTTTCTTTCTATTTCTTTTTACTCTTTTAAAATCTTGGTTGTATTCTTTTGAAGGATTGAATTCAGGTGTACATCAAAATTTGTAGCAGTTATCTCCTCTCTCGATTTTGATTGTTTAGACTTTAGAGAACTATTTTGCGAGGAGTTAATTATTATACAGAATTCAGATGTACACCTGATTCTAAGTTATTTTGAATTCATTTTATTCTTTTGAAATCCCTTGAAGATTTTTAAACACTCTTTAAATTTCTTTCAAGTTTTTTAAATTCGTTTCATTTATTTTTTTTTATTTTTGAATTTAGGTTACACCATAATTTCTAGTGATTGGTTTCTTGACAAAATACCATTGTGCGAAAAAAAATGAAGATTTGTATAATTTGATATTAAAAATGAAATGTGCGTATTTATCTTACATAAAAGTCTTCTGCAACTCCTTTTTACGTGCGTAAATTTCCTTCAGTTTCATAACATCGTTAGAACGGCATGATGTCTGACCATTCTTGAATAAAGAGGTATGAATTACAACTGGTTAATAGCCGTAAAGTTTGAACTACAACTACAGCTTGGTGCACTTTTACAGTGCGGTGGATCAGTGCGTTCCGCTCATAAAGCCATAACCCTCGGAATAGAAGAGAAGAAACCGTAGCCGTAGCCAATGGCGAATCCGCAAATCCCTACCCTATAGCCGTAAATTACTTAGTGTTCTTGCGCACTTGTTGCAGCTTGGACATTTTGCGGTCAACCGAGATGACCACCGACCACTAATGGTTCCAAACATTCATGGGTCATGCCCAACCATCAATGGGTCTACAAAAATCTACTTTTACTCCCAAACCACAAAGTTTTTAATACCCTTTTCCTTTAAAGATTTAAATTAAAGTGTTATGTTTATAAACAAGCTATAACAACTTTGGATATGTAGATTAAGGAGTCCTAAAATAATTATGTGTTTTTTTTATTACATACCTACACAACTTGTTCCATTTTGTGGAAAAGTAAATTAATATTTTTCTTGAAATTAAACAAAAAGGCTTAACCGTTGTCCTGTGGCCTTAAACAGTCCAAAAATGATTGAAACTATTAATTAAGGTTACATCCAGATAAATATGTATTTCACAAAAAATACAACGGATGGTACCAGGTGCTGAGGAAAAAAAACGTCACGCAATTAGAGAAAAAATACTACCCCTAATCGTGAAAAATGTGGAAGAGTGGCTTTTCACGCTTGGCGGTAGTATTTTTGGTCTAAAACGTTAACGTTTTTTTTTACCTCGGTGTCCAGCAGTACCATCAGTTGCATTTCTTGTAAAGTACGTAATATTTTTACGGAAGTTAACTTATATGAATAGTTTTAATCATTTTTGGAGGCTATTTAATGTCTTACAACTGTGGTTTGAACTTTTTTTTGAAAGAAAACAGAAATACGTAATAATTTTTTCACCAAATGGAACAAGTTTAAGAAGCGTGATCTCATAAAAAAACATTGTTTTTAAGGACAACTTGACTCAGTTTTTTTCGAATACCCAAAAAACAGAATTCAAAATATGAGCCAAGTCGATTAATGTTAACCAATGTCTCATTGTCTCAAAGATCAATATCTTGTTCAGAATACGCTGACGAAAGAGAATCAGTCATAACTTTTAAATTTTAATGATTTTTAGGCACTCTTATAAGGGCCCATATATGGGCCCCCAAAGAATACCCCATAAGTGAAAAATATGAATCTTATCTGTATTGAGGTGTATTCAAGTTTTTATAATTCTTTTTTTCTTAATTCATCATGAATAGGTAGTTTAAAAATATCCAATAATTTTTAACTATTTTTAAGTATTTAAAATCATTTTAATTTGTTAAACAATTGCTTAAAATAGTTGTCCAATTATTTAAATAATACCCATTTCTTTAAGCATACAGTTTTCCGAGAAAAACATTTTATTTCGCCAAATTTTTGACAGATTATAATTTTTTTTTAATATTCTAGGATTTAAAGAAATTTTTCATTTGAATCAATCAAATATTTTTTTAAAGAAATATTCGGTTTGAAGGAACGAAATATTTCTAGAAATACTTTGATTTAAAGAAAGTTTCTTAGATTCAACGAAACTTTTTTTCTGGGTGTATCACCAAATTATTAAAAAATTTGAAAACAATAATATTTTATAAATATTAATAATATTGATTAAAAGTTCTCATTAATTAACAGTTTTTTATCAAAGATATATTCATTTTTTATAATTCGATCTTTTGTTTGAAGATTCACTTTTCTTCGTTAAATATAAATTTTGTTGTTGAAAATTCCTCTTTTTTTGTTAAATAGACATTTTTTTATAGGAAATTAATGAGCTCAAGAACATACAATTTTTTTAACTGTTTCCATAGTTCCCACGTTGAAATTCCGATCGGGGTTTAGTTGGACCCTGGATAGATTTTCCTTTTTCTAACGAGCGCTCGTGGGGCCTGATGAATATTTAATTAGACCTGATAAGTATTTAATTGTGTTGAATATTTAAGTGATATGACAAAGTCTATATACCTAATTCTATCGCCTAACAGTCATTACAATAAACCTTCGAGTTGATAGTCGATGAAAAAGCCGTGTTCATAAGCTACAGCTCAAAAAAGGTTTAATTATCTTTTTCTAATTAAATATTTATTATTATATGACGTAATCTATATGTAAAATATATGGACTGTTAACAGGAATATCAATAAAACAATTTTTAAATAATTTATTTTAATCGATTGCAATTTTTCTTTCTGTAATGTTTCGTTTTTTCTCGTTTTAGTCTACTTTACAACTTTTTACAATGACAGGAAATGTAATTTTTTCTGAACATTTACAGTTTTACATAAGAATGGAATTCTTTTCTTAATAAAAAACAGGATGCAGATAGATTTACCATAACTATACGAGGCAAGAAATTTTTCACTAGAACCTGATAGGGTACCCTATCAGGTTCTAGTGAAAAATGTCTTGCCTCGTATATCTAGTCTAGAAAAAACTGATGGGTACGTACCCATTAATTTTTTTTAGACTAGATATTCTGATAGGGGCCCCAACCAGTTTTTTCTAAACTAGATATTCAAATAGGGGCCCCAACTTGTTTTTTCTGGACTAGATATTTTGATAGAGGCGCCGACCGTTTTTTTCTAGACTAGATATTATGATAGGCACCCCATCGAAACTCAACTTTAAATAGGGAAACATGGGGAAATTTCTGCACGGGTTATTCTAATTTCTCGAAAACATTATAATTTTACGTTTCTTTGCAATCATCTTATTAGTGAAAAAAATTGAATTATAAAAGATAAGGCATTTTAGCGACAGATCCGAAAGCATGCATGAACGTAATTTCCGCCGTTAGCGTATTTCTTATTTAAATAATTGTGGAATTATTTGAAAAAATGTGTATTCTATAATAATTTATTAGAAAACTTATAACGTCGACAAAAGACATTCATTTCGTGACTTACCTCGGAAAATCAAATGCTTATACAAATTAAAATTTTTTAAATAATTAAAAATTAGTTAAAAAGTCAGCGAATAATTTTAAATTACCGATTCATGATTCATGAAAAAAAATCATAAAGTGGTAATAAACGTCAATATCACTTAAAATATAAATTTGACACTTTATAGGCTGTTCTTTGTGGACCCATAAGAGTGCCTAAAAATTATTCAACTTTATTATTTATAATTTTTTGTAATTAGTAGTAACGTATTATCGCGTTAGAATCGTAGATTCACAAAAGGCTGTTTTCACAAGCAGATCAATGGGAAACTTCATGATATTTGAAGCACGAGTTAATATTAATCAATTTGGTCTAAATTTTGAAACCAGTTTTTTTGTTATTTGGAGAAATCTAGGGCTCGAGTGCAGAAAATCTCAGAAAAAAGTCCACTAAGTATAATTAAAAACTATCACTCTAATGTATCATTTAGGTCCAAATGTCTGCCTCCAAAGTTGAGTGTCGAAAAACCGACTGAACTCGGTAGGTAGTTTTCGGCAGTTGTCCTCTCCCCTGGCCAAACTTTCAGCGATTACTCATAATAAAGTCGGTTGCAGCCGCGGTTTATCACTGGTTGTTATTAAATTCATAGAATAAAACCACCTTACTAAAATGCAATTTTGACAGGCCCGTACCGAGTGAAGTGGAGTCGTCTGGTAGACATGGACCTAATTTACGCTGACAATTGTCACTTTTGTTTTCACTTGGCAGCGTATCCAGAGTATACATTTTTCGTGGAAACGGAATTTCATTTTCTTCCATTCTTGCTACATGTGTTTAAATATTTTTAAATTTTCAGTGGAATTGATGCGTTGGTTTTTTATCTATGCACTTTCGCCTGATAATTTCGATTTTTCATTTGGATTACTTTCGTGTGCATAATAACATGAAATGTGTAAGCATTCGTAGTGGTCCTGAGTCGGCACCTGTTTTTTGTTTCAATTCCATGTCACTTGTCTCTTATTTTTTTCAGTTTGGTTGTGTTTTGATTCCATGTTGCTTGCCTCTGGTAGGTTGAACTTTTATTTTCTGTGGTCTCTCTTTGCCTTTTTGCTGATTCTATTTTCTTGTAGTCGTGGGACGCAATTTCGAACGCAAGAAGCCAAGGGTGATCCTGCCTGCGCTTCGACGCGCATTGGTGGCTTAAGACCAGGGGGTACCGGCTTAGGACAACCATTTTGAGAAATAATACAAATCGATTTCTTCACTTCGCGCTGCATTCCGACCGCAAAAATTACTCCACACTGCTCCAAAGAAATTAAAGCGCCATCAAACCCTGTTTGCCCCTTGTTTTCGACAAAAACTCTTACTGTGCCGACTTAGGACCACTCTTAACTATAATAGTTTTTTAACCGCAGTTCTATGAGACTTAAATGGACCGACCTGACACGACAACTAAAATAATGATAATTATAGAGCTGTCAAGGTGTATAGGAAATGTCTACGCATCTTAAACAGTTCTGGCATTATCTCACAAAAGTTATTCCAAGCTTCTCAAGATAAAATTCCATACCTTGAAAATACTCTTCATGACAAGATGAAGACATATTTTCATATTTTCCAATCCATTCTTCATATAGTTGAAAGCACCTAAAAGTATAAAAAAAGATGGATATTTCAATTTTTTTAAAGACGCCTCATGTGGCGCAATCTATTTCTCCGCGGCAAATATAATATTCCCGAGGGGCCAGGACAGAAAATTCTTCGGTCTCATAGAAGCGCGTGTATTGTTATGGCGTACCTTTCATCATTCACAAACATGGAATTTCCTCCGCGTGCTTTCTAGACAGCGCAACCCTTTCTAAGATTCCAGACAGAATAACTAATCCGTCCCATGGGAGAGTCTTCCGACGCGAATGAGAATTCGGTGTGTGGGGGAAGACAGGTGGAGAAAAGAGGAGGGAATGAGAGAGGTGGACAGGACGATGGTAATAGCGTTCTTATCCGTGAATCGCGACCACAGGGGTTCGTCCATCCGATACCGGCTTATAATATCCAACACACCCGCGACTCCGACGGTGCAAATGGCTTTGAGGCGAACTTTAAAAGAAGAATCGCATTATCAGTTTCAATTGGTAATCAGATGTCTTTGACACCCGTAGTAGACCCCAAAGGAAAAAAAAACAATAAAAAGTCAGGCCATTTTTTTGGCCAGGGAAGAGTCGAGTATTTTGCAAAAAAAAATGGGAAAAGTCAGGGACTGTCGGTAAGAAGCACTTTAATTAAGTTTCAAGAATAATGAGGACTGCCACGCAGATACTTTTTTTCTGAAATCACTTTTTAAAGATAAAGTCACTGTATTAATTTAAAAAAATAAAATAAAATATCACTCTGGTAACTTTTCTTTCAATAAATGAACCCATGAGTTCAGCGCAAATGAATTCAGGTATCTATTTCGGAATGAATTATTTATTATTTAAAAATATCTCAAAACATTTTTTACAAATGTTTTGTTACAATTTTTTACAAAACATAGGGTTCAATATTTGTAATGATTTTAAAGGATTAAACAAAATATAGAGTTTCTATGCATTTTCAAGTTTCAAAAGATTTCAAAGGATTTGAATTATTTTAGGGTATTTTAAAAGATTCCAATATATTTTTAATATACACTACAAAAATTTTAATAGATTCCAAACGCTTTTAACGGTTTTAGGATATTTTTTAAAATTCTTTGGAATTTTCAATAGGTTTAAAAAGTTTCAAAGGATTTCGAAAATTTTCAAACTAAATCTTTTGGCTCATTTAACAAGCCTGTAAAAGTTTTCAATGGATTTCAGTCATTTCAAGGGATTTCAAAGGACTTTAAAGTTTTTGGAGCATTTTTTTAAATTCCAAGGAATTTTTGAGCTTTAAAAAGATTCATAGGGTTTCAAAAGATTTCAAAGTATGTGAAATATTTCAAGGCATTTTAAAAATATTTCAATAATTTGAAGGCATTTCAAATAATTCTTTTTTTTTTTTGCTTTTTAAAAGACTCCGCAGGAAATTTATTTAATACGTTTCAATAATTTGAAAGGAATTCAATGTGTTTTAAACATTTCAGGATATTTTATAAAATTTCAAGGAATTTACAAGGGATTTAAAAAATTTCAAAATATTTCAAAGCATTTGTTATATCTTAGAGTATTTTGAAGGATTACAAAAAATATTTAATAGTCTTAAAACTTTTTACAATATTCCAAAGGATTTTAAAGACGTTAGACATTTTTTTAATTTTAAGGAATTTTCAAAAGCTTCAAAAAGTTCTAGAGGATTTAGAAAGATTTTAAACTGTTTAAAGAATTTTTTGGTATTTTACAAGACTTCAAGAAATTTTTGATAGATTTCAATAATTTGAAGGGATTTCTAAGGATGTGGAATATTTTTAGAGGATTTTAAAAGATTCCAAGGACTTTTTAATACATTTTAATAATATGCAGGGATTGCAAAGGATTAAAAAATTGTAGGGTATTTTTAAAACTTTAAAAAGTTTTAAGGGAATTCAAAAGATTTTAGATGATTTGAAATATTTCAAAATATTTTCAACGATTTCAAGGCGTTTTTAAACGCTTTGAATAATTTGAAGGAATTTCAAAGAATTTAAAAGATATTAGATTTTTTCATTCAGAGAATATCTGATTTCATAGATTTTAACAGATTTTTATCAAATTTTAATGGTTTTTTAATAAATTTATTCACAAGAATTAAAGGATTTTAAAAGATTTAAAAGATTTTTCAATATTGCAAGGTGTTTCCAAACAATATAAATTTCAGGAGATTTTAAAAGATCCTAAGTAATTTTCAAGGGCTTTAAAATTTTGTTAATGATTTTAAACGATTTCAAAGGATTGGAAATATTTTGGGTACTTTTTAAACCTCAAAGAATTTTCAAGAACTTCAAAAAGTTTTAAAGAATTTCAAAAAATTTTAAAGCATATAAAATATTTAAGGGTAATTTGAAAGATACCAAGGAATTTCCCATTTTATATTTTTGGTAATTCACTGTTATTTCAAAGGATTCAAAATATTCTAGGGAATTTTAAAATATTATAATGCATTTTTTATTGATTTCAATGATTTGAAGAAGTTTCAAAAAATTTGAATTGTTTTATAGTATTTAAAAAGATTCCAAGGCATTTTCAAGAGATTAAACAAATTTACGGGAATTCCAAGAATTTCCATTATTTTAAGGTATTTGAAAAAATGTCCTAGAATTTCGAAAGATATGGAATAACTATACAAGATTGTACAGGTTTTAAGGTATTTAACAAAATTCGAAGAGATTTTATAAGATTATGTGAAAATTTCAATAATTTTCAGACCTTAAAAGCTCTCCAGCTGTTTTAATAAATTATTAGGATTTCAGGAAATATAAAATTTCACATATTTTCACGGGATTTCCTAATATTGAAATGGATTTAAAATAATGTCTTCACAAAAGTGGATTAGGCTGTGGCAGCCCTGAGAATAATAAATTAAAGTTTTATGAACTTGAAATTGTTTTATTCTATTTATAGAAGATTCTATATAATAATTTGATGAGATTAAAGTCCATTTATCAAAATATTATTGATCAGAGAAAACGAAAAATATTCAGGGAAAAAACAGAACATTTTGGAAATAAAGCTTTGCAGCCATCCAGTCTACAATAGTCTGATCAATATTTTTTCCAGATTTATTTTTCTCATGTTCAAAAGAAATCAGATGATTTATTTACCTGTAGGGAAACCCCCAAAATTACTTAATTTTACGAAATTATCAGATAGATCTTTGTTTACCTTTGGTTGATTGTTCCCAAAATCCTTTTGAACTATGAAGGGAAGTGGTAGGAAAACTTGTATTTTGTGGTGCACCTCTTCCTGCAAATAAGCTTCAGGTACAAAAGAGCGGCGTGAAAATTGAGGATAATACTGTGGCTAACCTAACTCTCGACGCTAAGACCGACATTAGGGGTATTTACTATATTTCCATAAAGTCAGGTACATGCTGTTAGAGAGGATTACAGGTTTCGGATTTTCAATGCACCCTGAAGCATTCCCAAAGGACTCGTTTAGAAGGCGAGACGAGAAGATGCAAAGGAAGCGTTACGCCATAACGAAATTAACCCTTTCACTATTTTCTGCTCTTTTAAATATTTCTGCTTTTTGAATTTTAAACTTCGTAGGATGGTCAACTGGTCACTGGACGGACATATCTGGAAACCCGAGAAATGACAGTCGATTTAGTTTTTGACTGGACATCTTTTTATTCTTAGTAATTGCTAAGATTCAAATTTAAACTTTAGTATACAGTTTTAATCATTTCAATTTGGAACTTTTCGACATTTAAAATTATTAATGTTGTAAGCCAATGTGAAAAAGTGGCGTTTGAATTTAAACAATTTTGAATCCGTGCTTCATTATTTCATAGCACAAAACCATGAAGATGGCATTTCTTTAACTCAGCAGTTTTAATCGCTTCATTTCTTTAAAGTTTCTATTTTAAGTGCTTATAATTAGAAAAAAAGTTGGTTTACATCAGAAAAAGTTATTTCAATTCAAAACTAACTTTTTTAAATTTTAGTAGTCAGGGGAAATGCCGGGAATTTTGAAAATGAATTTCTTCGTCCACTCTATTTCAAATGAACCCGAACTTTAAACTAAAGATTTTTACGACCCAGAAATTAACTATGCATATAGATTTGAAAATTCGACCTTGAATAAAAAATGAAATGATAGACGTAGCCAAAAACTAAAAACACCACCGGCATCGTCTGAGCCATATCTCTAGGTGTTTTTTTTTTCACTTTTTTCAAAAAGTCATTTTTTAAACAATTACTTTGTTAAGTAACATATATCCTTTATTATGATAAAAACCAAAAGTCCTAAAGAAAAAGTGAAGATAGTTCTGGATTCTTCTCGGCAATATCTGCAGATGTTTTTTTCATATAAAAAAAATGTATTATTTAAACAATTATATTGTTTATAATTTAAAAAAATATAGTTTAACAATTGCGGTAAACAATTCAGAGTTGTTGAGTGAAAAATAACATACCTTGAAGTATCATGAATAAAAAAAATTTTTAACAATGCAAAAAAGTTAGTTTAAACATTGTTTTTGCCTCCTCTACGCACACAGTTTTACTATATCTCATGGCGCATATGGATTTGATTATTTATCCTTCACTATAAAAAAAAAACCAAAGCGTAAAGGGGGCAAAAACAATGTTTGAACTAACTTTTTTGCATTGTTTAACCTTTTTTTTTCGTTTAAGATACTTCAAGGTATGTTATTTATCACTCAACAACTCTGATTTGTTTACCACAATTGTTAAATAAATTTTTAGAAATTATAAGCAATATGATTGTTTAAATAATAATTTTTTTTTAATGAAAAAAACACCTGGAGATACTGCCAAGGAGAATCCAGAACTATCTTCACTTTTTCTTTAGGACTTTTAGTTTTTTTATAATGAAGGATAAATAATCAAATCCATATGCGCCATAGAATATCGTAAAGCTGTGTGCGTAGAGGGGGCAAAAACAATGTTTAAACTAACTTTTTTGCATTGTTAAAAATTTTTTTCATTCATGATACTTCAAGATATGTTATTTTTCACTCAAAAACTCTGAATTGTTTACCGCAATTGTTAAAATATTTTTTAAAAATTATAAACAATATGATTGTTTAAATAATAAATTTTTTTATATGAAAAAACACCTGCAGATATTGCCGAGAAGAATCCAGAACTATCTTCACTTTTTCTTTAGGACTTTTGGTTTTTTTCATAATGAAGGATATATGTTACTTAACAACGTAATTGTTTAAAAAATTACTTTTTGAAAAAAGTGAAAAAAACACCTAGAGATATGGCTCAGACGATGCCGGCGGTGTTTTTAGTTTTTGGCTACGTCTATTATTTCATTTTTTATTCAAGGTCGAATTTTCAAATCTATATGCATAGCTAACTTCTGGGTCGTATAGTTTTCTGTTGCTCCTAGGGATTCAAAATTTTTTTCTCGCTAAGAAAATGTCTGATATCCAATTGAGCAACTGTAAGCACTTAATATTTAAGGATATTTACTTTTGAACACTTTGAATTGAAGAATTTTGGATTTGAAACATTATTATTATATTAGGTGTACAATTTCTAATGTTGAGATTATCTAATCTTAAAGCATGAAAGTTAACCTATTTGCAACTTTGAAGACGTACATCAGTTCAATATTTTACCATATTAAACGTTTCAATTACAGCCTGTTCAAATTTTAAATGTTTAATTTTCAATTTTAAACGATTGATATTTAGAATTATTTCATATATTAGATTCGTCATTTTAATTTTTTTCAATTGTCTTGATGTAAAAAATTCTGCTCGACTCATACTTAGTAAACTTTGTGTAAGTATTTAAGAAAAAGTGACAGATTTTATTATTCAAGTATCAAGAGCAGTATTGAATTAAAATTCAAAAAGTAGAAACTCCTCTTCGCATATTCAAATACTCGTATGATAAGCGGTGCTTTGTTAGATTTGCATACTATGCTACCAAGCGCGATAAATATTAATCGAACATTAGCATTGAAAAGTGAATTACGTTAGGAAAAGAAAAGTTGCATTAGCTATACATGCATACAGGTCTTTCGGAACAAAATCCATCTATCACTGTTTTTTTTTTTGCTTACTCCTTATATTGTTCTCTCGCAAGGGGAATACACCTGTTCTTACGGAAATGGGGAGAAGGTCAGTTGACAAAAAAAGAAATTGTCATCCAGTGGATAAGTCATTCCTACGAGTCTTTATCAGCGACAAAAACCCCGTACAGAATCCATTCAGTGTATGTACTCAGTGAATGATCTGCGATGTAAACACCGAAGCATAGCCAGTTAGCAACGAAACCGTTATGGTTGTTGTTACATCATCCTGCTCTTTGACTTGTTCGATATGTCCTCGATGCACTGCAAAAATTAAATTTCCTGCCTATTTTCCTTTATTTAAATGAATTGGAATTTCCAGTAGTTTCCTGGGGTTTAAACAATAAATAAAAAACATTCAACGACGGGAAATCAGGACTTTTAATGTCAATTGTGGCAGTGCACAAAAACTTAACGAACCATTTTCCCGCTGAAATGAAACGGTTGACCAGTTTTGTAAGAAACGAATGCAAATTAAATCGGGGCCTGAAAATAGAACAAGAGTGCTTGATTCTACTGACAAGGTTTTGTCGAAAAGTAAGTCGGCATAAACAAGTACAGAACTCTAGCCTGTTTCCTGTTGCACAGAAAAAAATCATGTTTAATTTGGAACAAAAAAACGAAGTCAAAATGTGTTGAAATAAAATTAAACTTTTAGTTTTTTCTGGTGATTAAACTTCCCTTTAATCAATCGCATTTGTTTGATGTAAACACACCTTTTTGCTCATGGATGTGCATTTTTTAAATGTAGTTTTTCAGGATTAATATAATAGATTATTTGTTGGTTTCAACCCTTAGTTTCGTGTCATACTTTAGTGTAGCACTAGTGGATACCTATTTTTTTTACTTTAGCACAGTAAAATAGGTATAGGAGCAATGGAATGAAAAATATATGTGGGCCGACCATGTGCCCATCGAACCCCAATGTGGGCGCGGCGGGCACCCTGCTGTGTCTTCAATATGGCCGACATCTACACACACCCACGCTATCTCGTACTGAATTAATACCCGACAAGTAATTTTTGAAAGTGGATGATGTCAGTGATTAAAAAAAGGTTCCGATACATCATTCATTTCAATAACAATGAAATGGTTAACCTAAGTGTAGGATTAAATCGTAATTTTCTTCAGACTCAAGATATGAACGAAGGAACTGGGAACTCTATTAGAGACATTATATGACCTAATTTATAAACTAAAAAAATAAATCATTGTTTTTATAAATCTATAGTACAATTCAAGTTGAAGGGAATTACAATGAATTTAAATAAATGCATTATTGGTTTATTATTGAAACAGGAACATCATAATGGATATAATTGGGAGAAACAGTACGATTTCTATGGTTTTGCGATTAAACTTTCGCGACAAAACGATTTGCATAAGTGAGTTTGGAAAGTGTTGTAAAAACTCTCTTGATAAAAAAGTAAAAGAAGCATCGATGCGCTCTTGTAATTTGAGGAGATAAGCCGTGACAATTTAGCAGACGATGCGAAACGCGCACTACGGTACTTTCAGTTACATCTCAGGATTATATCAGAATCTAAAAAATGTTAGGTGTTGGTTAAAAATATATCCAAAAATTGCCTCCATTTTTTCTTCAGTAGTCATTATTTCTTATACGGAGAATATAATTTTGTTCATCCGTGTTAATAAACTAACTCTGTTCTACCATTGTTCATTGTAACAGTTGATTCAGATTCTAGATTACCGAAGAAAATCCGTATATTGGTTAACGAGACTGGCCTACGAATAACTCGACGAATTGGCTCAATTAAATCCCACGGGCCAACTGACGGCCATTGTGCCCAGTCACGCGATCAGTCCCTCCTTTTACAGTCCTTTCTTCGATCTCCTTCAATCCAGATGCATTCGGTACTCGATAGTTCTGCATCATTAATCATATATTTCTCTCGATAGTGGTCAATGTACAAGGCCTTAAAAATCCATCCAAAAAATATTTGAAACATGAACATCCAAAAAGTTTTTTCAGAAAACTCGTTTTTCAAATTGTAAAAGCCATCAAACCAAAATCTTACTTCAATAAAATATTAATTTATAATTTAAATCGTACTAGAAAACAAACACGCCTGTAATTTTTTTCTCTGGAAATTTTTAAATTAAAATAACACATTAATATAGATGCAAAATTAGAAATAATATCTTGTCAAATTTTTGTTTAGAAATACCAATTTTCGAAGAAAAACACTAACATACGCTATTATTTTTAAAATGTTCTAAATATTCTTTGAAATATAATTATTTTGATCAATAATAGCAATTTTTAACGGAAAACAGTAACATATAACGTTGCAAGAAATTGTTAAAGGCTGTAAATCTTCTTTTGAACGTAATTTTATTTGTTTAACATATTTTTATTATTATTTGCAGCGGTTAAAAATGGAATGTCAAATTTTCTTCAATTATTAATATTCCTCAATTTTCAACTATTTGAAATTCACTTTTTTTGACGAAAAACACCAACATAATCGAAAATTGTTAAAAAATTATAAATTTTGTTTAAATTATAATGCTCTTTGTTTATAAATACCAATTGCAGGTAAACCATAACATAACCTAAAGCTGTTAAGAAATTGTACATATACGTTACCATATCCCTAATTGTTCCACAATTGTAATTCTTCTTTGAAATGTATATTGAAAACCACTTGCTCACCTTGCAATTGTGCAACAAGTTTTTTAATTTTTTTCGGAATCTGGTGATTTTTTAGTCAGAAAAAACGTATATTATTGTAAAACGCAAAAAAAGTCTTAAAAAGTCGTGAATCTTCTTCGAGTTATGATTTTTTTAAACTAAAAATAGCAATTTCCTAGGAAAAGTGTAAATATATCCTGAAACTAATACAAAAATGCAAATATTTTTGAAACTATAATAGGTTTTAATAATTTTCATGTTATTATTTTTGTCTACATGGTCTATGATCAATATTTTTTAAATATTGACTATAGACCACGCAGACAAAAAAATTAACATCAAAATTATTAATACATTCCCCTGGTCAAAAAACCTAATATCAAAAATAAATATAGTAGTTTTTGGTTTCTAGTACCAATTTCTTATTGTAAAACGCTACCCGTGTAGAAATTATGTCCAGGTTCAGGCCGGATATTGGCAGGGTTGCCCTGCTTGTATCCGGAATCTGGTCAGGTTGCCCGGTCGGATTCTAGTTGGTTTCGTTACGCTGCGCCGGTCGGATCCCGGCCGGGTGTACCCAGTCGACTCCCGACAGGGTTACCCGATCGGATCCCGGATTCAAATAGGGTAACTCGGTCGGAATCCGACCGGTTTTTGATTGGGCTCCTCGGTCGCACTTTACTGGAGCCTTTTTATCACAGCGAACATATTCTACCAACTGGTAGAGATAAGAATCTTTGTCAGCACTTATTTCCACTTGTAAAAAAATGTTGGAATTTCAATTTAAGAACTGCATTCATAATAATAAATATATTAACTACAAACATTGATTCAATGTAAGTACTAAAATATAGGTTATGATTCTTAAGTTTCTGTAAGAAATTGCATTGTAAGAAATTAAAGTTAAATTGTATAACAAATTTACCTTAAGCGTAATTTAGTTTGCATAGGATTTTTTAAGAGAGATAAAATAAATTTCAGGGGGTTCACGTGTCATCCTAACCTATGAAACCGGTTAAGAAAATTGATTAATCATTAACGTTAGAGAATATTAATAAGGCTTACTTATTAACAAAAAAATTCACTTACCTTTATAAATAATCCGCTTGCTACAGAAAATTGGATAAGATTTTGTGAAATTTAACAAATTTCTTAACGGATAACCTAGCGTCCACCGACTTTTTTTTCTAGAATAATAAATATTTTGTCTTACAAATTTGCAAAATAATAGCGAAAATGCTAATGGACGTCCCCACACACTTTTTTGTAGGTTAATTCAAAAAAGTTTTAATTTAGCAAAATGTGATTAATTTGTATAGCGCTTAGGAAATAATATCGATTTTGTCAGTGTTAGGTTCCCCCGGCTTTTTTCCTAGGATAAGAAATATTTTGCCTTCAAAATCTGGGAAATGATAGCGAACATGCCAGCGGACGTCCCCACACACTTTTTTGTGTTTTTTCATCAAAAAATTTTTCATATTGCTAACAAAGCGCGTGTATATTTCAAGGTAATGTGTGTTACAATTCACCCGAGCGTTACTTCCAAACTACACAATATTTTTGGCTGAAAACTTTGGACATACAAATAAACATAGTAACTAATCTCCCGGAACTAACCTTGTTTGCCGGGAATCAAAAAAGTATATTTCATAAATAATTTCCAGATTATCGGAAAGGCAAAGATGAAAAACGACGTAACCTCAAAATAATGCATATGCATAAAATTTTTATTTAGCACAATACATTTTTTTTGTTATTATCCCTGAAAAAGAGTCAGGGGACGTCAGTTATGATATTTAATAGCATCTCTGAATTAAGTTTTAAAAATTTTAAATTTTTGTGGAAAAAAGCCGGGGAAACTGTAAGTATCATATGCCCTTAAAGAAAGTTGGTCAACGATTTCGCAGTCACGGCAAGTCTGGGAACCGTAGAATCAAAAGTGGGAAACCATATAATTAAAATTAGTTTAATTTTTCTTTAATAATTAATAAAAAAAAACACGTAAAACACTAAAAATTGGTCTTTCGCCTGTCAGATATTTACAAACGACCCACTTACAGCAGTCGTTTGTGGATATTTCTTAAGATGTTTATAAGGTTATTATACTTCTATTATGCACCATGTTTGGCCCGACTGGGTCCCGGTGGGAACTCGGTCAGATCCCGGCCGGGCAAATAACAAAATAGTATCCCAGTTTGACCCGGTCAGATTCTGGCCAGAAACCTTCTTCTGGTCGGGTCAAACCGGGCTATTTCTACATGGGTAACGTAACCTAAAATTATTAAAAAATTGTGAACCTTTAAAATCTAATTATTTCCGTTTAAAAAAATCTCAATTAAAAATGATAGCAAAATCGAAAATGTCAATTGTAAAAAAAATGTATCTTAAAATCAAATATTTAAAAAATAAAAATGCCAATTTCTGGTTAAAACGTTAACATGACCTAAAATGGTTGAAAATTGGTAATCTTGATAAACTTTTTGGTTTATAAATGATAATTTCCGGAGAAGAAACTAACACAGCCTAAAATTTTTAGAAATTTTAATTCATCTGCGACACTTTTTTATTTTACATTAAAATTAAGTAGTTTTAATTTTCAAAAGTTTTAATTCAAAATATAAAACAACGTTAAACTATCACAGATCAAGCAGGTCTTTAACAACAATGATTGCGAGATTTGTTAGACATTTCGTTACATCACTTTTTTAAGATATAAATTTTAAGTAACGAAAGACTTAAGCCAAAATTAAAAGCCTATTTATTCACACTAAGAATTATTTAAAAATCGTTATCTTCCGAATTGACTTTCTAAAACCTAATATTTTACAAAAATTCGATTAAAAGCACTTCGTTAAACGGGGGGGGGGGGGGGCATGCTTTTTCGTTTAGACATAATTAAGTAGAGAGTATACTTTTTCGAAGGAAGTGCACTTTTTCCAACAAGTTTCTCTATTAACAATGAGTCGTGTCACTGCTAATTGCAGACTTTACCCGTATTATTTACAGAACAGTCTCGCAAATTCAATACGGGTGACGATCAAGGTATGGAAGAGGATGAAAGCGTATCGATTATCATTGACATTTATACAATGAAATTATATACGGATGCAGCGACGTTTTCTTTCCGAATTCCTTAACTCAAAGTTGGATCATCGCTGATTAATCATATGAGAATAATTCATATACATGACAGTAAAAATAAATGCTTCGAATTATCTTATAAAATTTTGTCGTCTCAGATTCAACCAAACGCTTTTGAAATTAATGAAAATTGTCTAGAACCTGCTAAATTTTAACCACATCATTTCTATAGATGCAGCAGTCCAGTTCTTTTTAGTAAACTATTTTTTTCAGTATACCATCCTGAAGAGCTGAATAAATCATTCCGTATACTGCCAATCAACAAAAAATCGTCTCGACGAATACATTTTTTGCCTTGAACATAAATATAGTTGCAAGAATCCAGTTTTTAATTTGCAATTAAAATAAAACTTTAAATCCTCATTTTTTATTCCAGGACATGGATCTGATCGAAGCTCTTTGGAAGCAAGATGTCGATTTAGGATTTACCTTGGTGGAACGAACAGCTCCAGATAAGACCTTGGAAAAAGAATCCGAAGATGATATCGAGAAATTAAAAGCCTTGAAAGCTATTAATTCTACAAATGAAAAGGTAAGCATAAATTTTATTTTATTTTTAGCATAACATGTAAGGCAAGTGGCCAAGTAATTCGTCGTCATCTTTAACACCTGTTTCCTTTAGTTCTTTTGATAAATGTCCTTTATAAAGAAAATATTTTTTTCTGCGTGGTAACAAGATGCTTGTTGATTGCTTACAATTAGTTTCATGAAATCAGATAAGTGACCATTAATGTAAAGTTGTATACATATCTTGAGTCATACCTAATTTTCTTGTACTTATACCCTTTTAATTTTTTCGTTATCGTAATATTGACAGCTTGACTCATGTCGTTGGCAATTCCTCTGTCTAATATTCACTAGACAGAAAACAGAGGATCCAAGTTCCTTAATAGCAAAGTAAACCGACAAGACAGATACTCATGGCTTTATACCAAGCAAATCGATCCGATAGATAGATATCGATTGGAAGTCGATGGCGATGTATCAAACAAAGATGAGGCTATCTCATTGACCATCTGTGGTATTTGACGTTCAGGGTGGCTGTCTCTTCAAGATCCGGCGATGTCTCTTTGATGAAACCATTACACAATTAAAACAAAATGTGCCTTTGACCTTCTTTACCGCCATTGATTGATATTATTTTCTTTACTCAGAGTCTCGACATGTATATTGTATACAGAAGATTGATAGTATAGTGTGGTGAGAAAAAAGAAGGTTTGCCAAAATGGTCAATGACCAAAGAAATTGTTTCAAATGAATATGCTACACTCTACAGACTTTATAGCATCACGTTCTATTAAATATTTTTTTTATTCAGTAGAGTATGCTTTTGGGAAAGATAATGAATAATTCACTATAGATTCAGTGCTTCAGTATCGAAATCTGTTTGAAATAGTTATTGTTTGGCGTTGTTCTTTGAGAAGAGTTGGTGTCTTGAAGATCGCATCTTATCAGCTATCGCATTCGCACACTGCATTTTCTCTTTTGCAATCAGTCAAATTCAAAAGACAGCGATCCTGGAGAAGTACATTAAGCTGAAAGAATCTTTGAAAATAACCCTGTTGGGAAGACACATCCAGGAGATGAGGCACGTAAAAGCCAACCCACACGTCTTTGGATACGATCTCTCAATACAACAATCCGTATATCTGTTCTTGATCTGACCCTTTTTTCTCCCCGTGTGCATTTCAAAGAATGCGATTGGCAGTTCGATCCCTCTTACCCGGTATCTATAACGATAGCTTTTTGATTGGTTTCATTCGATAGAAATTTAGAAGAAAGGGGATTTTTTTCTTTCTTCATAGTTGTTGATGTTGATAAAACAGATGCCCCAATTTCTGAACATTCTTACGTTGATTCGGAAGTTTTATTAGGTATTATTATGGGTTGAATCAGTTGGTCTATGTTTCAACAGATGTTAAAATTAAACTAAATATGGGACAACAGTAATAGATATTGAACCTATTAAACATTTTCGGGGGAAAAAAATTACTTTCCTTAGTTCAAATTTTCTCTTACAAAAATGATAATCATCGTGCATTTGTACCATGAAGAAAAGTAAGAAATATAATGTTGGGCGGCATGCAGTCTTGACTTTTATGAGTATTCCGATAAATGTTCTCAAAATACTCGTTTAAAACAATTCTCTTTGGATCAGGACAATGGCTGTCAGAGGCAGTAGAGCCTATAACAAAAAAATGAGAAAAAGAATTGTAGAATTGTACCGGACAGAGACCGCCCTTTGTTCTCAGCTGTACGCGATCCGTGTCACGTATATCGATCTGTCTGCCTTGGATCGTGATCGAGGGGGCTTCCCTGTATTATTGGATGGCTGATCGCGGCGTTGCGCCCTAACTCACAAAGGTGCAGAACAATGCATTGCGAGCAGCGAAAAGATGGGAATGAAATATCTCAAGGTAAAGGAGAAGGAGATGGATATTGACTACTGACGAGAGACGTAACAAGGAAGAAAGAACTTTCCAGATAGAGAGAAAAATAGCAGACTTATGAGTCTGATGGGTGACCCGCCCAGAACTTCTATGCAACGTCATAGTCCTTATATAAACGGCCCTGGGTTTCCAGGCTTCATCCTCGAGGATTTTCGAGAGTCTCTAATAATGAAAGGATATTATCATCGCTCTCGTAGTTTTCTATATTTTCAAGGATATGAAAATGTTACGGGGGGATTTTGTACTAAAAGTTAAAGTAGACCTCAAGTTGGTGATGTTTTAAATAATTTGACTGTGGCTATTGCAACAAGAGTATACCCAGGGATGAATATCCTGTCTGATTTAGGGACTGTACTTAAATTGAAGATTATCTTTTTAGTCATACATTTTATTATTTTATTGGAAATTTAACAATTTTCTTAAAAAGACATCCTTTTTGGTTGCAAATTCAAATGTTTTGTTAAAAACTCTTCTTTTTGGGTTAAAAATTCAACTGTTTTCGCAGAACAATAACCTTTTCTTTTTAGCAATTCTATTTTATGCTGATAAGTTAAATTAACTCTTTTTTTGGATGAAAAATAATTTTTCTGATTCATGATTTAAAAGTTCATCTTCTTTAGTAGAAATATTGAATTTTTCTTGGATCAAAATGCTACTGTTTTTTTTTAAATGTAACTTTTTTGTTGTAAATGCATCTTTCTTTGATAAAAATGCTATTTTATGCTATTGTATTGTTGAAAAGTAAACTATTTTGTTAAAAAGTAATACTTTTTAGTTAAAAATTCAACCATTTTGTTCAAAATTTAACTATTTCGTAGAAAACTTACTATTTGTTTAAAATTTATATTTTCATGTTGAAAAATAAACTCGAATCTTTTCTGGATAAAAGTTCAAATAAAAAAATTTTTTCGTTTTTTTTATTAAAAATTTATCTGTTTTAGTACAAATTTCATCTTTGTTGGCTAAAAATGCAACTATTAGTTAGAGAATTCAACTATTTTGTTGAAAATTCATCCTCTTTGGTTGAAAAAATTCGTCGTTTGGGATTGAAAATTTAATTCTTTTCGTAGAAACTTTTTTGTGTGTGAACAAATTCATCATTTTTGGATGACAATTCAACTATTTTTCTGCATTTTTTTTTAAATAAAAATTTATTTGTTTCAAGAGAAATTTCATCTTTGTTTGATAAAAATGCAACTAATTGGTAGGGCATTCAACAATTTTTTCAAAAAGTCATTCTTTTTGGTTAGAAATTCATCTTTTTTTATTGAAAATTCAATTATTTTCGTAGAAACTTTTTTTCGTTTCAAAATTCATATTTTGATCGTGAAAAGTCAACTGTAATATTTTAAAAGAGAAAATTTAACTATTTTTTTAAATTTTGTCATTTTCATTTAAAAATCCAACTGTTTTAGTAGAAATTTCACTGTTTTAAATTGAAATGCATCTTTGTGGTTAAAAATGATTCTTATTTGCTTGAGTGTTCAACTTTTTTTTTAAGATTTATATTTTTAGTTAAGAATTTGTCTCTTTGGTTGAAAGTTTAACTATATTGTTGAAAATTAATCTTTGTTAATTGAAAATGTAACTACTTGAGCAAAAGTTAAACTTTTATAACACAAAATAAAGTTAATAATAAAATTTGTTGCAGGACATTTTTTAGATTGATAAAGTTTTATTCAGACAACTTCGAGTTTTCAAAACACATGTGTTATCATGGAAAAAGAAAAGAATGATTAACCGACATTTAGTTTAAGTTTATCCTTTAAAGTTAATTTTTGTTGCAGCGAATCTTTCATCGGAAATCGATGTAAAGTTTATCTTCTGTTTTTTCTGTAAACTTTTAAACTGTTTTGTGGAAAAGCCTTTTTTTGGTTTCAAATTGATATTTCTACTGAAAATATAACTTCTATTTTTTAAACATTGTTGATCCTCTTTATAGTTGAAAATTATCCTTATTAGGTAAAAAAATATAATAATTTTCTTAGTTTGAAATTTAATTTTTGTTAGATAAAAATGCATTAGTTTAATTGAAAATTAATTTCTTGCTGAAGTCATGTTTTTTGTTTAAAAATTCAATTTTTGTAGAGAAAATTTGTCTTTATACTTGAAGGTACAACAATTCTGATAAACTTTTATTTATTTCTTGGCTAAAAAATCTTTATTTGTTGGAAATTCGTCTCTTTGGTTTTAATATTCTCTTTTTTTGTATGAATTTAATCTTTTTTATTAAAATATAAAGATTAAAACTTTTTTGTTGGGCATTTATCTTCTTAGGTTAAAAATTCATGTATTTGGTTAAAAAGACATCGTTTACAGTTAAAAAACCAGTTTTTTGGTTTAAAATAAATTAATAAATTAAAATTTTTTAATTTGTATCTGTAAAACTGTTTTATTACGTGTATAAAATATTCTATATCAAAACTATTACAAGATTATAATGCTGGTGAATATTAATTGATCAAGGAAAATGAAAAACTAATCAAGGAAAAGTCAGAGAATTTTGAAAATGAAGTTCTCGGACAACTTGCCTAGTTCTACTAGCACTAAAACTAGCAAAACATAAGTGATGGAAACTAAAAAATACGTACATTAGGGGGGGGGGCAGGGGAGAGAGAATATATTGTTAAGGTTAGTTACAGGGGGTGAGGGGTCTTAGATAGGATCTATAATCCGTTACGTAGTAATTTAAATGCGGCCCCTAAAGCCTTTTTCATTTAAAGTGGAAAAAACTATGCCTGGCAAGACAAAAAACGAACTTGAGAGATTTTACGGTGATTATGATGATTATAAAGAATACAACATGGGCGAAGTGTCTGGGATACCTAATTTGATTGAAATCTGTTTCGAAATGTCGAAGAATTATTTTAACTATCTATTTAAATAAAAAATGCAGTCAATGGCGTACACAATATAAAAAAAAGTCTTTAAAGTGATTGAAGAACATATTTGAACGAGTGGCTCCATCCTGAGACTATCGATTTATTATCCGGACCGGTTTTAATTAAATGATCCGTACTAGTCGTCTCGACAGGCTCCATTAGAGCGGCTTCTCTGGAGATATAAAACTGCTCAAGAGAAAGAAAGGGAAGATCTGCCAATCAGAAAGCAAAACCAAACCACTATCGAGTTCTTGATGGAGGATGTAGGTAGAATTAAGTATTCGGAAAACAACACCCGGAAGAAGCTTTCAAATACATCCGGCTGAAGTGTACATTCATACTAGCATCGAAAAATGGTCGATGTTCATTTATTCACCGATGCATGTGCTGGATTAAGGGATGAGGGGTTTCAGCATGATGATAGATGTGTACAGCATCCCCTGGAGTCGAGGGTGCGCCAATGGATGGACCAATTCCAGACAAAGGGAGGTTGGGTGATGTCTGGTTGGCCGGAAAGAAAGAAAAGAGGAGGGGAAGTTTAAAAAGAGAGAGATTTGAAAGAAGGGACGAGTGAGATTGGAGCAACGCGGAAAGGGGATCGGAGGGACATATTAATGGTTCTGGAAATTGAAAACGGGCCTGTGGAACCAGAGTGGGCGTCTCTCCATGAGCCTCCTTCTCTCGATTGTTGTTTCCTTGCTTTAAAATACACGTCGATATAAAATGGCGTTTAGATAATGAGTTTTTAAATTTTATTACCGCTTGTAGTTTCTCTAATCATTTTTCTTCTATTAAATCCGACCTGTTTTTTCTATAATTCAATACCAAGGATAAATATTGAGAAAATATAATCAGAGAGAAGAAACACTTTGTATAATTGAAGCGTGAAGTTTTAGGCTATCTTATTAAATCAGAAATTTTCCCTAATTAGATCATTTTTTGTAAGTACAGGGTGGTTGCAGGTCAAAGAAAACCTGGAAATCAGGAAAAATTTTTTTTGTCAAAATCTTTTTTAAACATAAAATCACTATAGTAACTTTTTAAATTCAAAACATTACTTTAGTTACTTTTATTCTAATAAATTAACGCATGCATACAAGTTTGTTGAAATCTTTTAGAATTTTCGGATAATTTAAAAATATTCCAAGAAATTTGTAAGAGATTTCAAAGGATTTTTAAGAACATTAAAATGTTTTAAGGGATTACAAAAGATTAGAAATATTTTAGGATATTTAAAAAAAAATTTAAGAATATTTAATATAGATTTCAATCAATTGAAGAGATTCCAAATGATTTAAAAGATTTTAGATTTTTTGCTCAATTCCAACAAATTTTCAAAACGATTTGAAATCGTTTGAGATATTTAAAAAGATTACTAGAATTTTTAATATATTTTAACAATTTAAATGTATACAAAAAGATTTGAGGGTCTTATAAGGATTCCAATGCATTTTTAATAGATAGAATAGGATTTAAAACATTTTCAAATTTTTCAATATATTTTAAAGATTTTCAAGAGCTTCAAAAAAATTTAAGAATTTCAAAAGATTTTACAGGATTTTAAATATCTTAGCGGGCAATATCTTCGTTAGATTTCAATAATTTGTAAAGATTTCAAAGAATCATTAAGATTTTAGTGTTACAAAATTTCGAGAGTCTTCCAACAATTTTAAACGATTTGAAATACCTTTTTTTAAATGGACCTAAATAATTTTAAGTAATCATAAAAGATTTTTATAATTTTAAGATAATTAAAAAAATTCCAAGGCATTTTCAAGAGTTTTAAAAAGTTTCAAGGAATTAAAAAGATATTCAAATATTTTAAGTTATTTTTCAAAATTGCAAGGATTTTTCAAGACCTTTACAAAATATTAACGGATCAAAACATTCGAATGGATTTGGAATATTTTAGGGCATTTTAAAATATTACAAAAAAGTTTTAATTTTTTTCAATTGAAGAGATTTCAAATGATTTGCAATATTGTTGAGGGTGTATTAAATATTAGAAGGAATTTTTGATCATTTTTGTAACTTAATTGGATTTAAAAGTATAGGAAATATGTAAAGGAATTTAACATAATTCCAAGGAAAATTTGATTATCCAAAGTTTAAAGAGACTTGACTTTAAATATTGTTGGGGGTTTCAAGCGGTTGCAAAGAAATTTTTAGAATTTTAGAAGAGACGGAAATATTTTTTTTAATTTGTGAGAAATTCAATGATTTTAAGGGATCTAAAAATTAAAATGACAAATTTAAATAAGACTAAAATCAAATTGAAAATTCTGTTTAATATGCAATAATCAAATTAATGTTTAAAATTCCTAATAATTAAACCAAGAATCCAACGACCATATTTGGACAACCACTATAAAGTGTTCCTATTGTAATTTGAAAAAAGAAAAAAATTTAAAAGGATTTTAAAAGCTATTAAGGTATTTCAATAGGTTTGACAGGATTTTGGAAAATATCATCAGATTTCGTAGAATTACACTGAATTTGATAATATTTTAATGGATGAAACATTTTTTTCAAAAGAAGTGGGTGATTTCAAAGATTTTAAGAGATTTTCAAGTATTTTTTGCTACTTGCTTGAATTCATTTTGAATTCATCCTGAATTCTTAATATATTACCTAAATTCTTGAAAATTCTATCGAATTTTTTTACTTTTCTTGATTGCCTCTGAATTCAATAAATTATTTCTACTCAATTCAATGGGTTTTTTTGGTTTTTGTATTTAGTTCATTTTGAAGTCTTCTCTCGACAAATTTCAAACTTACTGAATTTAACGATTTATTGAATATTTTTTAATTATTTTAAATTCACTTACATTTTTTTTCAATTTACCTTTCATTTTTTTAAATTTTATCCCATTCTTCTAATTTCCTTCAAATTCCTCCAATCTCTGTGCCTCACTCCAATCCCACTGAAATCAAAACATTTTTGATATTTTTAAAATTGTTTTCAATTCCTTTGACATTAACTTGAACTGTTTTGACGTTTAATATGTATCGAATTCCATGGAATTCTTTTAAATTAAAAAGAGGGAAACGAAATGAAATTTTGGTCTTTAAATTATGCCAGGGAAGGGCCAGGGGCCAGGGAAGTTAATAATTAGTCAGAAAAAAAATCGAAAAGTCAGGGAATTTTGAAAATTAAGTTTTGCGGGCACCCTGAAGTAATGTAATGATCATGAATCATTTGAACAGATGCTCCTCGTACTTTTTTCGCCAAGAATCGATTATTCGCGACAACCGGTGCCTGGTTCGAGCAAAATCGTTTAATAAATAAGTTTATATTCTCA
>NC_046658.1:103022715-103030137 GCF_010883055.1 Belonocnema kinseyi
CATTGATTCCATGTTTATATGAGGAGAGACGCAAAAGGTACGAGGGGAAGGTGAGCGGCTATTGAGGTGGGTTAGACTCTTGAGTCTTGAAGTTTTCGAGTCAAGGTGGTCGATCAGACAAAGAGACTTGACAGCCGAAAAAACCCTTAATTGAGAGCTATGCCAGTAATGCAAGACTTGTCCGATGACAGGGCCTCCATTGTCGCAATAGCCCGATGTTCACAGGAAAATGTTTCAGGATGTAAAGAACGGGGATAACTGACAATAAGAATGTAAGTGCTTCATCAAGTTTTTAAAATTAGTTCAGTTATTGATCTTTAGAAGCTTGATAAAAGAATAACATCGAATGATCCTTGCAATATGGATTCGAGGTCTGTTGAGTACGTATAAAGAATCAAGTTTTTGTTATTCTGAATTATAAAAAATCAGGCTAGAGTTGTTCTGCACATGGAAACAATACAGAAAAAAATGGGGCTACGAAACGTTGCAGGTAATCTTTCAAGAAGGGTTATTGTCAGCTGATTACTCAATACTGAGGTAAACTTTCCGTGATTGTAACCACGGAAAATTTACCTCAGTCTGCAGTTAGAGTGAAAGGTAGCACGTAAGAGGCATGCATACAGTCCTGTGACGTGCTGCCTCTGGTGGAGTCCGCTGGAGATATTTGCGATTCACCACGGAAAGTTTAACTCCGTTTGGTGCTATATAATATTATATATTTCTGCGAATTCCATGAAACTTTTATACGTGCTCAAGAACGGACTACACAAAAAAACTGATTATATTCGAAATGTCGCAGTTAATCGATTAAGCAGTGTAATCGCTAAGTGGGTAATCTAAACTGAGGTAAACTTTCCGTCGTAAATCGGAGATAATTCCGGCAGTTTCCAGTAGAGGCAGCACGTTACAGGGATGTAACCCGGGAAAGTTAGCCTCAGTTCAAGATGAAAACCGATTTTTTATACAGGATAACCGTAACGGACCGTGCTTAATTTTTGGTTTTGATAAATGTTTTGATAGTTATTGCTAAATAAATAAATATAAACGGAATAAAGCAGTATTTCAGAAACAAATTAAAAATTTTTAACTTTTTAATTTATTTAAACAAAAATGTATTTTCTAATATAAAAGATGACTTTTTAACAAAATACTTGAATTTTCAACATAAAAAGATAAATTCTCAAGAAAAAAGTGTCATAGTTTATATTTCAATCAAAAAAGATGACACTTATACAAAACAAAAAAGAATGTTAAAAGCAAAAAGACGAATTTCCGACAAATAAAGATTTTCCACTCAAGAAAGAAATAAAAGCTTATCTAAATTGTTGAATCTTCAAGGCAACAGATAAGCTTTATCTACCAAAATTGAATTTTCAAACAAAAAATATGACCAAGAAAGGAAAATTTCCAACTGAAAAAGTTCAATAAAAAAATAGAAAAGTTACATTTTTAGTTAAAAAATTAATTTTAAACCATAAAAAGAGACATAACCGAAACCAGAGGCATAAGCCTTAAATCAAAAATATAAACTTTTAACAACGTAGTTTAAGTTTTAACCGAGTAGTTCAATTTTCAATTAGAAAGATTAGTTTTCAAGAAATTAGTTAAATTACAAAAAAAAATCCAGAAAAATAGTTGAATTTTCACTCAAAAAATATTTCAGTTGACTTTACAAGACTAAAATATAAATTTGTTAACAAAAATTAAATTTTCTACGAAATAGTTAAATTCTCAACAATACAATAAAATTTTTAACCAAAAATTATGATTTTTCACAAAATAGTTTAAATTTAACCAAACAGTTGCACTTTATACCTAAAAAACATGCAATTTCTGATAAACAGTTGAAGTTTAAAATGAAAAAGACTAACTTTAAGAAAAGAGTTGAATTTTCAAACGAACATCTTCATTTTCATTTCAGAAATATTTTATTTCTTTCACGATTTTTCTGAATTTGAAATGAAACCGCATAACAAATCGCAACAAAATGCCCCGCCTCATTGAGCTGTTACGTAATTTAAGTAATGCCCCTACATGATTCTTTATACGAGCTTTAGTAGTATTTCCTGCCTGACACTAATTATTCTTACGGAAATTAACGTTAATAAATTGTTAAGATCATTTTGGGGTAGTTCAGGCCCCAGGACCGCATTTGTTTTTTCACAAAATGAAACAAGTTTAGGAAGTGCATGATCAAAATAAACAAAATTGGGTTTTTTACACCAGCCTAGACTGTTGAATTAAAAGAAAGGTTAACATTTTCCTAAAATGTCTGGCTGCCAGTAGCGTAACAGTACCTTGTAGGAGTCCCGCAAGGGCCCTTCTCTTTAAATCGACTGTAGGCGGGCTGACCCCACTAGAACCCTACCAGAAAATCTAGTAGAGACCCCATTGGCTTCAGCATTACGTTCTAGATGGTGTTCCGACTATTTTTTCTCACTAAAGCCCGATTAGAGATAGGGGAAACTCGCCAGAGCCCCATTAAAGCCCTTTAGAAATTTCTGCACGGATTGGGATTTGCTTCATCTATTTAGATAATGTACATTGCCACCCCTTGCACGCTCCAAAGTTGCCTAACTATATTTTTAGTATGAGGGGCATATCAGAGTGCTCTGAGTTTTGTATTCATGACCCCTGGAGCTTGGAATAAGGCAGCACTCAACAACGATACATCAAGCAGCGAGAGAAAGAGGGTAGGGAATATGAAGAAAGGGGGTGTAGAGAAGGAGGGTGAAGAAATACAAGCCAATGGTTGGATGGCCACTATCAGAACCTGCTTATGATTAATGATCCGACTACAATACTGTTTTCATTAAACTCATTTCTCTGTAGCCCGTATATACCGCCGCCATTGACGATCCGTGGCCCGAAGCATACATTGGCCCCAGCTCTGGGCTCTCTCGAGCGGTCCAAGGGGCCGGGCCCTTGATTATGACGTCTCTGTGAAGATCGACCTTGACGTCAGTGAAGCTCGATTGAAATTCACTATTGTGTCGCGAGGCTCGACCCCAATATCAGGGATGATATGTGATCTTTTTAAAATTTATTGATGCTTGAAAACCTCGGATTGACGTCATGCTAAATTCAATCCATACAAAAATGATTTTTTCCATTCCCAGTGGAGCGAAGGAGAAGATTTGTTTTCAGAACAAAATTTAATTTAAAAAATGTTTAATTCATACCTCCATCTAGTCTGAAAAGACGTTAAGAATTTCTGTTATTCTCTGATGATAATACAGATTCCTTAAACAAATTTGAATTGTAACACCTGGTAAAATAATGCGAGTTTTTCTGAAAGAGGATTCTTCTTTTGATCTCTCTAGTAGCGTATGGGAAAAGCACCCGAACGGCAATCGGAAGTTGTGTGATTCGATTCCCAGCGGAGCGAAGATCTTTTTTCAGAAAAAAACATATTTTAAAAAATGTCTGCGACACCGTAACTTGTATTCACTTTTGTTCTCAATTCATTTTTCAGTTCCTTTTTTAAGGAGAAACTCAATTTTCTTTCAATAAATTAACCAATCGGTTGTCCATTGTTGAATTCAGGTCTGTACCTGTTTCTGAATTTTCTTGAATATTTTGGAAATATTTGAGATTATTTTAAAAGATTCCCAACAATTTTGAATAGCTTTAAATAATTTGAAGGAGTTGAAAAGGATTTTAAAGAGCTTGGTGTATTTTTCAAAAGTTCCAAAAAGTTTCAGTGAGCTTCAAAAAATTTGAAATATTTTCGAGCATTTTAAAAGATTATTCTGGAGAATTTTCAATAGATTATAATAATTTGTAAGAGATTTCAAAGGATTTTAATGTATGTTTAATGATTCAAAGGCATTTCTAAGAGATTGTATTTTTTAAACAATTTGGAAGGGTTTGCATAATAAATGTACCAGGATATTAAAATTTCCAAAGAGTTTTTTAAGTAATTTTTAATAATTTTTAGGGATTTCAAAGGATTTTGGAGTTTGTTAAAAGATTTAAAGGGATTACCAAGAGATTACAATTTTTCCAAGAAAGTTCAAAGGATTTGAAAAACCAATTTGTCATATATTTAGGGAATATTATCAGACTTCATGTAATTTCCCGGAATTTTATAATACTTTAATAAATTTCAAAGAATTTCAAATATTTTAATTTATTTCCAAAAATTTTTAAGAATTTAAAAGATTTTCAGATATTTTAAAAGCTTCCCAAGAGTTTTCTTTAGATTTCAATAATTGTAAGAGATTTAAAAGGATTTTATGGTATTTTTAAAACATCCAAGGAGTTGTCAAGAGATTTTAAAAGTTCAAGACACTAAAAGATTTCAAAGGATTTGAAATCTTTTAGGATATTAGGGAAAGTCAATGCTTTTTCAAGAGATCTTAAAATTTTTCAGAAATTGTAAGGCTTAGAGTAATTTTAAGGGATTTGAAAAAAATATCATGGGGTTTTAAAAAATGTACCAGAATTTCGGAAATTTTTGAACGATTTTATAGGACCTATACGATTTTATAGGATATTTTGTAAGATTCAAATGGAATTTATGAGATTTCCAAAGTTTGTAATGATTTTAAGGGATTTTAAAAGTCCTCGAAATATTTTAAGACATTTTCCCGGCTTTCAGAGAATGTCATAAGATTTTTGATAATATTTTAATGAATTTCAAAGAATTCATTCAGAATAATTCAAGAATTTCGTAATATTTCAAAGATTTTAAAATATTTCAAAGCAATTCGAACGATTTTAAATATTTTAGTATATTTTTAAAGATTTGAAGGCATTTTCAATTTATTTCAGTGGTTTGAAGGGATTTAAAAGAGTTTCAAAGATTTTAGGTATTCTTAAAAATTTGAAGTAATTTTCAAGGATTTAAAAAGATGTTAAAGGATTTTAAATATCTCAGTGTAGTTAAAAATATTTCAAGGATTTTTCATTTGATTTCAGCAATATTATGGGCGTTTAAAGGATTTGAAATATTTTAGGGTATTTTAAAAACTGCGAAGTATTTTTGAGAACTTTAAAACGTTTTAAGGTGTTTAGAAAGATATCACAGTCATTTAAAATTTTTGAGGAATTCAACGAAATTCAAGGAATTTTAAATTTATTTGAATGATTTAAAGATACATAAAAGATTTTAAAAGCTCTCAAGATGCTTTCATAAATTTTTCAGGATTTCAGGAAATAGCATCAGGTATTATGTAATTTCACGGAACTTTATAATATTTGAATGAATTTTAAAGAATTTTTTTAGAACAATAGAGGGATTTCGTAAAATTTCAAAAGTTTTCATGTATGTTGAAGTATTTAAAAATATTTTAAAGAATTTTAGTATATTTTTTGTATTTATTTTAATTTTGAATTATGATTTTGTATTATTTTAATGCGAATTTCAGAGAATTATTTCACGAAAAGTTAGGGATGTCATAGTTTCAAACATTTAAACAGATTTTCAGATGAATTTAATATGAAATTCATATAAATTAATTTGGAATTTATCCTAAATTCTTTTAAATTCCTTGGAATTCATTTGCACTTGTTTAATCCATCACTATTCTCTTAAAATTACTCAATTCAATGGATTTTTTAGAATTTTTGTTTAATTCATTGTAGTCTTTTAAACTAACATTGACTTTTTTGGTATTTCAGCAATTTTTTTTAATTCCCTTAAATTTTTCGAAGCTCATTTCAATTCCCTTTAATTTTTTCAATCGAATTTTTATAAATTTTATCGAATATATCTTATTTTGTTTGAATCCCTCTAAACTTAGTTCAATTTTACTGAAATCAATGACATTTTTTGGATTTTAAACATTTGTTTGAATAATTTAAATTCTTCAGAATTTAAAATGAATTATTTTAAGATTTTAAGCATTTTTCCTGGATTCGTTAAAATTCATCTGGAATCCTTAACATTTTCATCGATTTCTTTTAAATTTGAAAAAGCAGTAGTCGCATTATTAATTAACTAATGGAAATTAATTGAAATTGATAAAAAATGAAAAACTAGTCAGGGAATTTTGTGAAAGAAAGTTTTGCGGTCAAGAAATCGCTGTAAGAGGGATTCATTATTTGATCGAGCCTCTTTACTGATTTTAAAAATAAAAATCTAAAAGATTCTTTCCTTTTTTATTATGAATTAAAAAAAAAATGTCAAGGGATGAATCATATAAGTTCTGATGCTTATCCCCTATTTAAATTTAACTTTCTGACCAAACCAATTAAGCCCTCCAATTATAATATATGAAACAACCTTATTTAATATTTGCCTTCCGTCTGGAATTTCTCCGTTTCGATAGGATTCTAATCCTGTTATTCTTCACTTGGCAGGTAACGTCCATAGATACAAAATACGTCGTCATCGTCATTGTGATCGCCTTCTTCACCTTGTTTGGTCTTTTCACCATCTCACGTCTTCATCAATCCCAACGACTTCTTCCTCCTTTTGGCTTTTAAGTCTGTAACTTTCGGTGCTTATGAGTTATACAACGTTCCTGTCCTCAGGTGATCACGAATTTATGGACTTCTAATCACCGATCCTTAGAACTCAAGTTTCGAATTCATATTCAATAGAATCGTTACCGGTGCATCCTTGTATTTCATCTCCTTGATTTTTACTTTGACTTTGCCTCTGGAAGAGGGGGAAACAACTCCTAAAAATACGATCCAGCAGATGTGGATTAATCCGCGTTTTACCGAATTACCCTGGATTGTAGGAAGAATGTCTGGTGATGCGTGGTGGAATGATGAAATTCAGGCTGCCCAAAAAGCAAAAAGAGAAGCGTACAAGAGAACTTTGAACATCGCAGGTCTTAGCAATGAGGAAATAAGTAGACGTAGAAATGATTATAGACGCAAAAACAGGATACTTAAACGATTAGTTACAGAAAGTAAAGATACAATTAGAGCAGAAGAAGAGGTAAAAATACAGAACGACTTTGTAGTGAGCAGGAAACTACTTTATAAAAAAATGAAAGGAAACAAAAGTACAGAAATTGTCAACATGAGAAATAGTAAAGGGGAAATGGTATATGATGCAGATGGAATACTAGAGGCTTTCAGAGACTATTTTAGGAGACAATTCGGAGATTAAGCTATAGGACACCACAACTGCGATGTTGAACACGATGCGTTGGAAAACTCAATTGAAAAAGTCTGTGTAACTGAGGTTAGGGATATAATTAAGAACTTGAAAAACGGTAAGGCTGCCGGGGTAGACGGTATTAATGCTGAAATGCTTAAATACGATGCAGAGTACATACCACATAGAGTTTGCGAATTGATAAATTTATGTTTCGAGATGGGAGACGTCCCAGACGATTGGAAAGAAGCGATTATAGTACCAAAGGGAGATAAAAGCGAGTGCAATAATTACAGAGGGATTAGCTTATTAAGCACCGTAAGTAAAATATATTCAAAAATACTTATTAGTAGGGTAATGAAAAT
>NC_046658.1:103030237-103033844 GCF_010883055.1 Belonocnema kinseyi
CAGTGTTGCGGAACGAACGTGTTATTTACTTAAATAGCACGATAATTCTGGATCAATCTGAAAAATCTCTATCCCTTCCACACACTACTCCTTTCCCCTGCCCAGTGAGTCACGCCTACCTCGAAAGGGAAATGGCTTAATGGTGTAATAATAATATCTATGTGCAGAATTACTCTGGATTGCATACATTTTTGGCGGATTACTCCGCCTACACTAGACCTATTTGAATTTTCAATCAAAATATAGATGAATTTTTAACAAAGTAGTTGAACTTTCAACTAAGAAGATTTATTTTACCCTGAAGAACACAACTTTTCAAGGAACTAAAAAATTTTCAACTAAGATGATGAATTATCACCTGGAATGGTTATACTTTTAGTTAAATAATTCATTTTTAAGAAAAAACGAATTTTAAAAAAATGCATTTTTAACAAAAGAAATACATTTTCTACTTAAATGATGACTCTTTAACTTGAATAGTTACACTGTTAGTAAGAAATTAATTTGTAACTAAAAAAACAACAATTTTTTAACAAAACTGTTAACTGTTTAACCAAGAACGATCATTTTTAACTAAATTATTTAATTTTTAACAAAGTATATTAATTTATAAACAGATATAGTTGAATTTGCAATCAAAAACTTTAATTTGTAACCAACAAGAATATTTTCCTATCGAAAAAGATGAATTTTCGACAAAATACATAAATTTTTCACCGAGTAGTTCTATTTTAAACAAAGTAGTTCATCTTTTAACCAAAAAGCTTAATTGTCAACTAAACACGGAATTTTGTTTTGCACCATTACATTTTTTTGATAAATTACAAAATAGATATTTAAAATATTTATATTATTTAGTGTTTTACTTCAACTATGAATCTCACCATGTTTTCATTAAAAAAAACTAATCTTTTTCCTAACAAAACAAACGATTTTTCAACAAAATAGTTCAATTTTGTACCAAATAGATGAATTTTCTACTAAAATGATAAATATGTATTCAACAATAAAATAGTTAAATTTTTAGTTAAAAAAATGCATTTTCAAGTACAAAATAAAACTAATTTTTAACCAAATAGGTACATTTTCAACTACAGAAGATACATTTACAATTAAAAATAGAATATTTGAAGAAAATAGTTCAATTTTCCATCGAAATATTTCAATTTTAAAACAAAAATATTAATTTTCAATTTGAAATATTATTTTTCTACAAAAAGACGAATTATAACAAAACACATGAATTTTCATCTAAGAAATATTGTTTTTCCCCAAATGTAATAGATAAAATTTAAGTGAAAAAATTGTAAACAAAGAAAATGATTTTCTACAAAAATAGATGAACTTTCAAACCAACGAGACACATTTGATATTTTGTTAAAAATTCATTTTGTTCTGTTTTGAATATTCATCTCTTTGAATAAACATTTAACTATTTGTTTGACAATTATTCTTTGAAATAGAAAATTTAACTATTTCATTTTTGGTTGAAAATTTATCGTTTTCAGTTTAAAAATCGACAATTTATTCAATGGTGAACTCTTTTGTTGAAAATTAAATTTTTCCTGAAGATTGAGGAATTTAGTTCAGAAGTCATCTTTACGTTTTTAAATTGAACTATTTTGTTACAAATTAGTTTTCTTTTTGGATGAAAAATAATTTCTTTACTAAAAATGTAACTATTCCATTTTTTGTTAAAAATTCAACTCTTCTAGTTGAAACTTCAACTATTTGTTAAAAAATTGGTTAAAAAATTGGCTAAAAATGAAACACTGGTTAATAAATATTTTTTTTGGGTGAAAATTAAACCATATGGTTGTAAGTTCACTTTTTCTTATTCACCTATTTTATATAAAATTCGTCTTGTTAGCTTGAACATTTAACAATTTGGTAGGAAATTAAACTATTTTTCAACAAATTAATTTGTTGAAAATTCTTATTTTTTGTGGAACATTGATGTTTTTTAAGGAAGATTCATATTTGTCGTTGAGAATATAACTTTTTGCTGAAAACTCGTTTTTTTTTTAAATTGGAAATTCAATGAAAGTTGACGTACCTTGCTGAAAATTATTTTTTGTTAGGATTCACCTCAAAGGGTTGAAACTTTAACTGTTTTGTTACAAATTCGTTTTTGTTTAATGAAAAACGATTTTCTTCCTCTGAAAATTTAATTCCAATTTTGGTTAAACATTAATTTTTTATGTTAAGCATTCATCTTGTTAACATCATCTATCTTGGTCGAAAATTCACCTATTTTGTTAAAAATTCGTTTATTACCTGAGAAATTTTCTTCGAGTTAATTTGATATGTTTATTTATATCAAATCTAAAGGAGTCTTCTTTGGATTGAGTTGTTACACTAGAATAATTTTTTTGCAGGTCATTATTTTTGAAGCCAATATTTCTTTAATTTGTATGAAATTGCAGGAGGAAACCAAAGAAACCGAAGCGCCAAAGGAAGAACATCCTTGGGGTGGCTTACCATATTCTATCGACGTCGAAACAGGTAAGGTCTTCTCGTACAACGTATGATCTGAATATCTGAACATGTGAAAATGCGAAAGTGAATAGGGGAAACTATACAAGAGTAGGTATATTGTAAAAGTATTTAATTAATTAATTAATTCGAAAATCAAAAACAAATGTTTTTGAAACTTCAACCACGATATTTTACACAACTAATTATGTATTATTAATCGTTAAAATTGTTTTATTCGGAATTCAAGTTTCCATTAGAATAAGCGATAACCTTTTCGGAAATGGAGAGAATTTTGTTTTTAATAAGATTATCTTTTGTTTCCTACTCTATACTCTCTTCAACAAGAGAATTCTTCACGCTGCACAGTTTTTTTCAGGAAAGGGTGGAGAAAATCCTCCTGTGCTCCTCGCGGGAAAATTGGCCGTGAAATTTATGAGAGAGGCCATAACTTTCGAAAGAAAGAATTTCTTTAAAAGATTAAAGTGGATACTTGAAAGTCAGTGAACCACGCCTGAACTCTACACTTTTATGACAGCCTGCGCAAGATAGACGAAAATGCGTTTTTTCCGTTGAGTATTCTGCAAGTGAACAGAGTATAGCATAGATTCCCTTATCTACATTCAAAGAAAAATAACAGAAGAGAATTTTTGTTGCGGATAATTTTCAAATAAAAGTTGAATGTCTTTCGCATCGAAACAAAAGAAGATATAATAAAGTTGGCATGGTAACCATATCCAATGTGGTGGATAAATCTAACGACGTGAAGGAAATTTTGGTTGCTGGTAAAGATTACTTTGAAATCGGGTTAAAGGCTTTCTCTGTTACCTGTTTTCAATGCATTTTTTGTGTACTGCGATTCAACATTGTTATCTTAGGTGAATAATGAATGCCTAATGCACTTTCTAATTGAAAGGAATTAGAATAATTACTGCAAAGCAATAAACCTGAAGCGGCTTTAATTGCGATAGATATCATTATCTTTACACAAATCAAGAATAAAAGTAGAGAAAAACTCCTAATGAGGACACCATTTAAATTAATTTAGCATATTATATATATGGAGTAGGGCAAAATATTGAATGCCATGTAATGGGATCGTCCATAAACTGTTACCAACGGGGGGGGGGGG
>NC_046658.1:103033944-103086269 GCF_010883055.1 Belonocnema kinseyi
GGGCTTTTGCGAAAGATTCGTCCCTATACATTATTTCAATAGTAACTTAGTAGGTTTGAGAGTTAATTAGATATTTCAGACTTCACACTCTTTCTCATATTTCCCTCTTTCCCCCTTTATAAGAATATCTTTTTTCTCCTGTTTTCAAGGTATTTCCCCTTTTTCTCGATTCTTCGTTTAAAGTTTTGTTTTGTTTAAAGATACTACTTTTTGGTTCAAAGTTGAATTATTTTATTGAAAATGCAACTATTTTGTTAAAAACTAATCTTTTTTAGTAAAAAATGCCACAACTTGGATAAAAGTTGTACTGCTTTGTTAAAAATGTAGGAGGTTGAAGATTTATTTATTTAACTATTGTATTTTAAGTTTAAAATTGCTCTTTTCTATTTAAAACTTCAACTATTTGATTAAAATTTATCTTTTTTAGTTAAAAATTCATGTCTTCAAATGAAGTTCGTGTTTTTTAGTTTAAAATTAATTTTTTCAGTTAAAAATTCATCTTTTTCGTTGAAAATTCATCTCTTTGATTCTAACTTTAATCGTGTCATTAAATATTTATATTTTTTAATGCATTTAACTGTTTTTGATTACAATCAAAATGTCGTTTTGGTAAAAATATTAGCAATCAAACTTTCATTAAGAATTCAACTTCTTTCTTTAAAAATTTGTATTAAAAATTAAATTAATTATTTTAAAAATTAACTGCTTGGTAGAAAATGAACTTCTGTATCAAATATTCAACTTTTTTGTGTGGAAAATTCGTCTTTTTGGGTACAAAATTAATCTTCTTTTTTCAACATCAATCTTATTGGCTGTCCATACTCAACTATTTTTTTAAGTTCGTGTTCTTTTATTCAATTAAACTGGTAGACAAATTTTTCTTGTGTTGAAAATTGATTTTTTAAACTGAAAATGTAACTTTTCAATTTTTGGTTAAAAACTTATTTTTTATATTATTTTTCTGAAAATTCGCCTTTTTGGGTGAAAGTTAATTTTCTTATTGAAAATTAATTTTATTGACAGCGGATTTAACTATTTCGTTAAAAATTCTTCTTTTTTTATTCAATTTAACTAGTATAAAATTATTTTTCTTATTGAAAATTAATGTTTTCAAACTAAAATGTAACTTTTACATTTTTGGTTGAAAACTTATGTTTTTCTTTTTAAGGTAAACTACTTGTTTGAAAATTCAAATATTCTGGTAAAAAATTCAACCATTTGATTCTGAGTGGAAAATTCAATTGTTTTGTGGAGAATTTATGTAATTGGTTGAAAATTTGTCTTTTTGGGCAGGAAATTCATTTTCTTTTTTGAAAAAATACTCTTTTTTGTTTATTTAAAATTAATGTTTTTAACTGAAAATGTCCCTTATCTACCTTCAAAGAAAAATAACAGAAGAGAATGTTTGTTGCGGGTAATTTTCAAATAAAAGTTGAATGTCTTTCGCATCGAAACAAAAGAAGATATAATAAATTGGTAATTGGTAATTGGTTGAAAATTTGTCTTTTTGGTCAGAAATTCATTTTCTTTTTTGAAAAAATACTCTTTTTTGTTTATTTAAAATTAATGTTTTTAACTGAAAATGTAACTTCTCTATTTTTGGTTGAATACTTATGTTTTTTAAATTTTAAACTACTTGTTTGAAAACTCAAACATTCTGGTAAAAAATACAACCGTTTGACTGTGAGTGGAAAATTCAATTGTTTTGTGGAAAATTTATGTATTTAGTTGAAAATTTGTCTTTTTAGGCAGGAAATTAATTTTTTTTGTTGAAAAAATACTCTTTTTTGTTTGTTTAAAGTTAATGGTTTTAACTGAAAATGTAATTTCCATTTTTTATTGAAAACTTATGTTTTTCTTTTTAATTTGAACTACTTGTTTGAAAATTCAAATATTCTGGTAAAAAATTGAACCATTTGATATTGAGTGAAAAATTCTATTTTTTTTTTGTAGAAAATTTATCTATATGATTGAAAATTCGTCTTTTTCGGCAGAAAATTAATCTTATGTTTTGAAAAATCTTTTTTATTATTTGGAAAATTCATACATTCATATTCATGAAATAAAAAATATTAAATCTTTCGTATTGAAAATTGATCTTTTTTTATTTGAGAACTGAACTACGCTTAATTAAAAATTCAACTATTTTCTTAGTAATTTAATTATTTTGTTGAAAAAACGCAAAATAAATGTGACATTCTTTTGTAATCAATGGCTTTGTTACTTGGGTGTGAAAAAACTACGGTTGTCTACGAGGGACCGAAGAGTGGGGGGGGGGGGGGGGGGGGGGGGGGGGGGGGGGGGGGGGGGTTCATATATCCCAAAATTATGAACATATTATATGGACGAACCCTAAGTTACTGATTTTCTATAGATTCCTTTTTTTATTTCTAACGTTGAAAGTGTTACGATCCACTTCTGTATTAATCCTAACAGGGTTTGATTTCTTCTGATAAATGTTCAACAACAACTCTTTTCTATAACTTTCGAATTCGATAAAAAAAAAATTATAGGTAATACCTATCGGAAACTGGTCAGTACCTAACGTTAACGGTGTGTCAAATTGAAGCATCGATTGATAGGGACCAGCGTGAGCATTAAACATACTCAGTGAGAACAAGACGCACCTTGCCACACCTTCACTAGTTTAATTATCATAAACACGATTCGTCCTCTTTTCGGTATCTCGAGGAATTATTCAATTAAAAAAAGTTCGGTTGCCTCACATTTTAATCATCTTTTAACGTTACTTTCAAGTTGTAATAGAAAAATTTAGAAATTAATAACTACATTCGTGAGTGGGACCAATTTACATGTAAATCATATACTTACAGTTAAGCGTTTCGTTATTTTTTACTTCATAGAAACAAAACTTCAATTTTTGATTGTGTCATATCATACATAGAATGATAAGTAGGATGGATTGAAAAGGAAATTTTTTGCTTATTTCGGTATAAATTGCATCTTTTCTGCGTTAAATTTTTTTTTTAATTTTAGTTTAAACATCAACATTTTTGTGGAAAATCTGTTCGGACCCAGATCGGAACTTGGGAATAAGTTGGGCAATTTCTGCACAGGCAGTTTTTCCTGTGCCCTGTTTGTATAATAGGTCTTGTTTTAAGCCAAAAGTGGGCTCAATTGGGGATATAACACTAAAACATATTTAAAATCCCAGCAAAAAGGATAGTTTAGATGCACTATAATTGAGACAAGGTTTACTGAAAGAAGCTATAACAAAAGTAGAACTTTTTCACAAGTCATCAGTAAAGGAAAATGTATAGGAAGAACACAATCTGATTTCAAACTTTCAACAACATACAAAAAGCAATTAATATTGGTCTTTTAAAAGTTGATCCACCCAATTTTTCCTTTGAACATGAACTGAATACATAATGTCTCAGTGTTTCATTTAAAAAAACATTCATCATAATTCTAAGATGATGAAAAAAGGCCACTTGGAGCGCGGCTTAATCAGGTGAGAACAAAAAAGTTGGTCGATGCAGTCACGAAAGGTTGAAAAGAGTTGGTGAACCGGCTTATACATATATATGTAGTATATCAGGATATAGGAGGTTATAGCGAGTCTCGCCGGGGTGTTTTATTAAAGTGTACGAGCTTCCAGGCAGGTTCGAGTTCCGTAGAACTCCCGGCTGGGGAGTGGCTTCAGGAACGCCCTCTCTCGCTGCCTTTTCCTCTCACATCGCTCCTCGCTGTTTAACGTACCCAGCCCTTCATACCTCGTCTCCCTCCCTCCCTGAATTTAATTACTTTACGTCGGACAGGGAGAGAAGAAGAAAAAGTCTCAGATCTCTCTTTCTCTCTCTTTCCGTCTCTAAGGCGCGTAGAGTCTTTGAACACACACGTTCCTCGAAGAACTCAAAGGCACCCTTTGTACCACTCTTCTTTATTTAAAAAACTTTCATCATTTTATAACCGCTCAACCTCCATCACACTAAAATCTTTGATGAGAAAAAAAAACTATCATCAGGGAGTGTATTCTTTAAGCTCGACTGTCAAAAAATCAGCTGAACTCGAGAAATGGTTTTCTGCAGTTTTCCTCTCCCCTCATAAAACTTCCAAGCAGATACGGGTACTTTTAATAAAGTCGAGTGTTAACCAGCTTCAATTTCAGTAAGAACTATGATAATAGGAAGTGTAAAAATAAGTTTTATATGTCTCATTCCTATAATCTCTTATTTGGCATAGAATAAATTTTCGAATTCAAGTGCAAAAATTGAACGGTGGTACAGGACCTTTATACCGTAGCATGGGGCTAAGCGGAACACCTGCTTTTCATTGAGAGAAAGTTATAGCAAACCATGAAATGCAAAGAGATTTTTTGTGTCCTACTTCACCCTGCAAGATATCCACTCGTTTTTCAACCTGAAAAATTGCAAATGATTCGCGAAATTCAAAGTTTGGTGTGTCTCACTTTCTCTATTATTTCATCGATTTAAAGTTATCGACCGATGACGTGAGAGGAAAAGTTTTTTGCATATGAATATGCCTTTATGTTGGAAATTTTGCTACATAACCTACAAATTATATTTAGCAAGTCATATTTATTTTAATTGCGGCAAAACGAAAAATAAGTTCCTTAGGAATAGGCTCAATTACAATTGAGACCCTTTAGAACCCCAAATGTGGTATCATTCAGAGCTCATTTATATTTTGGATTCCTTTTCAGCCAGTGGGGTTCATTTTTGTTCCTGCTCCTTTAGAACCAAAAATGAGTTCCAATGGAAATTTCAGTTTTTCCTGTGATTGTCCCGCCTTCCAACGTTTTATGGTACCCGAAACTTACGTCTGATCAAAAGATATAAAGGTATAATTAGAAAAAATTGCGTTTGAGATGAGTACTTACGTAAAATACCTTTCTGCCCGTGCAGAAATCACCAAATTTCTTCCTGGTTCCATACTTGGGTCAGGCTGAAGGCCCCTAGCCTGGGCCTAGCTTGTATTTTGAAATGGAGCGAACTTGGGCATGGCTGATGGAAAAATTTCTAAAATTCACGACAGTTGGCGTAGTACTACTCAATTTTATACTTATTACTTGCAAGTTTCAAGTGTCAAACTTTACAAAGTAGCAATTGTTTAAAGTAAATTGTTAAAAATTCATCAAATAAAAAGCACTCTAAAAGTCCGGAAGATTCGAGCAATCGACAGTATCTTATAATTACGCGATTAAAGTGCAAGTAAGAACTTCTATTAATTATAAATAATATTTTCACATTAAAATTGCACGTGAGTTCTAACCTCAAATTAAGAAAAAAAAAATTTCGTCGAATTATAAAGTGTAAATATCTTGTTAATTTATGTGATGATGTTTAAAACTTTAAATTATAGAATAAAGATGACGGACGTAAATTAAAAAATTATTGCACATATAGATTTTGATGACGCAGATGATGAAGAAGAATCGGAACCTGACGAAGTAATGAATGAAATACGACAATTTGGAAATCCGAATTAGATTGGAGAAAATGTTTGAAGTTTGAACCTCTATAAGTTCATCTTTCAACATAAATTAAAACGAAAAATATTTTTGCGAAGTTTCGACTTTTAATTCAAAAAATAAAGAATAGAAAGAAAACGATTATAAACTAGGGCCAGGCCTGGGCCAAGTCTGGGTGCTCAACCCTAGCCCTGGTCAGATTTAGCGTTTCATTTGAGCTCAACCCAGGTTAGATCACCAGGCCAAGGCCTATTTTAGCCAAGCCTGGACCCTACTTGGGCCTTGTCAACATTTTTACACGGATAATAAAGCACGATGAATCATTTTTAACTTAAAAGTTCTTGCAATCGACTTTTGAATTTGACTTTGAATTCTTGCCCTTTTTGGAAATACGTAAAATTTAATTTTTAAAAACATTTTTTTACATATTTTAAATTAGGCAGGGTCTTCTCATCTCGAAATTGAGGATGAGTATAATCAAATTTTTTCCATTAGTTGGGATAACCGTCCTCAAATATCACGAAATTTTCTGGACGTGAAGCCTTCACTTTTTTTTTAGGAAGTGTTATTATTAATTAAAAATTTAGTAAAAAAAAGTATTATAAAATAATTAGATAAATCAGGGTGTCCCTTGGAGCAGTGAAAATCTGGAAATCAGGAAAAAGTGAAAAATTTTGAAAAAATCTCTGCAATAGTTAGGGAATTTCTATAAGAGGCACTTTAAATAACTATCAACGTGATAACAAATTAAAAATGTTTTAATTTCATTTTTTGTTGATTCAATCATAAAATATGGTTATTATACATGGTTATTGGACAAAAAAGTATTTGGTTGACCCAACTATGTTTTTATTTTGCATTAGCGAAATATTTTGCTGAATAGAGTATATTTGGTTAGTTCAATGATAAAAATGGTGTGGCTTCAATCAAATATTTGGTTGAATCAACCAAAATTTGTTTGATTCAACCAAATTTTTGTTTCGGTTCAACCATAGTATATATGTTTATTGTATGGGCAACAAAATTTTTGGTTGACCTAAATAAATATTATGGTGGTTTCAATCAAATTGTTTCGTATAGATGGTGTATTCGGTTGTTCAAAAAATAGATTGGGTCAATCAAATACTTTGTTGAATCAACCAAAACTTGTTTAATTCAACTGAATTTTCATGTATACCAAAAAAAAAATAGTTCTGTTGGTTCAAGACAATTTTCTCTTAATGATTCTATGTTTAAAATGATACAGGAAAAATCCAGGAATTTTGAAAATAAAATTTGTGTGCAAAAAATGTTTTTTTGGCATTGAGATTATCAAAGCGTTTATTCACTCGATTTTTGTTGATTGTTTATCAGTTCAGAATAGTTTTTAAGCGTTTTAAATATTTAAAGCAAAAGTGTCCAGCTCTTTTTGAATAAGCAAAATTCAATTATTTTTTTTTTTTTTATTTGGATAACTTGAAAACTGTGCGTTTTATAAAGCTTTTTCTATACATAACAGAGAAATCTTTTTTTTAACAGAGTTTTTTCACTCGAAATTTCTTTATTGATCATTACTTTGGGATTATTTGACAAAAAATCCTTCAGGATGAGGAATTATTACATTAAAAGAGTATTTCGAAAAGTTTTAATTTGAATTCCTGTTGAACGTAATTCTAAATGCAGTTAAGTAACAAAAATGTTGGAAAACAACATTTTTTATTATAAAGTCTTCTAATTGATCTTGGAACAATTCTCAAATCATCAAAAAAATTCTGTTTTTAAATAAACATTGACTTCAATAACTTTTAGGATGAAGATAGTTGAGAGTTGAGACTCACCGTGAAAGGCTAGAAGATTTTTTTTTTCTTACCGATTTTGGCTGAAATTTCAGAAGCCTCTTCTGAAGTGCCTTAAGAAGTAATGCGAAGGGGAACACATTAAAATTATACCGATACTTAGTATTCCTGAAAATTTAGACAATAGAAAAAGTCCTATTGGATACATGCAATTATTTGAGGCTTTTCGATCGAAAAGCGAAGTTTAGCAGCGGGAAGATTTGTTAATACTTTTTAGAATATGGCAATCATAAATTTTAGAAATATATATGGAAATGATGCATAAATTAACTTTCGCTTGTTCGCACAAAGAAGTCCAGGACTTAATGAACCTCATCATCGGGCACTTGTTTCTGTCTTCTGCTCGATTGACTTTTTAATTGCATTCATTCACTTTTCTCAATTTGCTTGATGTTGCGCTCGAGGATACTCTATAATATAACAAAACATCAGGTTTAAGTGAACAAAAGACAGTCAATTCATTTTTTGGAGAAAAAAATAGTTATGGATGGTTTTAGCATTTTTAGGGTCGAGAAATATGATTATTGACCCTTGGTTTACAAAAAACAATTAATTTTATTTGGGATAAAGTTTTATTCTAAAGTGTTCGATATGCTATAAAAAATTTCATAAGTTCAAGCCAATGGGTTCAATAATTTAGTAAGATGTAATAATCAGTAAATATTTGTCTAATTATTGTGGCATCATCTTGAATGAATTTATGTTTTTTTTCACTTGTCAAATGAAAATTCCTTTCAGGTTTTTCAGCAGTTTTAGAAATCGTTTATGTGTTGCACTCAGAAAAAATTTTTCTTGAACCAAAAGAAACTGTTTTCTTGAATACACAAGAAAATTTTGTTGCATCTAACAAAAGATTTTGTTAAAATAACCAAAAGATTTTTTGGGATCAACCAAACCGGTTTTTAAGCGCAGATTTGAGCAAAATGATATCATATTGAAATAATCGTATTTGATAATGTTTAAAATTAAAATTATTCAATTATTAATCTTATTCAAAAATGGTGTGATATGCAAATTTGAAATATTATCATACACCTGTGCTGAAAAAAATTATTAATAACAACGTTGCCACGAGTGGATGGAAAAGTTCTTCATTCATTATGAGTAAAAGTATATTGAACAATGTGAGATTTGCGTGAACGTTTCAGAGCTAGGCGGGATATTATAAGTAAGTCGCTTCTAAATTTTAGGTTAAAAAAGTTTTAAGGCGTAACAATTTTAAAAATGTATTTTAAAAAATTACAACATTTTTATGGAATTATAACGAGATTTTCAAGACTTTTGAGGGATTTCATGAGATTTCAACACGCACTATAAAAGTTTAAGAGTATTTCCAACGATTTAATTCTGTACAAGGGATTCTACCAGATTTTAAGGAACTTCAAGGATTTTAATTCGATTTCAAGAGATATCGAAGGATTTCGACAAATTTTTAGGAATTTTAAGGAATCAGGAACGATTTCCGCGGATTACTATTTTTTTAGGAATTTCAAAGGATTCTAAGTGATTCCAAAGGATTATAAGAAATTTTAACGTATTACAATAGATTTAAAGGGGTTTCGACGACTTCACGGAATTTCAAAGGTTTGTAAGAGATTCCAAAGTATGTCTTCACGATTTCTAAAAGATTTCGAGAAATTCAAAAGATTTAGCGGAATTTGAAAGGATTTCCAAATATTATAAATAATTTTTAAGAGTTTCGAGGAATTATAATGGATTTAAAAATATTGTAATGGATTTCAAGAGATTCGGAATGGTTCCCACGGATTTGAAAGATTTCCATGAATTTTAAAGGGATTTCAAAAATCTCGAATGATCTCGTAATATTTCGAAATATTTCAAGAGTCTTAAGGGATGTTAAGAAATATTCAAGAACTTCAACGGATTGTGAAGAATTATAACGGATTTTCATGAAATTTGAAGGGTTCAAGCGTGGTTCCAACGATTTCACAGAATCTCAATGAATTTAAGACTGATTTTAGACGATTTCCTAGATTTTAAATGATTGATCGGAATTTCAAAGTATTTTAATATTTTTTAGATACTTTAGGGATTTTCATGGATTTTGAAAAACAAAAAGGCGTTGTTCTGGACTTTTGAATATTTTAAGCGATTCCGAGGATTTCGAAAGAGATTTAATATTAGATTTCAATACGTTATGTACGATATCTATGGAATTCAAAGGATTTCAGAAAATTTTCACGGGATTAAAAAAATTGTAAGAGACTTACAACATTTTTTAAAGAAGTTTTGGGATTTGAAAGAATTTCAAAGATTGCAAAGAAATAAGGGTGATTGTCAAACAGTTGTCCATTTTATGCAATGAGATTTTCAAAAATTAAATAATTTTCAAACTGCCTAAAATATATTATTTTAATTAATTGTAACCAAAGAGAATATAAAAATATAAAAATGATCAAAATATTTAAAAACACTTAGCTATACTAAAATCTTCGTAGATATGAAATTATCAATTTTAGCTGGAATTATGAATAGTTTGAAAATTATTTTCAGATTTTATCCGAGGTTTCATCTTAAAATAGTGATGCAGCGTGAGACAAAAAACTTGAGGACACCGAATTTCAAATGAACAAGAAATAAGAAATAACATAATATGTGGGTACAATCGAAATATCTCAAGCTTTTCAAAAAACTAAGTATGATTAAAAATTATAAAAGGGGTGAATTTCCCCAATGAATAATTTTGGTTTCAAATTTTTTTCATATCTCGCTTTGTTTTTGAGAAACAGTGAGTATTTTAATTTTATATATTTTCAAAAAATATATTTTAAGTCATCCCAAATACAAAATGAAGAAAAACATTCTTGGTGTTTGCACCTTTGTGTTGAAGAAATTTCAACGGATCCGTATATGATTTGTGTTAATACCACTCTATTAAAAAAGTTTTATGTTTAATTCAAAAATAAACCTAATTTAAAATTTAAGATATTTAAATTAGATTAAAATCAAATTAAAAATCCTATTTAACGTCCAAAAATTAAGTTAATTTATAGAATTCCTGAAAATAAAACCAACTATCTAACGGCCAAGTTTGGAAAACCACAATAAAATGCTCCTGTGGTAATTTGAAAAAGATATTTTTTTCCTGACAACAATGTATTATTCGCAAATTTTTTTTATTGTGATTTGATAACAATATAAATAAAATAAACGAAATAAATTTAAAAAAAGAAAGGGGCTTTGTTTGAATGCCTTCTCATTTTCTTTCCTCTTTTTTTTATTCTTGCCAACATTTTTTTTTCTTCTTTAGCAAAAAAGATCTTTTGTTGAAATTACAATATAAACATTTTATGGCCGTTGTCTAAATTTGGTCGTTAGATTCTTGGTTTTACTTTCGTGAGTTCTATAACTTAGACCTAATTTAATTCTAATCAGGTTTTTATAAACATAAACTTGAATCTTTTTTAAGGATACAGTACAAATTTGAATAACCTCAAGTTGCCTTCTTACTTAATAATCACCTGAAGATATATAAAGATAATTACACCATACTGAAAATAATCTTAACTGCGTTTTTTTTTTCTGGAAATACGTAAGCGATATTATCACGGTTGTGAATCGGAGTGCAAGTAGTAATGTTGGTTTTTTGAGCCATTGTAAAAAAAATTGCTAAAAAATAAAAACGCGAAATGTGAGTGGTGATTCGTACTGTAGCTTACTAGCCATAGCCGAGAGCAGGACACGTCCCAGATTCTATGGTCTTGGTTGCGACATATCTTTGAGATACAATCGGGAAACAATTCTGGCTGCCTCTTGTGGTGCATTCTGCTCAGCTATAGCTATATTATACGCCTCGTGTAATAATAAGATCGTTTACAAGGCAGCGACCGCGTACGAGCAAGAGCAGGACTCATTACGCGGTTATCTCTCAGCGGATCGATCGAGAAGCCTATTCGACTTGGTGCTTGATTAATGGATCATTGGTCGCGTTCGACAGGCCCGCTGATTGGCGGAGCAACTCGCAATCGATTCCCTCGCTTATTTTAATTCTTTGCTCTTATAAAACCCGCTATTCGATAGTGTTTCAATAGAAAGAAGGAGATGGTTTCCAAATAAGAATCAGCTCAATCGTCTTTATGTACCTTCTATTTAAATCTTAATTTTTTAATAATTTAAAATAAATGTTTAGTCATTATTTTTAGAATGCTTTCGAATTTGAAGGTAACCCTAAACTATCTAGAGTACGCTATTCGTGTAGATACATTAATAAAAAATATTATTGACAAAAGCTTTATAGTCTCATTCTTATCCAAATAGTTAACTATTCAATAATTTTGAGGTTATTATTATTTTAATTTAAGGTTCAGTTGAACCGTCAAGTCAAGAAGATACATTTTTTTAAAGGCAGTTGCATTTTCAACCCAAAAAATCGAATTTTCTACTACAAGAAAAATGACTTTTCACCATGAAAGATGAATTTTCAATTCAAAAGGATGTATTCTCAACAAAACAGTTGAATTTTAAACCAAAAAAGATGATACAAAATAGTTAAATTTTTGCCGAATAGCTGAATTTTCACGCAACCCAGAATATTAATTTTCTTCCAAAAGAAGATTTTTCAAGACAATACATAAATTTGCAAAATAGTATTTAAATTTTGAACTCAAAGAGATCAGTTTTTAGCTAGAAGTGGAATAGTTAAATTTGCAGTGAAAAAAAAATAATTTTCAAACAAAACGAAAGGAGTTTTAAACCTGTTGAATTCAATTAAACTAGAAGAATTTTCAACAAAGTAGTTGCATTTTTAACCAATTTTAACCAAATACTTGAATTTTTTTGAAACCAGAAAAAGGTGAATTCTTAACAAATTGATAAATTCTCAATCAAAATTCTGATAGTAGATATTTCAACCAAAAAAAAAGAAAAAAAAGGACAAAATAGATGAATTTTTAAACGAAAAGTTGAATTTTCGAAGTAAAAAGATGAATTCATGAAAAAAAGAAAACCTTGAAAATAAGGGACAAATTGATGTACTTTTAAATAAATAGTTGAGTTTTCGAACTGAAAAGACGAATTCTCAAACAATAAATGTAAAAGTTGATATTTTAACAAAAAAACGTGAAATTTCTACCAAACGAGACAACTGTTCACCCCCCCCCTCCAAAGAATATCGTACAGAATAATAAATTTTTTTAATAAACAGTTGAATTTTAAACCAAATAGCTCAATTTTCTACCAAAGTAGTTTATTTTCAATACAATTTATGAATATTAAAGATAACATTTAATTTTCCACGACCTATTAGTCGCATTTTCAACACATAAAGGAAAGCTTTTTAAACAAAAATGGAAAAGATACATTTCAGGTAAAAAATTAATTTTTAACAAACTAGAAAAACAATTCCCGCGACATATTAGTTGAATTTAGGAAAAGATACTTTAATTTTTAACCAAATAGTTTATTTTTCTATCAAAGTAGTTTAATTTCCAACAAATAATATCAATTTTCAACAAAAAATTTTTTCGTGACCTAATAGTTGAATTTTCACCTAAAACGATTAAATTATGAATCTTAAAAAAAAACATGAATTTTCAAGAAAAGAGTTTAACATTGAACCAAAGAGTTCAATTTGTCAATAGAAGATTAATTTTTCAACCAAGAAGATTATTTTTCCACAAAAAAGATGAAGCGTCAAAAACAAAAAGACTTTTTAAGAAAAGAGTTGCATTTTCAACAAATTATTTTAATTTTTAACCAAGTGATATGAATTCTGAACCAAAGATATAATATGGTGAACTTTTCAAACCAAAAAAAAATTAACTTTGCACCAAGAATAGTTGGATTATGTAATTGGGTGCCATTATTTCAGTTCTTTAATCGAAAGAGCAAAAAATTGATATTTTTAAGGAATCAGAAAAAAAAAAGAATTCTTCTTTTGATTATTCATTGCTCGATTGTCGAGGGTTACATAAAGTTACATTTATAAAGTTACAAAATCCGAGTATATGAAAATTAAAAGTTTGTTCATATACCTTCAAATGTGGCTAACCTGCTCGTTTTCTAGTTCTTTGTGTATAAAAAATTGCATCGGCAAATTTTCAAATGAAAATTATCTACGTTCATACTCTTTAAAATCGGAATGTAATAATTCAAATAGCTTTTTTTACACAAAATATTCTTATTTTATTATTTATATTATTCAATAAAATTTTGTTTAAAATAATAATTTTTAAATATTTAACAAATATAATGTACATAAAAATTAAAACATGGAAGAAAAAAAAGAAAAAGAACCAAACCCGCTGTGGCATGTGAGCACATTAATAAGCTTTAGTACCGATTTGATGAATCACGACAGATTACACGATGAATGTTGCAAAAAATTCCATGATCGCAGAATAAATTATCATAGTATATTATTAGGTGGTGGGTAAAATTTCATCCTTCCATTTGATTTACAGAATATTTTAATAAGACTGCGGTTTGACTTTGATGGACCTGTAAGGTATATACAGGTCATAACAGGTTTCAAATGACGGAAATATAGTAAAAACCATAAAATATATTTTGTTTGTTTGTAAAAATACATTTTTAAAAGTTACTTTTGCTATTCTGTCCCGAAACCCATAAGTCGACTCAGGTGGGTTTTCTAGAAAACGACTCAATTAGAGTAATATAAAAAGGGCTTTTGAAGCAACACGGAAGAATTAGGGTATGGCTCAAGGCCAGGAAAACATGGAAATCGGGGAAAAATCAAGGTTTTGGAAAAAATGCAAGGGTGGGGGAATTTTTGTAAGTTAGTTCTTTTTGGTTAAAATTGCAGCGTTTTTGTATAGAATTAATATTTGTTGGTTAAGGAATCCACTATTTTGTCAAAAAAGTCGTCACTCGCATTAAAAATTTAATTATTTTGTTCAATATTCATCTTTTTTTTTAATGTGCAGAAATCCTGAAAATAAAACCAAGAATCCAAGGAACAACTTTGTACAACCGCCATAAAATGTTCCTATTGAAATTTGAAAAAAGATAACAATTTTTCCATAAAAAAGAAAAAAATTTCTTTTTAGGGCAAAAATATAAGAGATGAAAGAAAAATGAGCAGGCAACAAACCAAATATACCCTCTCTTCTCTATTTTATTTCGTTCGTCTTATTTCTTTCTTTTGGTTTTATTTTTTTTTTCGAATTTAACGATAAAATTGTTTGCTAGAATTACATTTATGTTGTTAAAGATTCATCAACATTTTAGTGAAAAATTCATCTCTTTGGTTAACATTATTTTTTTTAAATAATTTTTTATCCTTTTGAGTAGAAACCTAATTGCTTGGTTGAAAATGAACTTTTTTCTTTAAAAATCAACTATACTATAGTTACAAATAAACTTGTCTCCTAAAAAAATCGTCTTTCTGCGTAAGTTTAATCTCCCTTGTTTGAAAATTCGACCATTCGATTAAAAATGCGTCTTCGCAGGTTTTGATAATTCCCCTATTTTCTTAAAAATGCAACTATTGAATTACGCATTTAATTATTATGTTGTTAATTCAACTATTTTGTTAAATTTAAGTTTTTTTGGTTGTTAATTAATTAATTTTTTTGTCGAGAATTTAACTCTCGTCCAAAGAATTTATGTACTTTGTTTCTAAATAGTTCAACCATATTGGGTAAAAAAAAATCCAACTGATGCTTTGTTTGAAGTTTGATCTTTTGTATTGAAAATTTGTCCATATGATTTAAAACTCATCTTTGCCAGTTGAAAATTCAATTATTTTATTAAAAGTTGGACTATTTTGTTTGAAAATTCATCTATTTTGCTTTAAGGTTCAAGTATTTGGTTGGATAAGTGCAACTGTTTCGTTAAACAAAAGTTTTTATTATTAAAAATTCAACTATTTCTTTGAAAATGCATCTTTCTTGATTTAAAAATAATTTTATTGTTGAAAATTCATCTTTTAAGGTTTAAGAGTAAACTGTATTCTCAAAAATTTTGAGTTTCTAGCTGGAAAATTAACTCTTTTATTGAAAATTCGTCTTCGTGGGTTGAAAATTCATCTCTTTTGTCAGACAATCTTTCTTGGTTAAAATTCAATTATTTTCTTGAAAATTCAATACATTTCTGGAATTCTTGGGAATATGGCACCTACCGTGATTTTATGAAAAAGAATTTATTCTCTTAATTTTTTGAAATTCCCCCTATTCCCCCTGTTTTAAAAGCATTTTGAGCTGTGATGTCTGAAATATTGCAAGATTCGAATTTTGGTCTCTGAGCATTAATGATCAGTGAAAAGTCAGGGAATTCTGAAAATAAATTTTTGTGGCCAACCTAGGAAAAATCTAAAAAATTAATTAAAATGCGGAAAAAAACTTTTGTTGAGAAAATTGCCAGAATTTTAACAGTTGGCAGTGTTGCCTGGTGGGGATTATAAAAGCCAATAATGAAAGACTGCCGAACTCGAGACGCATGCGTAGAAGTAAATTGGAACATCTGCCACGTGCGCGGGCGGCGCATAGTGCGTAGCCATGCGTGCCAGCCGTAAATTCAAACGAGGGGGAACCTAAAGCATGGCCGGATCCGCCATCCATATGCTCATCCGCGAAAACCGCCTTTGATCGGACTGAATCTGAATCAGTAAAAATTTACCAATTGAATAGTCTTAAATTTCAGCCAAGCGGTTTACTACTGGAAATTTACTGAAAACTAGCTAGAAGTCAAAGAATTTGGTCAGGAAATTTCTGTAAGAGGCTCTTTAAATAACTGTTTTTAGGTTTTAATTTGAAATTGTTTTATTGAGTTTGTAATAGATTGTATGTTAAAAATGGTACATGCTTAAAATTACGGTCTTTGAATATTGAAATAAAAGATTGGTCAGGGGATAAGTCCAGCAACTTTTATAGTGCCATATTGCGGCCACTTTGGTTTAAAATTGCTCTTAATTATAATTAATTAAAAATTATTGTCTTTTTCAAACATTTAAGCTTTAAACATTCCGACAAAACTGAATATTTTAACAAATTAGGGTTTATTCAGAAGAGTTTTATAATATGAAATAAAACCAGATGTTCCAAAAAAAGACTTCGGATGCCAATGATACTAAAAAAAGAGCACTTTCTTTTGAAAATCAGCCAAGGGATGTTGCCGAACCCAATTCCCAATGTACTATTAATTTACGCTTCAATTCGACACGAGCCGAGGGTTTGTTGGTATAAGGGATGGAAAAAATAATATCCGATAATTTCGATCTCTGGCAATAACCATAGCAAATTTCACTCAAAGTGGCGACTCCCAATTTGTAAATTGAGGATGGCTCCTGTAGTAAAGAGAGGGTGACTGAGGAGCGAGATAATTCAACAAAATGGGATCTGAACAACGTAAGTTTAGTGAGGCAAAATGAATGGAATAAGTTACTTAATACTTGGGGCCAACATCCCTTAGTAATTTTCAATCAGAGGAAGCCATCTCAGTGGTGAAAAATGGCACAGAATTTAGAATAGGGTTTATTTCACTTTAAACTTATATTAGTATAATATATTTTAATATATCATGCAGGTTGGCAACTTATCCAGGAAAGCGGGAAATTACCAGGAATTTTATTGACCGGGAAATAATCGGGAATTGAATTAAAAAACCGGAAAATTATACTTCTGATCGTAGCAACATTCAAGTTTTCATTCTTTTAATAATTTAAAATATAATTTCACTTTGAACAGGGAATTTTTTACATGGAACGAGAATTTTTTAAGAGAATTAAAACTGGGATTTAGAAGAAAGGAGGTTAGAAAATCCAATCCAAGTCATAATTCTTCACAATTTAAAAGTTCCTTCGCCTAAATTTTCGAAAAAGAGAATACTTCAAGTAGTTTTTAGAGTAGAACTTTAGAAGTAGTATTTCGATGAGGAAATATTTCTGAATTATAATATAAATTTTTTGTTACATTTTTCGTTTCGTAATTTTAATTAAAAATTCACATCTTTTTGAAAATGTAACTACTTTGTTGAAAATCAATTTTTCAATTAAAAATTTAACTTCCAGTAGAAAATTTAGCTATTTTTCTGAAAATCCGATTTTTGTCTCTTAAGAATTAGATTTTTAATGGAAAATTCCACTATTCTATTTTTGGTTGAAACTTTATCTTTTTTGAATGAAAATTTATATTTTTTATTTAAAAATTAAATTATTAATTTTTAATTTATATAATTTGTTTGAAAATTCGTATTTTTTTAGAAAATTAATTTTATTGGTTTAAAATTCAATATTGTAGTTTAAGATTCATCATCAGTTTGATTGAAAGTTAATTTTTTCAACTGAAAATTTAACCGTTCCACTTTGGGTGGAAAATTGACCTTGTCTAGTTCAAAATTGAATAATTTGGATGTAAATTTGCCTTTTTTAATTCAAAATTTAAGAAATTTAAATTAGATTAAAATCCAAATTAAAAATCCAATCTAACGTCCAAAAATCAATTTGATGCAAACTCCTTTTAAAAAAACAAGAAACCAACTACCAAATTTGAACCACAACGAACAAACAAACAAACAAATTCTATTGTAATCTGAAAAGTTAAAAAAAATTAAAATTCATTTATTTCGTTAAAAGTTCAAATTATTCATTTAAAAAACTACTTTTTGGTAGAAACCCGACTTTTTTGATTAAAAAAGATTTTTTTCTGTAAAAGTTAATCTCATTTTTTTTGGCTTGATAATTCAAGTATTCCAGTTGAATATTCATAATTTTACTTAAAAATTCATCTTTTAGGTTAGACAAAAAATTACATAGTTAAAAATCAATTTTTTTGTCGAAAAAAAGTTTTCTTTATTGAAGATTCATCCGATTCATTAAAAATTGATTTCTTTTTTAAAAAGTGAATTATTCTATTGAAAATTTTTTTCTTTTTTTGGTTGAAAATAATTTTTTTCCTAAACTAAAAATACTGTTCCAGTTAAATATTCCATCATTTTAGTTAAAAATTCATTTTTTGACTGAAAATTCAATTATTCTGTTTTTGTTAAAAAATGGTATTTTTTAGTTGAAAATTCGTCTTTTTTGTTTGGACATTGATTTTCTTAAGTTAAAGCTTAATTATTTAAGTTTTAGTTAAAGATTTATCTTTTTTAGTAAAAAGTATTATCTTTTTGGTTAAAAGTTCAACTAAGTCAGTTAAAGATTCTTTTTTTTCAGTTGAAAACTCATTTTTTTGTTCAATTCAACTATGACAATTGAGGATTAACTTTTGGTTGAATATGTGTATGCTTTAATTTAAAATGTAACTAATTCGTTAAAATGCGTGCATTTTGTTAAAAAATTATATTTTTTGATAGAAAATTAAACTTATTGTTTGAAAATTAATCTTATTGTTTAAAAAATCATATTTTTAGTTGAAAATTTGAGTATTTCAATTAAATATTCATAATTTTTGTTAAAAATTTATTAATTTGGTTTAAAATTCCACTATATTTCAGTTGAAGATTCATACTTGTATTTGAAAATGTATTTATTTTGCAATTTTTTTACTCTTATGCGTTAAAAGATATTTAGAATGAATGTCGTGATTTAAAATAAATGTTTGCGTTTTGCGACAAATATGAATATGCTTCTTTCAGTTGACCGGGAAAATTCAAGAACTTGACATGAAAAGAACCGGGAAATGACTGGGAATTTCAAATTATTCGGCGAATCTCCACCCTGAAATTTTTTTTATACATACATCAATTTAATTTTAATTTTGCACTCCTAACAATGTCTGTTTGTTTGCACTTTCACCTGTACAATAATACCTTGATTGCAAATTTCCAGTTTTTAACTCTGTGTTATATGATGCACCAATTTTTATGTCACTTCCCAGCATTCCCTCATCCCTGGAATTTCTATTTCAAGAAACGTTTCCCACCTTTCTGAAAATATCAACTTTGTCTAAAAAAAACCATAGGGCGAATTCTGGAGAATCCATTTTAGATCTTTGTATGCAAGAAAGGAAAGTTTGGTATTATTCCTATATCAATGGCAATCGGTTATTCGTCCCCAAAGGGAATCAATATTTGGAGCCGTGCCTGTTCCGCCATGTTAACTCAGCCAGCCAGCCAGAAACCCCCTTGGGGGTTGCGCCGGGGGCAGCTGCATGGCAGTTCCTGTTCAGGGCTTATGGGGATACTCGGGGGCATGACTTGCCACATCCACCCCTACAACATAGGCACGCACCATTACTCATATCGTGCCTCGTTGCACGCCACGGAGTCAGGCACGACTCTCCACTGCCAGGATTCCGAAAAGTTCCAGAGGGGTCTAACTCCTCTAGGAAGTACCAGAATCCTAGATGCCAAACTCACCCCTGACAATCTCCCCGAATCAGAGAGAATTCTCATTTATAATCAACGAGATCTCACAAGAAAAATCTCTGGAAAATAGCCAACCCAGGACAAAAAAAAAGATACGTCGGACAAAAAATGGGTAATTCCGTTTCTGGATCAGATTGTGTACAACTCAGTAGCCGATGACAGTGGTACGCCTTAATATAGAGTCCGAAATCTGTTATTGTGAACAATTCTAATGAGCAAAAAATAGATAGGGATGAAACCGGTTTAGGTGTGTTATAACAACCTAGACGGTAATCGAATGATTTCTCTTTGACCGAAGAGAAAAGTCATCGCCCAGGCCACTCGTCTCGGTACTTTAATTAATCCCATCATCAATCTCCCGAAATTAAAACGAAGCCTCGTGGCCCTCGAGATCTGTGCTCAAGTTACAATTAGAAACGTGTTGATAATAAATCGTCTTTTCGATATAAAAGGGAGGAATATAGAGTTTTCTTCCACGTCGCTGAACCTGCAAAGACGTTTCAATCGTCGACGTTGAATTAAAACATTAACATAAAACTTGTATTGCCACTTGCCAATAGGATCAGAAAGGCAGAGATGAGGCTCACCTGGTTTATGTTGGTAACGATGAAAAATTAAGCTTGCGCCAACGCCTCCTTTTCCGTCTTCTTCTTCTTCTTCATCATCGGCTTCTCTTTCAGGCTTTGAAGCTCTCTGCCGCGGGACAATGCCTCATTCCTATGCTCCATTCCATTCTCTACTATACCCGCTTCGGATTGGATCCTTCGGGCTCGAGGGGGTTTTGCAATTCATGCTCATCCCTTCTATTTCAAACTCGTATTCTCAAAACTTACGTTTTTCTGAGTTATAATGATTCCTGCTTGAAATGGCTTCTTCAAGAAGGCTCAACTATCTTTAAAGCTGTCAGAAAGGAGCTTAACATTTTTTCTTGTTGTTTTTCTCTCGCTTATTGTTTTCTTAGATGCAAGCTTAATGTTAGTTTTTTTAGAAGTGTAACCCCTTGAAAGGCTTGTAAGAATGCTTCATATTATAAACTAAGTTTGGAATCGTTTACTTCTTCACTCTATTTAAGTTCGCATTCATTAATTTGTAAAGTTTCCAATTACAAATCGTATAAGTTTCAACGTTTTTAGAATAATTAAACTTAAAATGTTCACAATGTTTAAAATTCGAAAGCCTAAATTATTCAAAACTGTTTGGTTTTAAATTTCTTAATTTTTAGTGGTTTCCAATTTTAAATTTCACAATTGCGAAACTGTTTGGTTTTTTAAATTCTTCGAAATCGTAGAACAGCACATTGAAAGACTTGATAGTCACGTACAATTTCGAGCTTATCGTATTTGCGATTAAACAATTTCGAAATAAATGCATTCAGAATATATTTAAAACAATAAAAACTTAAGATAATTTCTCAAATTCAAGCCGTAAAACCGAAAATATTTTAGAACTAGACATTAAAAATCCTATTATTTTTTATTCGAAAGTGTTTCAAGTTTCAACGTATTAAAAATTTGAAATTCAACTTTTGAAAAAATTATATCGAATTGAAAGGCTTAATTGTGCAATTTCAAGCATTGGAATCATATATAGCTATCTTTATTTGTATTTTTTGTATGGTTTATTTCTAATATAATATCCTAAAAGTTCCTGATGTTGCTGAAGATTTTGAAAAGTAAATCATTTAAAATTGAAAAAAACTTTATTGAAAGATTTCAAAAATGAATAATAATTTACAAATTGAGTGTTGAAAATTGAACGATATGAAACTAAAAAATAAAAAAATGTATTGTTTAAAGTAAAAATAGATCAAAATTAAACTATCTGAAATCAATACCTTATAGTAACTAAATACTTTATTTAATGCTGAATGGTTACAATTTTATAGTTCTAAATTTCATGTTGGATGTTAATTTTTTTATTCTTTTCCTGTATATGTTTTAATTTTGCAATTAAAATTGAAATGGTTGAACTACGAAAAGGATAATCACGAAATTTTTCATTTTTAAATTATTCAAATTTACTTAAAATAATTAAAATGTTAAATGATTGAGTATAAAGAAGTTTTGATATGAGAATTTTTCGCAACAAAAATTTTTTCAGTTTGAAATACAGTTCTGATTTGCATATGTTTTAACATTCCGCTCTAGATTTTTTTTTTTAGGTTTAATATTTCATATTTTAAATTACTTTTTATTCTGCAGGTTGTTTAGGATAATTAAATTTTTAAGGGTTGCAAATTCTAAAGGAAACAATTATCGAAATTCTAATACGAAAATGTTGTATTTTTGAATTAGAAATTATACAATTTGAAATCTACAATTTTAAGAGCTTTCGAACGGTTTAAATTTAAAATGATTCAATTTAAAACTTCTTTATTCAACAATTATACATGATCAATTCCTTTTCATTCCATTCGAAATATAGTCCTTTGTTAAAAATTTTAATTAATCTAAAACTGTTTGATTTATAAATTTTTCAATTCAAATTTCTTAAATATATTTTTTTAATTTCAAATACTTTTAATTTGAAATTATTAATTATTGTTTCAACGAAAGAAAGAAATTCCTTCCTAAAAATTAATATACAAGTATAAACAAATAGTGACATTAAATTTATAACATGTATGCTATATATAGTCAGAAAAATGTTTGAGCAAACAAATTCTTTCTTTGATATAGGCCAATACAGGGTAAAACAAATGTTTAATCGATTCAAATAAACCATTTTTCAACTCAAAGAAATGTTATTTGATTTAAACAAATTCTATCTTTGATATAGGGTCAAGCAAACATTCTTCTGAACTCATGTAGCAAGTGATACTTTCTGTATCACCCGTCTTTTTCGAAGTTTTATATGAATTATTTATAAAATAATAACTTTAAAAAATTCGACCTGATTCATTCCAGAAGTTAAAAATCAAAAAGTAAAATATATATTGACAGAATAAAGTTTAGAAAGATATTTTGATGGAAGATGTTCATTTCCTGTGATGAAAGTCAGTAGAAAAACAAAATGATCTAAAACAAATATTTTAATAGAGTTCTAAGGTCTCTTTGTGTCAGTGAAAGGAAAATTCGTCCAAAAAATGAAAAAAATTCCGGAAGGACAAGAAGCCAAACATAAAGTACACAAGAAACTATATACGAGGAATGGCAGCCGAAGGCATGTCTTCCTAGCAAAGGATCTCGTGTTGGTTTAGGATAGATATGTATCAGACGAAGTCGGTTGAGGTCAACCTGTCACCTGAAGCACCATTAGGCCTCTTTAGACACCCTTTCCGACCAACCTCCAACGTGTCATTATTATTGCATCAGGTGATTTTTTGTTCGGAGTCTTTCTTGAAAAGTCTGAATGCAAGATAAGAAACGAGCTACGCCCACCATTCAGTGCTGTGCAATTGCCGCAATTGATCAAGTCCCAATCGATGTATATGCTTTCAACCTGCGAAAGGAACTTCAAAACTATTTAATCGATACTTGTATCAAGAAAGGAAAACTTAACCAGATAGGGAAACGTTTGAATATGATTTCAAAACAATCTTCTTCAACTTTATATTTTCGAACTTACTCATCAAACTGTTGTCTATCTTAGGGAAAGAATTTTATGAGAAGAACTGTGTTGAAATATTCATAAAACGTAAAAAATATGTTACAATTTGTAATAAAGGAGCTATGAGATTCGGAATCAAAATAGAAGGATAGGATCTAACCTATCTCGATTCTGTGAAATACTTAAGAAAAGATCCCACAAGAAAACCTTGGTGAAGAATGTTTCAGTCAAGGACAAATGAACAAAATGAATTTCTGATCGAATTCGACTGCCACAAGGAACAAAAAGGAACAGTGTATGAGTAACAGAACCAAAACTCGTAGGTTAAACTCTACACAGAAAACAAGGTCAGAATGTTTCCGGTCAATCCCGCCTAAAATTCAATGTCATGAAGCGGAAGGGTGTCACGATTATTCTCCAAATCCTCACGCGTCATGACAACTTGTAATTTCTGGTTAAGTCGCTAACAACTCATCTAAACAAGTACTAGAAAAATCGTTTCACTAAACTAGACACATTTATTTGGCAGTCTACTCTAAAATAAGAATTAGAATCTGTAATTTTTTCTTGAATTATACTGTTATATTGAGAGCACTGAAAAAATCAAATCTTTTAACAAACCTTTCTTCTCCTAAAACTTAATAGCAAAAAGTTCCAACTGTCTTGACTCGTTTGGTTTTATCGACACTTACCTGAGACAACACGGAACTCTAAGGGAATAGTAGGCAGTTAGCCGTTTTCCCCATCATTCTTAAGCATCTTGGTTTTTCCCAAAGCTTTGACGCGCCTGAGTGTCCATAGATGAAGATCAAGCGATTTCGAACCTCGTAAACCCCGTACTTAGCAACACTCTGTATCAAAGCATCCTGTTGTAGATTTTATCTGACCTGAACTGGAAGATCGCGGTGGCCTTTCGCCGACCTTTCTCCACTGGACTCATCTTTGCAGACTGTCCAATAAAGTGGCTTGCTTATTAGATGCCTCCTGTTATAGCAAAGGTTATTTATGAGGTGGCGTTGATCCGTGAACGCAATAATGCACCTAGTTCATGACCGCAGTCTGTGTTCCTTATTTGCGGTACACGATACATGAAACCGATGTCTATAAGTGAAGACGAATATGTCGTGAAGAATATACGAGCCAGATGTGTGAAATATGAAATTCGCGTATCCAGAGGAGATTGAACGAGTCCGGAAGGAGCTCGATGAAGACGAGATGTGATACTGATCTACAGTGGAGTTTCGGTGTGGCTGATGCCAGAAAAATTTACCCTCTAAGCATGACTTGGCTACCGAGGCTCATGTCGACAACCTGGAGACGCAAAAGAGCAAGCTAAACACGAAGAGCGTAAGTCATACTATGAACCGGCAACAATGCTCATTGACGGCCACCGATACTTCCACAGAGTGACTCGTACCGATTTCAGTTTAGCCTTTTTCTGGGTCTTTGACCTAGTTTAACATCGTCATTCCATATGCTGTTAAAAACATACACTGGATCAAGAAACTTCTCATATCATTCATAGCACCTCACGAGATATTTCACTTGACTCACTTGCTTGCTTTGCACATTTTTTTCATGACTTTCAAAATTTCACTCTCATGCAACTTTTAGATGCAAGAGTTTTATAGTCTGTTACGAAATACTACATAAAGGCTTTTCATTATTGAGCCACACTGCGCCAATCCTCGTAGGGAAGTATTAAATAAGAGAATAAATATGGTAATTTATTGTTATCTACTGCATGAAATATCCTAATATATGTACAAGGTTCAAAATGCTACTAAGAAATTGTGGTTTAAAGTAAAAAACGTGTGGCCCACTACTGATGAATTTGCACATTCATTTTAAAATATATCTTTTCTTTCAAAAAAGAAGACTATAATATACTGATATAATCTATGAACATGTCTAAATCAAAGAACAACATACAAACATAAGGGAACAGCTCCTAAATTTGATGATTTCTAACAAGATTTTTATCTGTATTCTAAATCTGCACGCAGAAAAAAATTCTGCTAAAATTACAGGATTTTCAGTTAAAATAGGGACAGCATACATTTTCTGTCAATATTACCCGATTTTCTGCGGAGTTTACGAAATTTTCAGTTATTCTATAAATTTACGGATGTCTTCTGTAACATTTACTGAACTTTTCTATCAAATTAACATCTTTAATTTGTAAAATCTAATTAAAAAGTCTGTAACTGTTACAGAAAATATCCGTAAATTTCTAAAATAACTAAAAATTTTGTAAACTCCGCAGAAAATTCGGTAATCAATGCAGAAAATCTATGCTTTCCGTATTTTAACTGACAATCCTCTAACCTTAGCAGAATTTTTTTCTGCTTGTGCATGTTTTTGAAAAAGTGAAGTTGATCCTAATACAATAGATTAATTTCATAAAATTACTGATTGTTTGTTATACACATATATAACAGGCCTTAGAGACCGGCCCTATATGTCCCTTATTGTCTCTGAATGTCTCGAATATTTTTGAAATATTTTATGGTGTTTTTAAATATTCTGAGAAATTTTTTATAAATTTCAATAATTTGAAGAGATTCTTAAGATTTCAGGGTATTTTTAGAACTTTTCAGGCATTTTCAAGAGCTTCTAATTAAAAATATTTTAGGGAACTTTAAAAGGTTCCAAGGATTTATTAATTAATTTCATTCATTTTAAGGGATGTCAAAAAGCTTCAAATATTTTAGGATGATGCATTTGGTAGAATTTCGAAATGTATGGAAAAATTTTACAGGACCTATAAGGCCCACATATCATAGAATTTCATGAAATTTAATAATAATTTAGTAGTTTTTAAAGAACTTATTTTAAAAAGTAAGATATTTCTTAGGGTTTCAAAGATTTGAAGAGATTTGAAATTATTTTTTGTGATTCCCCCTGAATTCTTTAAATGCTTTGAAATTCTTTTGAATCTTTTTAATTCAATTGAATTCTTCTTAATTAGCCTAATTCAATGGCTTTTTTCAACTTTATTTAAGTTTGTATTTAATTGATCGTAATAATCAATTGATAAAATGGGTAAAAGATTTTAAATATTTTAAGGTATATTTTCAAGTGTACCTTTATCTTTTTCAAGAGCTTTATTTAATTTTTTTTTAATTTTAAAGGATTTGAAATATTTTAGGTTACTTAAAAATATAACAAGTAATTTTTAATTGATTTCAGTAATTTTATGGAATATCAAAAGATTTGCATTTTTTGAGAATATTGTGAAAAGTTACCCGTCGTTTTCAAGAGCTTTAAATAAATTTAAGGGATTTCAAAAGATACCAAAGGATTTGAAATATTTGAGAAAATTTAAAAAGATTCCAAGGCATTTGTAAAAGATTTAAACAATTTCAAGGGTTTGGAAAATTTTACGGAATATGCATTTGAACTTCGCCTTGGATTCTTATTAATTTATCCTGAATTATTTGAAGTTATTGTGAATTCTTCCAAATTCACTCTATTCTATTCAATTTATTGGATTCTTACAAACTTTTTGCTTAATTCATCTTAAATCCTTCAAAAAATCACCTTAAATTCTTAGGCATTTCATAACAACCTTTTAAATTCTCTTTAATGTTTCTAAACTCTTTTTAAACTTACTCAGTTCAATCAATTTTTTCATATATTTGGATTTTTTTAAATTCAATTGATTGTTTTTTGAATTCAGTTAGATTTGAAATTTTACTGAAATAAATGGACTTAAAAGAAAAATAATTTTCCAATTTATTTGAATGTTTTGTAGTCATTAGTCACTTTTTTGGTTAGAAATTAGTAGGGTTTCAAAGATTTGAAGCGATTTGAAATTATTGTTTAGAATTCACCTAGAATTTTTATTAATTTAGCCTGAATTCTTTTCTAATGAAACTCTCTTGAATTCTAATGAATTCTAATGAAACTCTCATGAATTCACTTAAATTCTTCTAAATTTATTCAACTCTAGCTAATTCAATGAAGTTTTTTGAATTTTCAAAGGTTTTTATTTGATTGATACAAAAGTCTTTTAACCTCATCTTGAATTCTGATGCATTTGATCAAATTCTGTTGAAATTCCTTGAATTTTTATAAGCTCATTTCAAATTTACTGAATTCCATGAAGTTTTTCCATTTTTTTATATTGTTTTCAATTCATTTGATTTTTTGTAATTCACTTTGAATTTTTATCAATTTCATCGAATTCTTCTCGTTTACCTTAACGTCCTCTAAATTCATTTCAATTTCACGGAAATCAATGGAATTTTTTTGATTAAAAAAAAATTTTCCGATTAATTTGAATTCTTTTGAATTTAACTTGTATTGTTTTGAGATATATATCAAACAGGTGAGCTTTTCTTGGTAATGCTCAGGTCACGTTATGTTATACGCGTCCAATGCCTTTACGATGACCAACGTTTTCCAACAGACATTGTTACCTAATCACGTTACTTTACGCTCAATTTAAGGATTCAAGTTCAATGCGCTCTTTAACTAAATGGAAGCGTAATATAAAAATAGGATCTTGCATTCTTACCTAATGCGAAATTCACAATAGGGCCTTGCAATTTTCCATTAGGTTGTTATTAAAGCTGTATTCTTCAAAATCGTTTAACAAGTTCCAAACGAACAAAGCGATTAAAACAGCCAATGTTTAATGGAATAAATTCATCTAAAACGGATAAACGATAAAAAAAATGTTGAAAGAATTAATCAGATCAAGTGCAGAAATTATGAAATACTTTACGATCGCGAAATGATTATTTGTTTTGATCATTTCATCGTTTTAATTAAATTTATTCGATAAAAGATTGGCATATTTAATCGCTTTTGTTTGTTTGGTATTGGTTGAAGTACACAGCAGTTTGCAGAATTTCTATCATAATTCAGAGCATTTTTCCTTGCAGTACCGAATAATAGATCATCATAGACTCTTCAGAATTTTTCTTTTTGTTAAATCTCTGAATATTTGAGTGACTCCGTTTACAGAAATCTCTTGATTGAGACTTCTTCGTTGACGCTTGAGATTTTAATTTATCTGTCTTCCTCAGAGTCGACGAAATCCCGAAAATGGATTTACGTCACGTACGAATGCGCGTGTCTCCTTTTGGATATTCAGGATATTATTCTTTTGAAAAAGGGAGAGGAAAGCGACGACTGGCCGATTGTATCATCCAGCGTTAGAAAACGATCCCACAATGTAGGAAAAGCACAAGTTCATGCAGTCACTATTATTTATCACGTAGATACACACGGGGTGTCCTAGGTGTATATCCAGGACGGTTCCAGGAGATCAAGCGCACATTGTTGCGTTACACTTTTGTCGGTCCTTGTATTTTACCCGCCCGAGGAGGGCTAGAGTGATTTGCACTTATTCGTTAATAAATCAGAACCTTCCTGGCATACCTTCAACTAGGATTCAGCCTTCTTCGCCACACGATACAAAATAGCTCGAGATTTCGTTTCGGGCCTGAAAATTTCCTTGATTTTTTTATGATTCGATATTAACGCTCCCTCTTAATGTATAGAAGAGTCCTTTAAAACAAATTTACGTGAGAAACTTGGTGATGAAATATTCAAACCAAACGGAGTCTCCATTAGATTTTTGAAATTAGTAATGAAGTCTTATTAGGTAAGACGTACACAGAAGAACGTCGATCCTCGAAGGTACACCGAATCGGTGCTGTTTTGAGTTGCAACGAAAAAGAGACATTGGAAAATTAGAATGCAGATATTTTCATGCAAAACTTTCAAACTTAAAGTATTCTTATTTTTCAGAAAAAAAATACCTTATTTCGAGTCCATAATGAATGAGCTGCAACAAAATTGAGTCCAATGTTTTTCTGTGTAAGTAGAAAAAGCCGTAAGAGTAGGGCATGATAAGATCATGTAGTTTGTCAAGATAATATACGTAGGTATTCAGGTATGGGTAATTACTTTATGAATGAGTCAATTTTGAATAATTCCAATAACAAATATTTCGATTGTAGAATCCAGTAGGAAATGAGATAAAAATGTTCAATATTATTGATTAATTCCATCATATTTCGATGCCTGTTTCGAGACCTACTGGTAGCCCACTTTTTGAATCCATACATTGGAGATCCGCAAAAAATCTTAATTTTCCAATATCTTAAGTGAAACTTTTTGTGCTCCTAAGAGAGGAAGCGTAAAATCAGGGAATTGAAAAATGTTTCGGGTTGGTGAAGTAGAAAGCCTGTGCAGCAGGAATCGCAACCTATCACGAGTGACCATATCAAGAAGGTGCTGCTGTTTCTATCGGGGGTTCAGAAATAAAGTCACTTGAGTCGAGGTCTACGGTAAAAAATTAGTGGGAATATATTCAAGATGAAACAAAGAAATCTAGCAAACAATGGTGGAAGAAATATATATGTATACTTTGAAATATTTCGAAAATCATCAACTATTTCATCATTTTTATTTGTGTATTAAATAATCCGATACGTTTGCAGATGATAAATATTCAAATGCACCTAAAATATTTGATACCGAATAACATGTTGCAACGTGGCCATAGACCAGGAAAAATCTGGAAATGAGGGAAAAGTCAAGGAATTTTATCGGATAAGGATGGGCATGGAAAAGTCAGGAATTTAACAGAAAATGTGCAAAAATCAGGGAATTTCTATAAAAGGCACTTTAAATAGATGTTTAGGATAATAAATTTAAAAAAATTTTATTTTAATTTGGAAAAGTTTTATTCTGTTTATAAAATATTATATCTTTAAAATGTTACAAGATTATGATTCTGGTATTTTAATGTTCATCCGAAATTCGAGTATTTTGGTAAAAAATTATCGTTTTCTTCAAATTCATATTTTGGTTTTGAAAATTCGTCTGAAATCTTTCTTGCTTAAAAATTCGTATTTTTGTTATTCATCTGTTTTAGTTGAACTTTCATCGTTTTTCATAAAAATGCAACTGTTTGGTTAAAAATTGATCTTCTTTGGTTGAGGCTTGAACTATTTTGTTAAAATTTTGCCTTTTTTTAGGTGAATTTCACCTTTTCTTCATTTAAAATTAAAATTTTTTTTTGGTGAAAATATCTACTTGGTTGATGATTGAACCGCTTCGTTAAAAAATCCTTTTTTCATTAAGTTTTTTTTGTTGCAAACTTATTTCTTCTATTAGTGAAAATTTTGTTGTTGTTTGAAGGTTCATCTCTTTGGTTGATATTTTTACTATTTTGTTGGAAATTCTTTTTTTTATTAGCTTAAAAATTAATTTTTTCGCTAAAAATGTAATTTCCATTTTTACTTCAATGTTGAACTTTTTTAGTTGAAAATTCAAATGTTTTGTTGAAGGGACGTCTTTCTGGATCCAAAATTCAATTATTTTGGTAGAAAATAAACTTTTTCTTGTAAATTCATATTTTAGTATTGAAAATTCAGCTGAAATCTTTCTTGGTTAAAAATTCGTCCTTTTGGTTTAAAGTTCATCTGTTTAAATAGAAATCTCATGTTTTTTTTATAAAAATGCAACTTTCTGGTTAAAAAATTATCTTTGTTTTGAAGATTCGACTATTTTGTTAAAATGACGACTTTTTAGGATGAATTCAACCTTTTTTTCGTTTAAAATTAAAACCTGTTTTTGTAGGAATATCTACTGTTATCTTATTTGATCAAGATTCATTTTTTGAAACTTAAGGTACTTGGTAGAAGTTTGAAGCGTTTCGTTAAAAAATAATTTTTTCGTCAAGTTTTTTTTACGAATTCATTTCTTTAACTGTAAATTTAACTATTCTATTAATTGAAGATTCATCATTTTAGTTGAAAATTCATCTCTTTGATTGAAAGTTTAACTTCATTAAAATGTGTATTTTTTGTTGAGTGTTTATCTCTTTCGTTGAAAATTTTACTATTTTATTGAAAATTCGTTTTTTTTTTGCTTAACATTTTTTTTCAGCTGAAAATGTAATTTCCATTTGTACTTAAGTATTTTCGTATTCAAAATTCAATTTTTCCTGTTGAAAATTCAATTGTTTTGTAGCTCTTTGGATTCGTATTCAAAATTCAACTGAAATCTTTCTTGGTTAAAAAGTCAGCTATTTTAAATTAGAATAAAAAAATAGTGAACGAGTGGGGCATGATAAGATTATGCTCTAGTTCGCCCTATTTTACCTTATGCCCTAACCTTGCACTACTCTCATATAAAATTTCTTATCTTCCTTTATCAACATCTGTCTTACAATTTTTTTAGTTTTTTTTCTTTATTTTTCAAAATTATTTTATGGGCAATTTAACTATTTGGTTAAAAGCTGAATTATTTTATTAAAAATTCTTTTCTTTTGATTTAAAGTTCAATTATTTGGTTTTAAATTATATTTTTAGTTGAAGTTTAATATTTTTTGTTTTAAAATTCGACTGTCTTCTAAAAAATTCAATGATTTCGTTGAAAATACACCTATTTTGTTTAGAATTTAATCATTTTGTTGAAAAGTAATCTTGTTTGGTCGAAAATTCAATAGTTTTGTTGAGATTTCGTCTTTTTGAATTAAAATTTTGAAAATTCATCTTTTGTGGTTGAAAAGTCATCTTTTTTGTTCGAAATAAATAAATAAATTCTAAATTTTAGAATTGTAATCTGATATAATTGCTTTATTCCGTTTATAAAAAGTTAAAGTTTTGCGGTCAATCCTGTCGGTGCATTTATTCAGAATTAGTATTTTGCATACCAATTAGAAACTTATCAATTATTATCAGCTAATGATTATCAAGAATTGAAGCTGATGGGATTTAATGAAGAGAATAGGTATAACTACATCAAGCCTAATAAGAGAAGTCATAAATAATAAGAGAATGAAATCTCAGATCCATCTAGTCAGGTCGCATCACATTACAGATACATTCTTCAAGTACATGTTCCTATTAGTAGTAATCAACAAGTTGATCTGAATCGATATATGATGGTGGTCAAGCAGGGATCTCGAAGCAAGTCAGAACGAGAGTGGTGACATATGAATAAAGGGTATCAATAGTGGAAGGCATTTGACAGGACTTAGATACTATCTTAACAGCAGTGGTTTACAACCTTTATCTCTACTTGAATCCATATCCGCGGGCCACCTGCATAAAGCACTCGATATAATGCCATAAAACTCCATTGCACAATTTCACAATCACAGGTGTCATCAGGTGATATTCAAATCATAAGTACGAGGTCTGTCCGGAAAGTACCCGACCTTGTGCTCTAAATTTGTACCAAGTAGTGCCATTTAGGTGGACTAGTCTACGCAGTTGCGTAAACAATCTAACTACGACGCGTCGCATTTCAGGGTAACGGAACACACTGAACAAAGAGTGTGCATTAAATTTGGCAAAAACTAGGCCATTCATGTTCTGAAACTATCGTTATGATTCGGAAAGTATATGGTGATGTGTCTATAAATGATGCTTAAATTAAAGAGTTGTTTATTAAGTGGTTACTAAGTGTGATTTAAACATGGTCAGTGGAACGAGTGTGGGCTTTATTAATTGGAAATTGTCGTTTAACAATGGTAGAGGTAGAGATAGAGGAAGACATCGTGATTATAAAAACTATTGTTTCGAAAATTTCGAACCAAGATTTGGAGATGAGCCGCGTGGCTGGAAGATTGGTCCAATGAACAAATTAATTATTGATTCGATGCCGCCCATGACAATTCGGAATCATGAATTTTGAATGATGTGATATAGCAAGAAGGAAACGGTCTGATTTGTGAAAAAATGGCGAGTATCCTCTAAAAGTTAGCTATTCCGAAAGGTGACTTTATGGAGTGGTTCCAAAAGTAAGAAGTTAGCTGAAAGAAGATTTTGGATGCGAAATGAAAGTTCTTGGAAGGGGATATCATTGCTATTGATCAGAATAAACTCTTACTCCCGGTACACCACAAGATCGGATATTTTCCGGGAAGACCTCGTGCAAGATAGGCAGTAGGGTGGTCTAATTTTTTTCTCGAATTTTCATTCATATAAGGGTAGTTTAAAAATAAAACATTCTATAGAATTCGAAATCGTTACAACGAGAAAAAGTAGCGTATTGGAATCATAAAAAAGCATAATTAATTTGGAATCGATAGACATTCAACTTGTGCACCATGTTCCAAATACTGAAAGATAGACAAATCATCGATCAAGGGCATGTTAAAATTATTATAATATTATTATACCATTAAGCCATTTCCCTTTCGGGCTAGACGATCTCGAATATAAAAATATTTTCATCCTGGTCCAGAAATGTGGAGATTTTTAGGGGTTGGTGTATAGGCTTGGGGGTGGAGGGTGGTTGTGAGATAGGGCTATGGTTGGCCGAGATGCACCCCTGCTAGTCGCAGTGTGGCAACGACGAGCGATCAAGCCTTGGTATGTATACGCTCCCTGCTCAGTGGGGAGCCGGGGAATGGCATTATGGGAAGACCTTCCCCCTCTTGCATCCAGTTCTCCAGCGCACATTGTCTGGCAGCCATATTGGAATAACAGCCAACCCCAACGTGATTGGTCCGTTTTTTAACAGTGAACCCATGGCTCGTACAATGCTTAGCTAGCCGTGGTTAGGCAATCCCCTGCCACACGATAGTCTATCAGTCCACTTCATGCTGTGCTGGTGTCCAAGTCATCATTTTAGTTACAAGTGTTTGTGATTTTCTTCAGAATTCTGTGCTTCACCTGAGGTTTATCTTATCCTTTTGACCTGTTGCGATATTCCGATTTCTTTCATCTCCACGTCGAAATGTTTAGGCTTGAACTACTTGTGTGAAGTTTCAATCATATCTGGATAATTGATTAATGTGGATGTTGATCAGTTTGCATTCAGTGTGAAACCGTGACTTTTTAAATAAAGGGAATTTTGGAAAATTCCAACTTCTAAGATGTATTTCAGTGATGTGTAGTTTCAAAGAACATTGTGCTCTTGGATGGATTTATATTAAAAGGGGTTATATTGATGTTGTTGTAAGTTGATGCGGGACTTAGTGACTCAAGTTCGGAATTTAAAAACTGTGATGTGGTGTTTTTCGTGACTTTCTACTTGGATTATATTCATTTTCTGGATTAGGAATCTGCCTTACACTAAGAGAGACCACAGTGTACGTTATACTCCTATTTATTTTCATTTATATATTTTAACAATAAGATTTTCAACAAATCAAAATTTTTTAAATGTTCTTCTACCCAATGGGAAATGTGCCATTGTGTCTTTCTTGGCCCAAGTTTAGTAGTCTTGGATCATTAATGGCGCAATGATCAATGTTGCCAATTTCCCATTGGGCAGGTACATGTGAAGAAAAATTTATTTTCGGGCGTCATAAATTTTGACTGAAAATACAAAGTAATTAAGCTACCCGAAACTAAATTCAGATCTGAATTTGTATTGATGGAAATTGAAGATGAATAATGAATATATCAACATTTGAGTCAGTGCAATTTCACTGGGTATTATCGACTATTCACTGAAATTCTATATGAACTTGAATCAATAATATTTCATTCTATGATAATTTTCCCAATCACTTAGGTGGAAAACAACACACTTGTATTTTAAGAATTTTCGTATTTTTAAGTAATTTTATCAGTATGAAGTCGGAAATGACCTAAAATATCATATGTAATTTTCCGCAACCATTGCTAGTTTTCCTGTTAAAATTGTAAACAGTCTTTTTCAAATATTTGTGGAAACTTATCGTTTTTGAATGGAATATTTATTATGTGTACAGAAATGTTCAAAATAAGTAAGAAAGTAAAGAAATAAAAACTCAATTCTTGTTAATTTAATCTTTTAATTGATGAGTTAATAACTTGTGAAAATATAATAAATACGATAAGTAGACTGTAAACAAAATCGTGGGGAATTTTCCCTAGATTCATGGTAACACAATTAAAACTCTGTTCAGGGATTTTCCTGAAAACAGAATGCAGAAATGTCTTAGGAAATTTGTCCAAACTATCCTAGGGAAATTTCAAAAAATCGTTATGGAATACTTACTTAATATTGGGGAATTCTCCACAATACACAGAGAAAAATGGATGTTCAAAGGGTAAGATTGTAGCACCTAATATCCAGATATTCATGTCAAACATTTACTATCTTTTTGAGATGTTAGGCGTAATTTTTTTTTTTTATGTTAAACTGAAACAGATTCAGATGTTAAAACCGTTCGAGCGCATAGCGCATTGGAATTTCACGACTATATTTGACCACTATATATTTTCGATATCACAATTATGGAGTACTACAATTTTGGAACATTTCCAAATAATCAAAATTAACTATCCTTACATAAAATTGGATCACGATTTTGTTCTGTCCAAAGGAGGGAACAATGATTTTAAGTTGCAGGTTTATTGACTTAACACATTTGACAAAATTTTAATGAATTTAAAATAACATTTGAGTTTAAGTAACTTAAATTAGATATAATTTTAAATTCAGATTACAGATTATTCGTTCTTTGATTACTTACCCCTTTTTTATTTAAAATTAAAAATATTGAACATAACCTCAATTTGACTGAATGTATCATCTGATCGATATTTCATACCCTTTTTCTGTTTTCCTTCGTGTACGAGCATTAAATTTTTATTTTAAATTCACAAATAATTTATCAATCAATTCCTTAAATTACCATAAATAAGTAAACTCCTGAAATATTTACAGGCGTTATTTGACATAACCATACATGTAATATCCCGCATATTTCAGCTGAACATTTTGGATCTTAGAGAGTACCATCTGACTTTTTAAGATCTACAGATGCTAGCTTTGAACATCTAGATTGTTGTCCTATAGTTAAACATAAAATATGTTAACGCTGAACATCTAGATGTTACGTTTGAACATCTATTTTTCTCCGTGTATTATTGTGAAGAATCCTCACTTTGGTTTAATGTTTTTCTTTGTGATATTGGAAAAAAATTATATTATCTTAGTTTTACGAAGACATTTTGAAGACATTTCGTTGGAATTGGAAAAATTATTAAATGCCAAAAAATGTTGAAACTCAAATAATTATTAATATTTATAGTCTTTAATTTTATAAATGCATTACACGGTACATGTTATTAAACAAAGAACTGAGGAATATCGTTTGAATGAATCAAACATTATATCTTCCTCATCGAAAATGTCTCCAAATTTATTGGAAAAACTTCCAACTTTTTGGGAAAATCGCAATGTGAATGAGAAAAACCCGCTAAATTGTATGGAAACCAGAGCATCTATTAACCTCTATCTAATACTTTCTAATATTTAGGAATTCATCCCATTTTTTGTTAATAATTCTCTATTTATTTAGAAATCTATTTTTGAAGTAAAATGTGAAATTTGGCTAAAAAAAAAATAGTTAAGGAAATTTTCTAAATTTTGTAAGCTCTAAAATGTATGAACTTGATAAAATCGCATGCTTTAGGTCACTTGAATTCATACAAGTTTTATTTGATGTAAACAAAATTTATATAAATAAAACAATAAGTATGTATGAAATAAATATGTTTGTATTTAACAAATTTTTCGTTCGATTCAAATCAAACAAATTTCTCGGTGTAGAATGCCATCTTTCTTTATTCTTCTTTGGTTCAAGTAAAAAGCAATAAGTGTCCTTTGATTAGGGCAAATTTTATTATTTTATTAAAATCAATTTTAATTTTACTTTACAAAAGTCTACATAAGTGCTGAAATTTTTAATTGATTAATTCAGGAAAATTAATCTGTATACTCTTCGATCCTAGAAAATATGTCTAGAACTCGAAAATAATTTAATTGCAAATTTTCTAACATCTTTCTGAAGCTTCTGTTTGATACTTAATCTTTGTTTATGAAAATGATGTTCTTCAGCAACTTAGCTGAAGCTTATCAAACCTATGTCTTTATACGCTTTGGGCGAAAATATGATTTGCTCAATTAATATCATTAAATAAACATTTGTATTCATTTAGACAAAAACTTTTTGCATATATATGCGACTGAAAATAATCTTCAATAAGAAAGTTAACTCTTTGACGCGAATTTCTTGGAGCCGTCGCTTGGTTCTCGACAAACGAGACCTAATGGATAGCCGAGTGACACCAGCCAGTAACAATGAGAATTAATGATGACAATTATTCTAATTTAGGCAGCTTACATTGCCAGGTGGCAGTTCGTTAGTAAATAGCAATCCTCTTTCAAGGTCTCACTTCGACCAGGAAAATGAGACGTCAAGTCTAGTGTCGACTATTGTCGAGCGAATTTCCACCCCTTTGTGGAGGGGTGCAAATCCGATTGGCAGCAATATGTTTGTCACTAGAGTAGGACAATATTCTTGACATCTTCGACCCGGACCATAAACCAGTCAAGTTTACATTCTGTTTCTTACTCGAGTTTTTAGATTTAGGTTCTTTGAGTCCACCAGGGCAAAGGAGAATTTTGTCGAGTAATGGTGGAGGAATTATGATCAGGAAAAGTCGTTAGGCAAACCTATTTTCGATGGCGAAATATGAAAAATGATCTGTCGGCACGGTCTATGAAAAACCGGTGCGAGTTCAAAGCTGTGCCGTGGAATTGAAAGAAGATCCTCCGCATCCAAGTCTCAGCCTATCTGAAAACCCTAGTCGAAAGGTCCAGCCGACGGAGTTTTCGTATCGGTATAATTCGTTCCCGAGAGATTCAGGATTTTTTTCTTTTTATTCGATTTCGTTTCATATTTGTCGAAGAAAATTCGGAACGGAGCCTTGGAAAAATGGTCAGTGGTGGCTAATAGTTATAGTCCAGATTTGAGAAATGTTATCATTCTTCTGATATTTTGAAACGTAAATTTGACTTCGTGTGTGTCTTTAATTTCATGGTTTTTGTGTTTTTAAAATCGCTTACAACTATATCAATACGTTGTACATTGTTGCTACAGACTAACTCCAGAAAACAAAGGAATTTAAAACTGATCAGGGAAAGACAGAGAATATGTCAGGCAAAACTTGATAGAGCCAGGGGATTTCAGATAAACTGAAGTTAAAGTTAATTTTATTATTCAATTTTGTTAAAAACCTCATCCTTTTTTATTAAAAATTCTTTTTTTTTTTGTTTTTCGTAGAAATTACATCTTTTTTTTTAAATCACAACTGTTTATTGGTTGAGGATTCTAGTATTTTGTTGAAAATTCATCTTTTTTGATTGAATTCGTCTTTTTTTGGTTTATAATTGAAATCCTTTTACTGAAATATCCAATGTTACATTTTTCGTTGAGAATTGATCTTTTTGGGTGAAAGTTCAACTACTTAGAGCTGCAGATTGAACTACTAGATTAAAAATTCATTTTTTCATGATTAAATTTGACTTTAGGTAATAATTTTTTGTAGAGAAATATTGCTTGAATTGAAGTATAATCATGAAAAAAATGAATTTTCAATATATATCGCAATACCAATATACTACACACGAAATAATTTTAAATGCTCCAATGATAAATTTTTGAAATCTTCTTTAAAATATTGACTATTGACTTAACTTTCATTTTGCATATAATCTAACAATAGATGATCTAAATCTCAAATAGTAAAAAAGAAGCTAATTGACAATATATTATTGTCCTGTTATAATAACATATTAATAAAAGTATAAAAGTTGGAAAAGACCGAAAGGTATTTCATGATAATTAAATAAATTTCTTTTGCTCTTTTCCTGCAATTGAAGACATAAGACAACTGAATAAGGAAGTTTGTTTTCAAAACTCTGGTTTGAATGGTTTCAATTATTTTAAGATAATATTTATTGATACCTATTTATGAATATTTAAAAATAATTTCAACTTTTACTTAAAAAAATAAATTTTCAAATTATGCGGATGACGAAAATAAGGTCCCTGAAACATTGTAAATAATATTCACCTGCTTCTATAATTTTTTATCGATTTTTTTATCATTTATTATAAAAATAATGTTATTTTTGTTCTTCTTCAGTTAAGTCTTTTAAGTCTACGACTTAAAAAAAATGTTTTCTTAATGTTGTCATATATATTTAATGTAGAGTTCATATAGGGAACACATGCTTTTTCGATAATTTTATTAAATAATTCTTACATTTGGAAATATTTTTTTCTTCGTCCTATAGAAATAATTAATTTGCCTTCTGTATAGTACATGCCTACATAAAAAAATATAAGTAACATTTTTAAATTAAACATAGTTTTTTATTAACTATAAAACGAATGTAAATTCTCAAATCTGATGTGATGTGATCATATTGTCATACGAAGTAGGGAAATTTATGATACATAATTTTTGTTACCGGTGAGTTATTGCACATCTAAAATGAATAGTTAAAAACTTTACAATGCGATTTCTTCTACTAAAGTCCATTGCAGTCGCCCTGCGTAGCACTCTAAATAAAATTTGGTTGATTTAACAAAATCGATTGGATGACTGCATTTGTTTTGGTGCACACTTTTTGTGCGGTTCGTTTTGTTATTTTTACAAATATTTAGTTGATTTCAGCAAAGATTTTGTCAGTATTTGATCAACTGATTTAGTTGCATTCTCCCTATTTATAGTTGATTATATATATATATATACACAGAAGTTTTAGTGCAACAAAAAAATTTTATTGAGCCAACGAAATGTTTTTCTGTTCATATAATAACAACATTTTTCTTGTTGAACAAACTAAACCTTTCTTGGTTCAATGCAATACTTTACAGTTGAAAAAATTACTAGCTTTTCCCTCTTGTTAATTGAGCATCTCTATAAAATATACATGGACGCGAGTGATCCAACAAAGATAATACATAAAAAATTATTAAATAAAAAAATAATATTATCAAAGTTTGAATTCAATACAGGGATTACTCATATGTAAATTTTGTAAAATTATATCGACTTGTCCAAATTTCAAGGTTCCATCTCGGAAAACCAAATGAAAAGGTGCCAACGCTTGGAGAACAAATGCAAGGTGCTTCATTTTGAGGGCGCTGATATTTCCAATACAATCTATATGGGATGTTGAAGCATTGAGAGTTCGCCAGGTGAGTTAGAGCCTTATTATTTTGTCTCCATGAGTTAGCACCTTTTCATTTGGCTCTATGAAATGAAACCTTGTCATTTGGAGACGTTAATTTTATAACTACTTTCTGATTAACTTGAATATTTTTCCTAATTTTTGTACACCAAATTCGTGTAGTGATTCTCTCTATTAACAAGTTCACTGCCTCTTGCATCTCTTAATGTATAAGTCGTTAATTGAGCCCTTACTGAAATAAAAAAGCCGAAAATCTTTCACCTTTTCACTGACATACTGCCTTTCACCCATCACTTAAAGTGCATCAAAATAAGAAGCAGTTCTTACTACACAAAGAAGTGGAACGCATTTTAATTCTGCAAATTGAAGGTGTCCAATTATTTCTTTTAAGATCAAGACTGTCAAATGTGGTTCGCGCCTGGGTAAAAAAGAAGTGTCTAGACCGGGGCAGCGGCAAATTATAGGCAGCCATTATCGAACGGTCGGCCTCACTTTTTGAACAGACAATGGCTGCCACCACTCGTTAATGTAATAGGCATCCAAAAGGTGCGACCTTTCCTTCATGGGCTCCTCTCAAAGTCAGCCGCAAGATGAAAATCCTCCCCCCTCTGCCCCCTCTCTTCTTATTCTCCACGGACCTTGCAGGTGAACGCCGATCTCTTCAGGCCAAGCTAGCGAGTGCTCCTGGGAATTATTATTTTATGAGATTATTATCTCTAATAACATTCCCTACCCTGAGAAAAAGGGCCGTCTAGTCTGACCAGAATTTCTAGGCGCCTCAAAATGGAAATTCCTTTGGTACTCTTCCTTTTAGATGTAGAGGACAACAAAAGGGATATTCTGGGGAAGCTGACTTTATTGATTTTATGGTTTTAATTGGCACTTCCAAATTCTATTCTTATTTCTTTTTTGTAATCTTTTCTTTGCAAAAGATTTTCGTTTTTGGGGAGAGAATCTAATATGGCGCACTCGCAGTTAAAGAAAATGACGCATTCTGAATGAACTTAGGACACATAATTGAATTTATTTATGTGTTGAGTAATGGCCGGAGAATGAATAATTATAATAAATGTAATTTTTTTATGTATGTTCTAAGACTTTCAGTTAAGTTATTTTTTGACCTAATGCGGTGCAGGATACTTGAATTTGTGTACTTTTAAAGAAATACATTAAATAATAATAAATTTTTCCCAACCTTAATTTCGCCTTCTACTATTACAACGTCTTTTTTGATCTGCGATTACAAGGCAGATAAACACTGTGCCACATAGAGAATATAGCTGGTAACTTGATGCAGGTGCGCTTTTTAAGAAGACCCCAAATTAATGTTTTTAATTAATTCTGATGTAATTTCAGTAAGCATAAGATATCTTAGATAGCTACAGGTCAGGGAACTTCAAAAAGTCATAAAAAGTCAAGGAATTGAAAACTGGTCAAAGAAAATCCGACAGTATCAGAGAAACCATGACAGATACTGGGAATTTTTAATGAACCTAAGTTAAAATTCATTTTTTTATTATTTTGTTGAAAACTTAACAATTTTATTAAAAAGTCATTCTTTCCTGTTGCAAATTCATCTATTTTGGTAAAAATTGCATCTTTTTTGGTTAAAACTCACAATTATTTGTTCGAAAAAATTAATCTTTTCTGGTTTACAATTAATCTATTTTGTTAGAAATGAAGATTTTTGGTTAAATTCCATTTTTTTGTTTAAAATCATCTACTTAGTTGAATGTGGAACTACTTTGTTAAAAAATGTATTTTTATTTTATTGATGATTCAGCATTTTAATTGACAATCCTTCATTTCTTTTATTAAAAATTGAACTATATTGTTGAAAATTTTGTAAAATTAATTTTCTTGACTAAAAATGTAAGTGTTCCATTATTTTTCTGAGAAATAAATTTTTTTTAAATTAAAAATTCAATTATTTTGTTGAAAAATCGTATGTTTATGTTTAATTCAACTGGTTTTGATTGTAAATTAAATTATATTTTTCGTGGAAATATTTTGCTTAACACTGTTCGTCGAGAAATAATTTTTTTCGAAGATTCATGACATCAGGTTGAAAATTGAACTCTTGTGTTGCAGATTCCTTTCTTCTTAGATACAAATTAATTCTTTTGATTGAAAATTTATCTTTTCGAATTCAAAAGTCAACTAAAATCAGTAAAGGTGTTTTAAATAAATTTAGAAACCATTTTTTTTAATTTTAAATAAAATTGCTGTTCTTTTAGGTTTAAGGTTTTTTTTCATAGCCAGAAGACAAATTTAGAATCTTCAGGAAGAATGAACAATTAGGTAGGGAAAAGAAACTTGAATTATTTTGTTGAAAATTCCTTGTTTTCTTTGTTGCAAATCAATTGTTTGAATTCAAAATTTAATTCTTCTATTTTTGGTTCAAAATTTATCTTTTTCGAGTTCAAAAGTCAACTAAACACTTAAGTTGTTTTAAATAAATTTCGAAACAAAACTTTTTTTTTTGTAATAGCAATGTTGATCTTCTAGGTTTAAGGTTGTTTTTATACCTAAAAGACAAATTTAGAACTTAAAAAAAAATTGACTAGGGAAAAGACAGGAAAAGTAGCTGAATTTCGAAATTGGGGTTTTCTAGCAACCCTGCTATTTTGAAAAGGTGAGGGCAATAAGGAGAGAATCAAAATATTTTATTAAATTCTATTATTTTATCCAAAACATTATTCTCCATTTCATTATTCAAATTTCTGGACTATTCTTTTATTTATAATCCCCTTGTGCACTATAAAAAAATATAAACATTAAAACGTTGTTTTGTAAACATCTTATCTTATATACAAGATGTTGATGACAATTTTCATTGACCCAGACACGAATTTAATTATCTCTCAGAAATAGAAAACAAAATTTTTATTTAACTCATGTTTGGTATCCAAGAGATCAGTGATACAAATATAAAAAGGTAGTTGAGTGCTCGCCTGAGAACTGGTGGAGTAGGGAGCAAATCGAAACTCGGGATTGGTTGAAGGGCGGAGGCCTTCAGAGGTTAGGGAAGCTTGCAGGTGGATCCTCGATATTGCCCTTTTGTCCCTCAATTAGTTACGTTTTTTCCTTCCCCCTCAGACACCCTCTCGAAAATGTTACCTGGCCGACGGGTCCAGTCAGTTTTCGAGTGCGGTCCGAACGTCTCGCTTCTATCCGAAATTTCAACAAATTATAGCCCGAGCTGTTTCTTTCCCAGTATCCAGTGATTTTGAGAGTACGATGCCTCAAGTCCTTAAGAACTTAATGAATGACGCTGCAATTTCCCGTACTAAACTCACTCCAATTCGTCATGTGTTCAAACAGTCTTGATTCCTTTGTGTCTAAAAGTGAAGAGAGTGTTGAGGATTACCTCGTTGGTGGATAAGTTTCCTCGAAGGTGGATGTGTTGTGTTTATACAAAAAAACAATCCAGTATTTGTTAGTGTTAAAGTGAGAACCGAAAAGTGAATGAAAGGAATTTTGTGAAAAGTGGTAATACTGTTCATGACTGATTGACTGGATATTTTCATACAATTTTGATTTATGTGAGTGGATTTAAAGGTTTCTTTTTTTTATATTTGTTTTGCTAATTTGTTCAGAAATGGCTGAATTACTAAAATAAGGAAAGGATCTTGTTTTAAGACAAAAAATGTATATGGTCTGGTTGTAAAACAAGAAATAGGATTTTAGGGTTAGAAAATAGACTTTAAGCCAAGAAATTGACTTAATTTATGGTATAATAAAATTAAGTTGTGAGAAAATTCCAACTTTATATGATAATATTAAATACCATATAATTTACAGAATTGAGGAACATAGTGAGTAGTACTTATTAGATATATCAGTACATACTGAATAATTTGCCTTTTTTATAATTGAAATCAGAATAATATGCTGTAATCATTTTTTAGCAGTACTTTGATTGTATTTATGTTTTTTTTTAATTATTAGAGTACATTAATATTGCTTACATTGTAAGGAAATATGCATTATCCAATATGTACCACTTTCCCCTATGCCTAACTGGCATACTATATTATTTGTATTGTACATTGTAAATTTCACAATGTAATTTTTTCATTTTTTAATATATCATACAAATTTGCCAAAATACTGCATTATTTCGATTTTATTGAGAAAGAATTATACCAAATTTCTTTACACATCCAGTTTACCGACTAGAAATTTGAATTTTGCAAACCCTACCTCCTAAATTTCTTTCTTTTTGTATAAAAGTAATGTAATCAATTTTTTAAAACTTGTTTATAGAGTGTCAGCTAGGACCCTTTAGGTCTTAAAATATGTTTTCTTATTTTTCGATTTTCAAAAAATACAAATTTGAGTCTAAAAATCTTTTTCATCCCGAGAAAGTCTTTGTTACCCAGGCGAAAAAATTATATACATCTTATATATCATGTGAAGTTTTATATATAATATTCATTTTTTTTATACAGATATGTATCAAACAAATGAATATTATATATAATACTTCACACTATATATAAAATATATATAATATTGCCGCCTGTGTATTTATTTCGGAAGAAGCTTTAAATTTTATAAAACAAAAAAATTGTTGAGGCTATTTTTGGGCTTAGAATGCGGAAATATATTATTTAAATACAATTCACGCTCTAAAATGTCCCCAAAGCATTAGATTTTCTTGAAATAATATGAACGGAATTTTTTCACCATTGAGCATTTTTAGGATAAATTCTCTATAAAGGCACTTTTTAAAACAAAAATGTTACTTTAAACTTTCAATTCTATTGAAATCCTTTACATTCTTTCGATTTTGTCAGGATTTTTTTAGATATTCTCTTGAAATCCACTCAATACAATGTGTATTTTTTTGGATTTTAATTTTTTTAATTCATATTTCTTAAGTTCACTATGAATGTTTTTAAATTTGGTTGCATTTACTTGAATTATTTTTAAATTATTCTGAATTATTATTAATTTGCTCTGCATTCTTTTATTTTTGGAACTCGCTTAAATTATTGTAAATACACTGAATATTCAGTGAATTTTGTTAGTATTTTTTATTTTTTTTTTAAATTCAATTAAACTTTTTAAAAATTCAATTCGAATTTTTATTTATTTCATGATATTCTTTTCTTTTCCCTTATATTAGTGTAAATTCCATCACATATAATATAATTTTTTTTAACATCCTTTTTTTTTATTATATTGAATTTGCCCTTAATTCTGTTCACTCTCATTTTACTCAAACCTTTAACTGAAATCAATAGAACTTTTTTTAATTATCTTAAATTCTGTTGAATTTTACTTGAATTGTTTTGAATTCACTCTGAATTCTTATGAATTTATCCTGAATAATAGCCGGATAATATATTTAATTTTTTTTCTTTATACGATTGAGGACTTATTCCCGAATAAATAAGAAATACTTCCTAAGCGCGAAAATAATTGCTTAATAGATCTAGCGGAACTTCTAAACCATTTTTTGTGAATAAAAGAAAATGTATAGCATTAATTTTTCATTAAAAGACAGAAATTTAGGGTTAGCGTTTTAAACCATTTTCAATTCAAATTTTTACTGAGCATCTTATTGCACAGCCAACACAAGAAATAAGTACTTTTATTAACTGCAATTAAGACTGTATTTAATCTTAAAATAAGAACCTTGTTCTTAAAACATAACATAGATAAAACCCCAATTTGGTTGACTGCAAAAAATTCGTATTGCTTCAATAATTTCTGGTTAGATTGAAGAATAGGGGCGTCACCTCTATTTTGACAGGGAAAACATTTTTTTTTTTGCAAAAAACTATTAGAATCTTTAGCTGAATGATAAATGAATCGGTTTGATAAGGCAAACATTTAAAATGATTGTTACTCTTGTTACTATGATGTCTCAAATATGGCTCTATCGCGATATATCTGAATGATCATATTTAACGCGAAGTTGGAAATGGGGCGTCACCTCTATTTTGGCAGGAAAAACAATTTTTTTTGGCAGCAAACTATTGAAATCTTTAGTTGCACGATAAATGAATTGGTTTGATGAGGCAACAATTTAAAAGTATTGTTACTTTTGTTACTATGATGTCTCAAATATGGGTCTGTCACGATATTTCGCTATGATCATATTTAACGAGAAGTTCGAAATGGGTAGTGATTTGACCAACATTATTCTTCTTACTAGTCATAGGGGTGCCTTCCCGCCCCAACGAAACGTTGGAAAAGGGTATGGTTTTGATCAAATTATTTTTGTGACCTGTAAATGTGTGTTTCTGGCTGTTTGTATGTTTAAAAGCACCTAAACAGTGAGTTAAATATGGTTATTCTGGTATCGTGACATAACCATATTTAAGTTATCGTAGTTACAAAAGTAACAATAATTTTAAACTTCTACCTCGGTCAAATCGCTTCATTTATCGTTCAGTAAAAGATTCTAATAGTTTTTTGCAGAAAAATACAATTTTTCCAGCCAAAAAACAGGTGACTTCCGTATTCTGCAATTGCACTTAATTTATAAATCAAATGTCAAGCTGAAATTTCAAAAACCAAGCATGAAAACGTGTAAGCAAACATTAATAAAAAAAAGATTCTTTCATATTGTATATACAGTAGAAAGTTCGGCAACCTCAATTTTTTTACACAGATGCATTTTATTCAGTATGTTTAATATGATAAATAATCATCTACTAGAAGAATCAATAAAAAAGTGATTTCTTTCATATTATATTGTCTGAGTGAAATTTGTGTATCAAAGAATGTTTAACGGGATTTTGATAACTCTTTTTATAAAGATTTCTTCATACGGTTTTTGTTTAGACAAAAAATATAATTATCTAACAAGTTTCCTAAGAAAAAATTATCAATGAATATTTTAATAAAGGAACTTATTATTACTATTGCTTTGCTAGTCTAGTCCGTTTGAGTTCTGTATCACCGCGGTTAAAAGCCATTGTATGGTCAGGGGAGAGGAAAACTGCAGAAAACCGTCTCCCGAGTTCTGTCGGTTTGTTCTACATTAACATGACATATATATCTAGATCATTTAACATATAAAATTGGTCTTGAACAAAATTAATACGAATGAAAAATTATCTTAAACCTTTCTACTACACCCTGGGTCAAAATAACCCGAGACTATTATTATGAGCATTGAATAAAGTTGATTTTTGTTGCTAAATACAAAAGAATATAGTTTTTGTGGATGTAAACAAATTGGTAAATCCTTTAAGATGTAATAGCTTTTTCCTTATTGCACCTATAAGCATCCAGCAATTTAAAAGCTTTTTTTATCAATTAAATGGGAATTTCATAGCGTGTTCGTAGGCATATACAAGTAACTTGTCTGTTATATTATTGACATTTCAGGGACAAATGTTCAATAACATAGGCCACTAAGGTGTGTGATTATTTTTATTCCTGAATAGTCTGTGTTGATATGATTTATGATAAGCAAAAAGTGCTCTTTTTACAATAAAACTAGAACATACAGATTTTATCAAAGTAATTCCTAGGAGCAAAAAATCTAAGCATTTTTGCATCAGACATATAATTACAATATATACAGTGTGCACTTCGGAATGATCAATCGACAATCTAATTTTTTTTTTGTGAATTTAGCTCCAAAGTGGATGGATATAAATACTCACAGTAAAACTTCATTGAAGAAGAAGTCAAATTCCGAAAAGGTTTTGATGGCGTAACTTTTTACTTTACTTCCACTTCATTTTCAGATGTAATTTAGGAAATCATTTGAATTCACCAAAACTGGAAGTGAGGTGGATGTGGATGTCGAGTGGAAGTGCAGTTACGTAATGGAGCTTCAGAAGTGCTTTTATATTTGAATATTGTTGAATATTTTCATACTTAAACTTCTACGTTGTAATGTACTAAAACGGGCTAAATTAGTATTTAAAATACGTTTTCAATTAATTAAGCACTTTTCTTCAAAGTTCTAGTATACTTAAAATATGGGAATACATCACGAAATTGCTACTAAATGTTCACTAGCCACAAAGCGTAAAAAAATAATAACAATTATAATTTCTTTATGTTAACAACGTTTCAAAATTTCTTAAAAAATGTTCTTAAAGCCTAACTTTCGGTTTTTGTCCCCCGAACTCGGCCTTCCTAGAACTGCGGGACCACTCAGTGTGTGTCCACGGCAAGACAAGCAGACAAGCATTGACAGTGGACTGAAACCAAGAGTTTGATGTGCTTTGAAAAGCTTCAAAGTTTTTTTAAATTCAAGATAATCAATTTAAAAATTTACAAATCTTGTAAAATCTAATAAATCTGTTTGAAATCACTCATGTCAGTGAAATATTTTAAAATATTAAAAATTATTTAAAATATTAGGCTAGATTATCATATGCGAGCATGTAGTTTTTCGATTTGAGGGGGAAAATAATTTTTAATACAAATAATTGCATTTTAAACAAAGCCAAAATTTAAATTCATACCAAAAGAGATTTAATTTTCAATCCGAAAATACGAATTTTCAAGCCTAAAAGATTTTTCTATCAAGACAGAAACAAAATTTTAAAAAATCGTTTGAAATACTTATAAATCTTCCGAACATTAGAATTATTTCTGAATCTTTTCAAAATATCTTCAAACTTCTACATATCTTTTGAAACAATTCAGTTTTTCTGAAAGAAAATAATATCCGCCAAAACTAAAAAATTGTCCTAAAATTTTCCACATTTTTTCGACGTATTTTGAATTCTTTGAAACTTAAAATTAATATTTTAAAATAAAACCGGTAATTTTTTGATTAACGGCACCAAAAACTTTTTTGCCCGTACCATAATTTTATTTTTGTTGTCTCTTTAAATGGTGAAAAAGGGTCATATTATTGTAGCAGAGAAAAATTTTAGGAACCAAATTATTTCCTAATATCAAAAGATCATTTACATAAGCCATTTTCTCTTAAATCAATCATGTTTAGAAACATTTAGAAATAAATGTTATCAGGAAATAAAATGACTTTTTTGGATATTTATATTTACAAAATAAGAATAATAATAGTTTGGTAAACTAATTGTGCCTTTTCATTTTTGAAATCTAGTATGGTACCTCATTATTACTATTTGAGCCCCAGAAGTTATTTTTAAATAATTGAAATAACTTCATAAAATTATAGTGCCTCATAGTTACCGATGGCAATATCTGAATGGTGCTTCTCGTTTCGTCGAGGTATCGTATGTTAAGCACAGGTGGTCGCGGTTAACTCTCGGATGGGTGACCGTTCAAGATTCTCGGTTAGTCATATTTTTTCACTGCATTTAACGACTATCTAGTGGGAGGTTTTTGACGCCAAGGAGATGTAGGAACACAATTCTGTTGCGTACATACATTCAAACTCATCTATCGATAACAGCCTATGCTCAGGAGTTTTGGTTTCCTGCAGTTTTCCTCTCCTCTGACCAAATGTTTAGGCGAGTTCGAGCGCTTCTAAAGAAACTTCGGCTGCAGACGATATGGGATTTTGGGACTTCAGTGGATTGAGTACGTCAGATACATTCTGGCTTGTCGAGGGTTTTGGGTATTTAGAGTTCTTGTGGTACTTGGAATTAAGTTAAAGGGATAGTGTCTGTTAGAAAAATGTGTCTGGTAATAAAATAATAATAATGAAAGTATCTTTCAATTTTGGAAATGGGGTAAACATGAAGTTGAATTCCTCTGAGAAATGTAGAGTTTATTATAAATGAATATTTTTGCTTAATATGCTAAATATCGTAAAGTTTGACGAGCGTTTCAGGGTGATTAATTTAGTCTTTTATGCTTATTCTTGCAGGTGAATATATTTATAGTCCTTCGAGCCAAAGCCAAGGGGGAAGTACCAGCTCTATCGACAGCGGGGATCAATTTTTGGGAGAAACTCCATACGAACTAGTGGGACTTGTTGAGGAATCTCTTGGACTAAATGACACTCTTGGTCTCGATAATGACTTCACTGCGGACCTACTCGGAGGTGGGCTCCTAGAAGATACCACTGTTGCGGGACTCCTCGGCAACGACACCTTAAGTCTACCCGACGGATTCAACCTCGAGGAGGCACTTCAACTGGTTGGTCTCGATGAAGCTGCGGGAGAGGTTAGTAATTTCTTATTCTTTGAAAATTAAGCAACAAATATTGCGCTTTTTCTCGAGGGGGAAACAACTCCTAAAAATAAGGACTACCTTGGATTACCTGTTTTATACAGAAATGCTATGGATTATCAGTATATACAAAATTATTATGGATTGCCTACGATTACTCTGGATTTCATAGGATTACTCTGGGTTAAAAATAATTATGGTAGATTACATCGCCTAAACTAGACTTAACGAATTTTAAATTAAAAAAAAAAGAATACTTTATGAAAAATTTGTTGATCTTTAAACAACGTAGAAGAACTTTTAACCAAAAATTTGAATTTTTAACCGAGAAGATTAATTTTCTACAGGAAAAAACGATTTTTCAATAAAATAGTTATATTTTCAACCTTTGAGAAGAATGTTCGACTCAAAAGACATTAATTATCAAGTAAAATAGTAAAAGCTTTAATGAAGAAAATGACTTCCTAACAAAATTGTTGAATTTTCTACAATTTTCTACAAATTAATTCACACCGCAAAATGTTATGACTGATATTTTAACAAAAACAGATTTTTATTTTTATTTAAACTCAGTTGAATTTAACCAAAGATAAAGAATTTTCAACTCAACAGTTGACTTTTCAACAAAAAAGGATACTTTTTAACAAAATTATTACATTTTCAATAAAGCTTAATAATTTTCTACTAAATAGTTTAATTTTTAACCAGAAACATGAATTTTGAACCAAAACTGGAATAATTACATTTTCCATTTTAAAAATATAATTTTTTACATACAAAAATTGTAACAAAAAAATGTTCAATTTCTAACCAAAGAGATGAATCTTCAAGTTAAAGTATGCATTAACAACCAGAAAGTGAATTTTTAATACACTTCAACAAAGTAGCTGAACTTTCAACCAAGAAGATTAGTTTTCTACCACAAAAGACGAATTAAAAACATGAATTTGGAGCCAAATAGTTTAATTTTCAACTGAAAAAGAACAATTCACAATCAAAAACGGAAGAGTTAAAGTTGCAATTAAAAAATTAATTTTCAACAAAAAATTAATTTTCAACAAAAAATTAATTTTCACTTTTTCATCAAGATACTATTTAGTTCATTTTTCAACCAAAAATATGAATTTTCAAACAAGAAGATTTACTCTACCAAAAAATACGAATGTGCAAGAAAATACATGAAATTTTAACTAAAAAGAGAAATTATCAGTTCCAAAAATTAATTATTAACAACAACAAAGACGAATTTCCAAGAAAACAGTTAGATAATTTTCATCCAGTAAAACTTAATTTTGACCAATATAGTTAAATTTTAAATCAAAAAAATTAGTTTCATACCAAAAAATTGAATTTTGAATAAGAAGAGACGAGATTTCGACAAAACCGTTGACCTTTTAACCAAAAAATTACTTGAACAAAAGTGTTAAATTTCCTACGAGGTGGATTAATTTTTTCCAAATAGTTGAATTTTTAAATAAAATCATGCATTGTTAACGAAGAAGATTAGTATTTTATCGAGAAATATAAATTTTTAACAAAACACATGAATTTGCAACTAAAAAATTAATATTGAATCAAAAATGGAATAGTTAAATTTTCAGTTAATAAAACTAATTTTAAACACAAAATTCTTCTACCTTCTTTGATGAGAATGTAAAAATTCAATAAATTTCGTGACAAATATTGAAAAACTATTTGGATTACAAGGATTAATTCTGATTAAAATTGAATTACTTTGGATTACAATTGGATTTCCCGGATTTAGCGGATTACCAATTCTCATAAACGAATAATCGATTGAATTATCAGAGCTGTTCCCCCCTCGCTGTTTCTTATAATAATAACGCTTATCAACCTAGTTAAAAAATACCTGTACTCACAGCTGTGCAAGCCCACAACATTTTTTTCAAGATTCCAGGTCAAGGTAACCTATTTGAATGAAACTTCGTAAATTTAGAGTACATGTTGACACTAATACACGCCGAATGTATATGGTCTGAATAATTGTTTATTATTTGTTCAAATAACAAAGTTATTTAAATATTTAAATATACGAGGATAGTTCAATAAGTCCTTAGAATGAAGTATAAAAACAATTTTTTTTGGGTACATTTTTTTTTATTTTTCAACATAATCTCCTTGGAGCTCTATAC
>NC_046658.1:103086369-103106461 GCF_010883055.1 Belonocnema kinseyi
TTTCCATTTTTCTTAATGAACAATTTTTTTTCAATTGGTTATAAAAACACGTAAACTCAGAAGATGTGGACTGTGACTGCACCATATATCTAGTCGGGAGTGATGCCGACTGAAAACAGATGATTTGGAGCGATTCGCGCGCCATCTGTTGGTCATTTTAAGGACTTATTGAACTACCCTCGTACATTTCGAGCAACCAATTGAATTCAATCAATTTAAAAACTAAAATACTTTTCAAATCCAAAAATAAAATTTCAGAGCAACTCATAAAATCGGTTAATATTTTGAAAAATGTTGAACGCGGCAAAGAAACTTTGAATCGTTTCGCGCATGCGAGGTGACGAAACTGCACGCTGCACTGGTCATTGGTGCGTGCGTCCAAAGACAACCGTTGACAGACTTGTTCGAATTTTTCCGCCGCACTTGATATTTTTCGTAGTGTTGAAGAAAATTTGCAAATTTCAGGTTTTGAACAATTATAAAATATAAAAGGATTCACAGTTCAGGTTAATCAAGTTCTAAATGAAGAGAAACTTGAATTTCTCATAAAAACAAATGTTAGTTGGCAAGTTTGAAATTGGAAATATAAATATTGTAAAGACCTTAGTGAAATCTTTGGTGTTGATATATTATAATTATGATGTATTCTTTCTTATACTTTTGTAGCTCAATTAAATTATAAGAGCTAATATTTGTAACTTTGAAGTTCATTGAAACTGGCATTTAATTCAAAACAATTAACAATACCCTTGAATTTGAGAGTCGTACAAAATACTCTTTTCATAAATTATTTATTTATCCTTCATTGAATATGATTATTCTTATTTAATTATATTTTTTCTTCCTCTAAAAGTTTCCGATTGTTCTGGAATTGGGTTGGGAATAAGACTTATGATTTTTTTAATTGGGTAGAATGATCATTTTTCTTAATTATGATCAATGAGTTTAGTAGCTATTTGCCGAGAACAAAATTGTATTGCATAAATAACTTTTTTTCAAAAGAAGGGGGAAAAGAGAAAGAGGTTAGGATAAAACTCACATGATATCTCCCTCGGATTACTTTGAATTTAAAAAACTATTAAAAAAAAATTTAATCAGGAAGAAATTTGTCTTTGTTGTCTCATTGTGAAGAATATTGCATCATTTAATTTTTTTACATCAGGTTGTAGTTCTATCTGAGGGTGGCGACTTGACTCTAGAAAAATATTCTTCATGGTTGAAAATTCATTTTTTAAGCATAAAATTCAACTATTCCAGTTAAATAATTATCATTTTAGTTGAACGTTGATCTTTCTAGTTCAAAATTCAACAATTTGGACGAAAATTGGTCTTTTTTAATTTTAATTTTTTAAAGCCTATATATTTTTTTTATTCATTGATTAATTAATTTATTTTTTATTTTTGTTGTTTAACGTGATTTTTCAACTAAAAATGTAACTCATTCCGATTAAAATTCCCATAGTTATAGTTGAAAATTCATCTGTTTCGTTAAATAATAATTTTTTACTCAAAATCTGATTATTTAAGTTTTGGTTGAAAATGTATATTTTTTGTTAAAAATTGGTCTTCTTTATTTAAAGATTCAACTTTTTCGTTAAGAATTAATGTATTTTATTAAAAAATGGCATTTTTTGGTAAAAAATCATACTTTTTATTTGAAAATTAATCTTCTTGTTTGGAAATTCATATTTTTCGTTGAAAATTCAAGAATTGAAAGAACTATTTTGTTGAAAATCCTTTTTTTTTGTTGAAAATTAATTTTCTCAACTGAAAGATGAACTGTTCCATTTTTTGTCAAAAATTTATATTTTTAGTGAAAAATTTAAATATTTGCTTAAAAATTAATTTATTTTGCAATGTTTTGATCCGTTGTGTTAAAGGATGTTTAGAATTAACGTCATAAAATAAATGTTTGTATTTTGCGACAAATATGAATGTTACTTTTAAATCAATTTAAAAATTCAAAATAAAAAGAGATTTCCTCTGACTTTTGTCCTCTCCTCCTCCTCCTGCTACTCTTTCAATTTATTGATTCCAATATACATATACTAAAGAATTTATACCAACACTATTAACCGAAGTGAATAATTATTATTTCACCGACTATTTATTGTGGACAAGGTCTATTGATTCAATAGCATTTTTATTTTAATGTGCAAAAAGGCAGCAGTCTATTTTCTATCCTGGAGAAATTTATGTTGTCAGTCATTGTAGACTGTCGTGATCTTTAAACTGCCTACACGTCACAATTAGTGCCTTGTTAACTCTCAGTCAGGCTACTGTTGTGCATACTGTGCTCTAAATTACATGAAACGATCATTATTATTTGGACCTACTGCAAATATTCTATAAAGTACTCAACTTTGTTTAGTGCGCCAAGCACAATAAGATATTGAAACGGGACCGTATTTATTGTTTATTACTCTCTTAGAAAATAACGTTCAAACTAGCGGTACTAAATTTTCCTGACGTATAGAGGCCAGCTAACTCTTGTCCTATAATAATTTTGACGAGAACTTTTCTGAAGTAGATATAAATTTTATATAGTTTTTTAATTAGTTTTCAAGTGCTTGATATTGACGAATTACTCCAGATATTGTTAATGAATTATTTCGTTATTTAACATCAAAATTGATCCTGAAGATATCACTGAGTTGTTTGTAAATTATAAAAAAATTAAAGAATATTTTCTTTAAAATGTTCTATCTTGGGAACAATATTACATCATTTAATTTTCTGTGCAACAGTTTGTAGTTGTATCGACAATCTCTTAAATCCTTTAAAGAAACTCGAAGATTTAAAAAAATTACAAATATGGTACATTATCTTTAATTTTCCTTCTTGCTCTTCTCTTTATTCTCCTCCTCATCATCAAAAAATGTACGCCATTTACGGATTTTTGATAATTTTTCAAGTTCTGTTAAAGGAATTAAAAGATTGTGGACAGCACTATAAACTTCCGGAAAGAAAATTTAATTATATAAATTTATTTCCAACATGCATTTTTTTTGGTTAATTTCATCATTTTTTCATAGTTTACCTACATTTTCAATTAGCCCTTAGTTCACGAAAAAAATTTGTATTAAACAAAATACAAACAATTCCGTGACTTGGCCAGACTTGACCTTTTCTTTTCTATAAAATAGTGTAGGCACTAGAGAGTTAAATATTAAGTAGCGCATTTGAGGTAGAGATAAAAAAAATCTCGAAAAAAATTTCAGGAGACGAAGCCGGAAGTGAAAAACAAGAAGTCTGGTAAAGAAGAAACAGAGGTTGCAAAGAACGTGTCCAAGACATCCTCGTCAGATAACGACAAGGTCACGAGGTCAGCCGTCGAAGACGAAGAAGCCGGCGACATGATTCACACACCGCAATTTCACCATCCCCACAATCCTCACCACCCGCACCATCCACACCATCCACATCATCCACATCATCCGCACCATCGCTCGTTTCAGGTAAGTTCTTCTTTAAAGAAAAAGTTAATTATTTACACCAATATTAAATAGGAAATATTCTTTCGGCCTCTTCTTTGTTCTAAAGATGATTTCAGACTTCAAAGTAATTCCTCTCTTTCCCCCTTTTTTAAAGAACTTTCTCTTTTTTCATTTTTTTGTTGCGTTTTTCGCGCAGATGCGAACTTTGGACAAATAATTTTTTAAGAACAAGGAAAATCTGCCTCGGACCGAATTAGAACTGGTAATGTTACTATTTATGAGTAAAGCGTTTAGTGTCTGGGCATAAGTGGTAGTGGCGTTTCCGGTTCAAATCTTGGCCGGCACAAATTTCTTCTTATCATTCAAAAATTATTGTCCGAAGTAATTGTTTTAACATCAGCATTTGCAATAATTAAAAATTTTATAACAAGGGTGTCAATATATTTATATTGTAAAAATATGTTCCAAAAATTAATTGAATTGCATTTTGTTAAAAATTTATTTTATTAGTTAAAGATTCAACTGTTTTGTTGGGAATTGTTCTTTTTGAAAATTAAATTTTTCTACTAAAATATTTAATGTTCCATTTTTGGATAATAATTGAATATTTTTCATTGAGAATGCAGTTTTTTTATTGAAATTGCCTGTTCTTCTTTCTGGCATTTTTTCCACCATTGCAGTTTCGTGGCGCAGTCTTTCCCTTCTTTCTCGCATTTTCACTTAGAATTAAACTTGAATAAATTTCAGGTAAAGAATTAATCTTTTTTTATTAAAAATACAACTGTTTGTTGCAACATTTTCGGTTTGAAAATTGATCTTTTTTACTTTAAATAGCAACTATTTGGTTTAAAATGCATTTCTTTTGTTTAAAATTCCTCTTTTTTTGTTCAATTTAACTGGTTTTAATTCAAAACTAAAAAAATTTTTGGTAATAATATCAACAATTCGTCTTCTTGTTTTTGAAATTCAAGAGTTTTAGCAAAAATGTTATTATTTGGTAATAAATGGAACTGGTTTGTAGAAAAGTTATCTATTCTGCAGAACATTCATTTTCTCAATTAAAATTAATGTTTTTAATGAAAATTACACTAGTCCAATTTTGGTTAATACTTTATTTCTTTTTAGTTTTGAAATTCACATATTTGTTTGAAAGTTTATGTAATTTGTTACAAATTCGTCTTTTGCGGTAAAAACTTAATGTCCTTGGTTGAAAAATCAACTAATTGAGTAAAAATTTATCTGTTTCGTTGAAAATTCGTCTTTTTGAGTAAAAATTTAAACTTTTCTTTGTTGAAAATTAATCTTTTTGTTCGAAAATTAGACTGTTTTGTAGATACATAGTTTTGTTTTACTTCAAAATTTAAACTTTTGGATACAATTTATTTTCTTTGTTTACGGAAAAATCTTTTTTGATTTAAAATGCAATTCTTGCTGAAAATTCACGTTTTTTATTTGAAAATTCATCTCTTTTTGTAGAAATTTCATCTTTTTTGGGTTCAGTTGTAAAGTACTCTAGTTGGGGACGGGGTTGAAAACTGCCAGACCCGAGCAGGGGGATGGCAACGTTGTTTAACATTTCTGAAAAAAAAACTGTTTCAGGCGTGTCCATTTATGAAAAATTCAATCAAAGTCTAGACGGTGCATTTCCACCACCACTTCCCTCTACTCGCTCGAGAGAGCTTGGGTGAGCGTTACTCCCACGAAGATGAGTGGGCAGTAGAGAGTGGAGGTGGAAAACTCACATCTGCGATTTGAGTTGTTTGAACGAAAATTCGCGGAATTTTCCTTCGCTGGACAGACCTAGTCTATTTGGTGGGGGAAATGCAGAAAACAGAAATCTCGAGAGTTAGCCTTTAGTATGAGGAGGGGGAGGGGAGGGGGAGGAGGACGAAAGAGGGATTTTTTTGAGTCTCGCAAAAGTTACACATAACATCGACTCGTTACATTAGTACACAGTTACGATGGATAATTGTTGGGTGTAGGTTCGCTGGCAAGATCGAGCGGCTCTCCGTTGGAGTTCTCGCGGTCGTCGTTGTAAATAATAAATGTCCTGTTTATGGATCGTAAACGCCGCTCTAACTATGCGGCTATCCGCCACATACACCGCGAGTCTTATCTCTGCATTTCCTACTTCGTATATCACCCGTCCGGGTATCACCGAACCCCTCATTAGGTCAATTTCGAAAAACCGCGAATGACCAACGACAAGTACGACCCTTCCGGCCAAATCGTCCCCCTTTGCTCGTCATACGTATGTTTTATTCAATCTTCAATCTTCAAAGTGCCGAGAGCATATTTAAGTGCCTCTAACTCATTCCCACAAAAGCTTCAGTTCATAATTCATATATTGTTTATTACAGAAGGTTTTTCAAGTGAATATCAATGCCGTTTTATATATTTTGCAGTCTTATTTTCCCCTGAAGCTCGAAAGAATCTTAAAATTCTAGACCAAAATGCTGTCAAAATAGAGGAAATAGGGCGATTTACAACAAAATAGGGAGTTATAGTGGAATAATTTCTTCTAAATAAAATAACGTATCAGTACGATATTGAATTCAATATGAAGCCAAAAAAGATTAATTTTTAAACAAAAAAGATTAATTTTTAAATAAAAAAAGATTAATTTTCAAACAAAAAAGATCAAATGTGTTAGAAAACAGTTGAGCTGAATTTTCGAGCAAAAGAGACCAATTTAAAAAATAAGTGGAATTTTCACCTGCAAAAGATGAATTTTCAACAATAAAATTCAACTTTAACGCGAAACAGTTCTATTTTTAACCAAATAATAGAATTTTTATGCCAAAAATACGAATTTTTAACAAAATCGTTGAACTTGCAATATAATAACGAAATATTTAAGAATAAAAAGGAATTCTCAAGAATTTAATTTTAAATGACAAAAAGAAAAATAAGTTGCATTCTCAACAACAACAAAATTTTCTCAGTCAAGGAAGGAATACAATTTAAAGGAAATTGTTAAATTTTCAAGCGAGGAAGGGAAATTCTCTCTAACTTAGTTAAATTAGCAACCAAAAAGTTAATTTTTAAACTAAATAAATGAATTTTCTACCAAAATAAATTTTCTTCTGAAAAATAATATTTTTAAACAAAACAAGGTAATTTTTACAAAATAATTAAATTTTAAACAAAGAAGATTAGTTTTTTTATCAAAAAAACGAATTTTCAACAATACATGAAATAGGTGATACTTATAAACCAGAATTTTAACAAATTAAAAACAGTTGAATTCAACCAGAGAAGAAAAAATGCAACCGCCAAATAGATTAATTTTCTACAACAATAGTGGAATTTTCTATTAAATAATTGAATTTTTAACTCGATAATAAAATTTTCAGCCAAAAAGATAAATTCTCAACCAAAAATAAAAGTAGAGAATTAAAGAAGGTAAAGAATTACTGGTTTGTTGTTTCAATCGAAGAAAAAAATTACCATTTATTTTGCGGTTTTCCCCAGTTCGCAAGTTTTTCTCGATCATCTGAACAATTTATAAATTAGCAGTTATTTTTTATTTTTTAAATCTTTTAAAATGAATATTTTTTCAAATGTTACTTATAAATAAAAATTCAACACGTTAACATCAAAATTGTTAAAATTTTAAATGGACGAATTAAAATTGTAACGTTCAATATTTTAATTTATTAACTAATTTTAAACATTTGATTTATAATTGCTAATTTTTCAATAAAGTGTCAAATATTAATATTATAAAACAATTGGTCATTTTTCTAAATAAAAAATTTCAAATGCATAATGTTGAAAATGGAATATTGTAGACTGAATATTTGAATAGGATTTGAAATGAAATAAAAGCGTTAAATCATTAATCTATTAATTTGAAATTATTTTAAAATTGAAAATATTTTATAATATTTCAATCGAACGTTTTGTTTGGTTTAACTGCCAAGACCTCCGAATGAAAACGATTCAATTTTCAACTCTTAACCCTAGGTGGTCACCGTGGGTGAATTTCACCCAAACAATTGTTCAAACTCTTCGTAGAGTCTGTTAATTACTTCAACTTTGCTGGTATGTTACAATACTTTAATGGACAATTTTTGTGACAAAAGCTATTGAACCTTTTTTTCAAAACCTTGAAGAATACTTAAATATTTCTTTTTAGATTTTTAGAACTCAATATTAATTGTGACTATCTATGGTTAAATCGGTACATTGATTATATATGAATGTTCAGAATTGTCTTGTGATATCAGTTATTGTTCAATTTTTAATGCTTGAATTTTTATATAAATAACCAGTTTATATGTACAACTGATCAACTTAAAAGGTTTTCTATCCCATTTGTTTTCATTTCAAACGCTTTTAATTTGTTAAGTCTTCTATGCTGCATTTTAAAATTCTTTATATTTAAAATGTACGCCCAAAAGTAAAAACGTAAAATATAAAATTTGTAAAGTAAAATACTTTAGAATTCCTTAGTATAAACTGAATGACTTCATACTTGAAAAAGTTAACAATTTAACTTAAAATTAAAAAAAAAGTTAAAATCGAACTTATTTTATATTGAATAATATCATGTAATATTTCAAGTGATTTCCTTCTTTTAAGAAACCAGAAAAAAGGAAATTTTATTTAAAAAGGGAAAAAAGGGGAATTCTTTTTAAAAAAGGGGAATAAAGAGAAATAGGGGAAAGAGTGTAAAATCTGCTATTATAGTTTCTAATTGCAGAATTACAGACAATTTGTACCCTTTCAATTAAATCTCATGAATCAATATTTACCTAAAGAGGAGTATAAATTCAAGTTGAAATTATCGTTTAGGCTGTATTCATGTATTCAGATCTTATGCAAAGAAAACACTCTTTTCTGTCAACGACGGAGATGAAACGTGCCTTTATAATGGCCATTTGTCAACTTCATGTATATGAGAAGACTTTTCTGTCTTCTATAAAAACTGATTTACAATCTTGCGCCTTCTTTAATCGTTTGTTAAAACCGTCAAAGTCTCTGCATTTCTCTTGCAAATCACTGATTCAAATTACCCCACAACCGTCTGAAAGGCACACTTCATTTTCAACATCTAAACTACGATCTGATTTTTTATTTTTTCTCTCGTAATATGTAGTAAGGTTATAAAATTATGCGAGTAATAAGTCTAAGTTAAAGGTATTTTCTAATATTTTTACATACTGTGTTTTTTAAAAATATTTACTAATTTTAATATTTATTTATATTACATTCTTGCACATTATTTTTCTGAATGTTTTAGATATCTTTCTAATTTTTTCTCTAGATTCTGCCTTGGGATCAAACTTGGTACAAAAATTACGCAATATTTTTAAACTGTTGTAGATACGAACCTCTTTGTAAAATCACAGTTTATCATATTTTAATCATTTTTAGCCCTATTTTTAAAAATATTATTGTTTAAAATTTTTTTAAATCATGTATTTTGTACATTTTGAACTGTTACGACCTTTTTACACCTAGTTCGACCCTAGGCCAGAAGCTAGGAAAAAAAATTGTAAAAAATATCCAAATAATTTAGCAAAATAGTATGGAGACTAACTTTTAAAGTGAGCCAAAGAACTTTACAAAATATTAATTATTTCCATTAACAGAATTTACTTAACTTGTGCAAAACTCTTGGAAAAAAATGTCCTGTTAGTATTATAAAAATTAAGACACTTTATAGAAATATCCTATTTATTTATTTTATCAAAAATAAAGCCAATTATGAATATTAAAAAATTTATAAATAAAAGTATTTTTAATTGAAAGGAATTATCAAATGACTTAGTTTAATAAATATAAATTATTCTTTTAAATGAGCAAACAAATATTTAACTAACTGATTCATTGAATTAATTTCTTTTACTGAAGAATTCTTGGTTTGGCAACTTCGATTACCTTTAACATGAATAAATAAAATATTAATACTTCTCGAAAAACTCATGCATTTAGCAAAGCTTTTTAATATTTTCTAACTGAAATAAAATTTGTATCTAGTTTTCTTTTTCTGAAGCATTTTTTTTTTATTTTTGGATGAGCATATTTCTCCGAATTTCAATTAACTTAAATTTAAACATTTAATTATTTTATTTTTGGATAAAAATTGATATTTTTTAGTTGAAAATTCAAATTGTTGATTTAAAATTATTCTGTTCTCGTTAATCATTCAGCTATTTTCTTTAGAACTCAACAGTTTATTTAAGATCTAATTATTTTTGTACAAAGGCAACAATTCAATTAAAAAGTCATCTTTTTGGATGAAAATTCAATTGTTTTGTTGAAAATTCGTCTTTCATTTGTTTGGAATAAAAATAATTCTATCTTCCAAAAAATGTGTCTTGTTGGCTTGAAAATTCAGCTATTTGGTTCAAAATGGCAACTGTTTTTGGTAGAAGTTGAATCTTTCTTTTTAAGGTTTCGACCAATTGGTTAAAAATTCATCTTTGAATTTTGAAAATTTAACTATTTGGTTCAAAATTCATCCCTTTTACTTGATAGTTTAGCTTTTTGGGTGTAAATGCAACTGTGTTTGATAACTAATTTTGGTTTTGAAAATTTAACTATTTGGCTCAAAATTCAACTATTAAATTAAATATTCATATTTGCAGTCTATAGATTCAAAAATATCTTTAAAAATTCCACTATCTTTTTTAAATTTAATTATTTTATTGAAAATTTAATTATTTTGTTGATAATTTAACATTTTGTTTAAGTCACCTTTTTTTCGAAAATTCAATTGTTATCTTAAAAGTTCGTATTTTTGGATAGAAAATTCATACTTTTGGATTGAAATTCCACTTTTTAGTTGAAAATTAATATATATATATATTTTTTTAATTCGTCTCTTTTCTATGAAAGTTTAACCATTTGGTTGTAATTGCAGCTGTACGCTTGATAACTAATTTTGTTATTATGCAACTATTTGGTTGAAACTTACCTTGTTTGTTGAAAATTTATCTTTTTGGGTTAAAAACATCAATTTTTTTATTCTACTTTTTAGCTTGAAAACTCATCTCTTTTATTGAAAATTCGACTTTTTTTAATTGACTTGAAATCTTAGGAATGTGGTACCTACCTTACATTTATCAAAAAGAATTTATCCCCTATTTTCGTGAAAAGTCGCTCTATTTCCCGTGTATTGAGAGTTTTTTGGGTTCTAATGATCCATAATAGTTTTCTCTGACATTGGAACGTAAATTGTACGAGCGAGGCATGAATATAAATGTTGGATTTATCACCACAACTCTTGTTTCTGATGTTTGCTCAAGCGTGAACTTTGTTTTGGTGAACGGAAGTAATCTAAGAGCAAGGGATGCATTGTTAGGCGCGGTAAGGATGGTGCCAAACGCGGTAAGGATGGTACCATGCGGAGGTATAGTTGGTGCTAGGACAAAATTTACCGCCGTGGCCTATTATGTTCGAGGCATATATAGATGCGTGTTGGGCCTTATATAGTTACAGGTGCACTTAACTATATACGAGCATGGCAATCATAGACAGCAAACTATTATCCGTCGCTGTTTTCGAAGCAGCTCACTACCGCTGCCGTTTAGTCACTGTTATACTGCTGCTACCGCTATACTTTGCCGTTATGCAACCAGATTTTTACGAGCGTCTGATTGTAATTATCAGTCGGCAAGATTACTCGCCAAGTTCGTTTTGTTCTATTCTGTCTGTTCTGTCGCGTGATCAAACGCCACCAGTTCTTGAGGAAATACAGCTTTGACTCACCACCTTTGACTTTTACACGTGGAAACGCGCCTAGCACTTCCGACTAAGAGATAATAAAAACAATTATTTAAAAAAAAACACTTAATTATTCTGATTTTTTTTTGTATTGAAATTTAAGTATTTTTGACTTCAAGCTATAATTCTATGGGGGTAGGCACAATTTAAAGAAATGAGGGGAAATCAGAAAATTTGGTGTTTTTTGAAAAATTGACTAAAGTCAGAGAATTTATCTAAGAAGCACTTTAGGTTACTGGCAAGAATAAGCAGAGATGCCACACAGTCAAATTAATCACTTTTCTAAATGAAAAAGAAGATTTGAGTGGCTTTTATTTTGGTTATTAACCCATGTCTTAACCACTATTAAATTCAGGTCAATGTTTTATTTGAGGAATGAAAAAATATTAAAATATATGAATAATTTTAAAATGACATATTGATGTTATAAACTTAAATATTTTTTGAAACTGATTAGAAGTATATAATATTTACATTTATTATTATGAATAATTTAAAAGATCATTACTTCAAATTGAGATATATCTAATGATTTTTTAAATTAAATTAATTCAATTCAAAAATACCTACTTCTGAATTTTCTTCAATTCTAAAAGATTCATTCATTTTTAAACAGATATTACAAATATATTCAATTCTACACAATTTAATTCAATTTAATTCAAGGAATTTTCAATTTCAAATTTCTCTATATTCACTCCAATTATTTTAAATTCTTAGGAATTGAATACTTTCAATTTCAAAAGAACTTTAGTCACATTAGTAAATTCAAGTAAATTAAGTTGTAGCAGCTCTGATAATAATAGGTAAAAAAATGTATAAATTTAAATATAATACTGTTTTATTTAATTTATAAAATATTCTATTTAAAAAATGATACAAGATTAGAGTTTTCGTTTTCTAATATTATTGGACAGAGAAAATGAAAAATTAGTGAGGTTTTGCGGCCACTCTGAATAATGCTTGATTAAAAGATGCTGCTTCCGGAAAGACATCAGTTGTTCTCAGATAACTTAATTATTCCAACACCATTATGCCATATTGATAAACATTGTAAACTCAATTATTATGGAATCATTGGCGAGATTCATAATAATGATTATAACAACAATAGAAATGAGATATTCTTCTATACACTACATAAGCTTGTAGACTTTTCAAAACATGATTTGAGTGATTTCTTACCAAGCTATAATTAGAATATCATTCTACCTACTTTTAAAATGTTTTCAATCGAGAATTTTATTTTTTATCCGCACACCATCAGGGGATAAATTGGGCTATCTTTACATTGAAAAGCAGGCTTACCATCCAAGCTTTTATAATAGAAATTACATTCATGTGGTTAATGCAGCAGCGATTAAATTATATAAGGAAATTTTCAATTACATAAGAATCGGCGTAATTTTCAATTATTGCGAATCGACTCTCTAAATTACTACCTATGATTAGCAGAATTGATTGCACTTCTTGCTTATCCTAAAGATATCAAAGTACACAAGACAATCAACTTTTCTATTCAAATAGTTTTTTAAGCAATGAACTAGTTTGCTAGTATTTTGAAAATATTCCACAAATGTTACTATTTCCTTTTATTGCTCACTGATGCAATTTTTTCACCTTGTCTTCAAAAATAATCGTGTTTGAAATTGATCAATATTTAATTGTGTGAAACCTTCAAGATTTTAAAACTTTATTTCAAGTTTCGAGCCTTAATAGCTGAGCATTTATAACTCGAGAATATTCAAAATAGAACAATTTCAAATTCGATCATTAAAAAAAAATTCATATTTTAATCGTTAAATTGTCCTGTGATGAGAAAATTATAATAAAAAAGGTTCCAGTCCGTTAATACATTCTCAAGTAGATGCTCTAATTTCTGTATGGCTTAGATAATTGAACCAAAGTAATCTGAAAGTCCGCATCATGGTTAGGCTGCAATCTTCGTAATCTTCTTAACTGTCGCCATTCGGTTGTTTTCATCTCGGTGAATGCGATTCTTAAGTGAAAGCACAATAATATTTTTGCAGACCTTATCATTTAGAGTTGCACTCGACGATTGCCATCCAGAAAGTGAATTCGCCGAGTTGGGAAATTATACCTTGAGGCGTTACCATCATATATAATATATAATATATATCCGTGTAGAAATATACCTAAATGCAAACATGACTTTAGGCGCTCCTGAAAAAGCCTTCCGGGCATAATTCTTTCATTCTTATAACCCATTTGTTCCCGCATGGTAAGCGTCAGAAATTACAAGCAGCAACAGCTTTCTTCTCTAATTTGGCCCATGTAACCTCAATTTCAAGTAAACAACACCGATCTTATCACGTCCTTGAAATGCAAACATGTGCTAGTTCTTTTCTAATTTTACTGCATACAATAAATTGTGTTAAGGGCATATCCCAGACTTTCACGTGAAACTGCCTTTTAACCGAATTTTTACTTATAAACTAATAAATGGAATGTATGTTCTATGTCAGCTGACAGCGAGCCAAACAGACCTTCTTGCTTTTTCCATTATGTTTGGATATAGTATATTGAAAATGTATTCTTTATATAAGTTTACGAGTGAGTTCAATCAAAACAATAATTGGTCACGTGACAGTTTTTTTAGAAAAATTGAAAAATTAGTTAAAAGTTCGAGTTGAGCTTGAGTTAATATCTCTAAAACCAGGTCAAGTTTCTGAACTCGAACTTTTTAAGGTAACTCAAGCTTATAGCAAGATTTTGGCGAAAATTGATAACAGGGATTCATTGAGGAGAATTTCCCGAAAATGTGTTATGTGTCTCCTTCTGATTAGTCCACGAAAACATAACGGAAGAATGCTTCTAAATTTAGAGCATTGAGACAAGCGTATGGCAGCTGTAAATTAGGCACGTGGTGTTTATTGCTGTTGTAATTAGGTTCTTGATTATATTCCTAATGTGACGTGTTTTGTATTTTTAAATTAATGAAAACAGACTCAGTCTGATTGCATAAATAGACCCAGACACCCATTCAACAAATATTTATCCAATTTTATCATACTGTGCCATAGGCATAGAGAATCATAACCTTCCGTCTCAAGGAAGTTGCGCTTATTTATTACTATTTACATATTATGTAGTGTCACTTTACCCAGTTTTCTGGGTCCTCTCCTCATTCACTGGGACCTGATGTGAAAAACATCACAGAACGAATCGTTCACGCACGTGGTGGAAGCACACCTGAGAGGTCTGCCAATCGCAACTCTACTCAATCCCTACCTCCTCACTTTGCGACTAAGTTTCTCTCGTGGTCGCGACAGTACCTACATGGTGTTATCGTCAACACCTTCTTCATCGACACTCGCGGATGCACCGTCAAAAGCTCGGGATTATAATTTCGCTGTAAAAGCTCGCGTCTTCAGTCAGCTCTTTAAATTACAAAACAATTACCGGAACTGCTGAAGAAACCGGAAAGGAAGAACGCTTCAACAACCCTGTGCGCTCGATCGTGCCACCACCGGAAGTCGATTGGTTCTTAAGCAACCGGTAGACCTACTGTACGAAGAGATTCGACTTCCGGTTCCTAAGGAAACACAAAAACAGTCATCCTAATTGCATGTCATGATATCAGTGATTGTACAATTGTACATGTCAGAATTGAGTTGTTTTTGAATTGTGGATACTGATTGTGAGTTTTTCTGAGTGTATTTAAATTAGTGTAAGGATCGGTTAAAATGGTATCGCGTTCGACAGTTGCTCCCTTGTTTTCCAAGTGGAAAAAATACCTGAATTGTGAATAACTCGGATCGGGGTTTGAACAAGGTCCCAATTGCCAAATGGTCTCCCAAAGTCTGTCCAAGTATCGGGATCAGAGAGACTATTTACCTTTCACAAGATATTTTCTATTTGGGCACACCTTTGTACTAATTAAATCTGTGAATTACATATAGTTGAAGGGGATAAAGGGTAGTCAATTAAGAAGAGGAATTGAAGATTCTGAAAAATTTTCATGTGTTAATTTGTAACGCGAATGGTCGCAGAAGGACACATGACTGAGGTGCAGCAATTTGTGTTTAAACATCATGCAAACAACAACACGTTAGACAGTGCCAATACAGAATGTTGGAATCTGATCTTCGACGACGGATTGTTCCAGGTAGAATTTATTATCATTAAATCCACTTGTTATTCTAATTTGTTTTATTTTCAACACAGTTCTAATAGGTTCCAAATGTGTACCCGCGTCCACAAATGTGAAAAAATAAAATATTGACAAATTTCTAATAGCCTTGTACAGTTTTATCACTGAGAGAAATGTTTGTTAGAATGCTGTTTATTGGATTTATCAAACGTATATCCACTTCCTTAAAATTCAAAACCAGAATATTGACAAATTTTTAACAACCTTGTACATTTTTACTCGGATAAAAACGTTTGTTTAAAGTCAGTTTTTGTGTTTAAATTGGACAATAACTGTGTCTAAAATAAACAAAAATGCGTTTGACCATATAGCAGTAGATTAATATGTTTCAGTTTTTACAAAAAATTTTTTTAAATAAAACAAAATTTTCGAAGCAAGCTCCTATATTTTCCTATATCATAAGTGAGAAAAGAAACACGACTGTACACCGAAATTTCAACATCAGGATATCAAATCTATATGAATCTCATTCCTTGAGGTCGAATAATGACATGTGCGTAATGAATCACGTGAGCGCGACAGCCAAAGCACTACCAATTTAACAACAGACTTGCGGGTGAAAGCTAGAGCGAACATAAAGCATAATCTGAAAAAATTATTTTAATGGTCAATTTCGTCCTTCATTTTTGAGAACTCTATCAATAATTTTTCAACTTTCAAAGATTAGACAACTCTTAAGTAATATCCTTGCCATGTAAACTTAATGAATGAAACTGTAGGTAATTCTTTAACCCTGAGTTCTCTTAATCTGAATATCTGACATTTGGCTCAATCATTTGGCTGTTTAATATAAACGTAAATTACTTAACAAATAGGCAATATTGGACTGAATATTAGTCATATTTAATTTAAAATTAGTCAATAATGCTGCATAGTTTGATAAACAAGTTCTCTCTTTTGTAGATACCTAATCAAATATCATTAATTCAGGTTATAATAAAACTTTGAACGACTCAAGTAATGTTACAAATATAAAAACATTTTTTCTCTTGAGAGTTGAGTAAAAAAGTAAAATTGTTCTTAAGCAATATGCAGTTCATTAAGTGTTCAAGCAATATTTTCTCGAGGTTGAAGAGCGTGATTTCAGTAAAAATAAGACAATGAACTTTTACAAGGTGGTCACTATAATAGCAGACCTCATGAATGGTATCTAGAAATTATGTATTTCAAATGAAAAAATCATTTTTGTTACAAGAAAAATATTTTTTGATCGAACAAATATTTGGCTGGGCGTATTCAGTAATACATTTCTTTTATTTAAGTAATGCTTTTTCACTGATGAATTACAAATAATATTTAATTCAAGAGGCTCCTTTTAACTAATATAGTACATAAATTTACTCGTAAATTTTTGGCAAAAAAATTTTGTTAAAAAATCCACCGTAATCTCTTTTAAAGGAAGCAAGTATAGTATAAAGTAAAAATATCGAAAATATCGGATCCATAGAAGATGACCAAAAATTCAATTTAAAAAATCCTAATTTTTTATTTACACTACCATTGCCAGGTATTCCGTAGTTGAGAGCAAAAGAATTTCGAAAAAACGGTTTTAAAATTTAAGAAATTAATTGCAAAATAAATGTTAATTTAAATTTCTTTTGAATGTCCAATATTCAGATTCAAGTACGAAATTATTGAAATTGAAAAAAAAACAAGAATCTATCGATCAAATTTGGACAACATACTCTTCAGTGTCTCCATTCAAATTTAAAAAAAAAAATTAAAAAAGAGAAAAGAAAAAGAAGGCAACCTCCAAATCCACTTCCTTCCCTTTTTTTCTTTCATCTTTTTAAATTTAAATTTTATCACAATCAAAAACAGCATTCCTTTTCTTTCCTCTTTTTTATTTATTTATTTTCTACATTTGAATGGAGACATTTAAGGATGTTCCTCATATTCAGTTTAATCAAAAATTTAATAATTTTTAAATTTATTTATAAAATCGTCGAAATCAAATCCAATATTAATTGCTACGAATTTTGAACGGGAGAGCTAAACAAGTTTCAAAATGGTTTAGGTTGAAATTCGTACAGCAAATTTTAGTTAGAGTTTTAAATTTAGATTTATTTTTAGGAAAATGCTGCAGTTCTTATTCAATCCTAATGATCAAGAGGTGATATTATTCTTTGAAATATTCTTAATAATTCTGTTTGGTTGGGATATTAAATTGAAATTATTTATCAAAAAATAGTTCGCAAAAATAACAGTATGATTTCTAAACAATTATTTTCTAATAAAATACATCAAAACAAGATCGTACACGAATACGAAGGAATTATCATTAGATATCAAGAAGTTAAAACATGCAATTTAGCTATAACTAACTAATTATTGCAATGTAAAGTCCATCTTTACTCCTGCAATGGTGGGGCTAAGGTGTCCACGTTTAATAAAAAGGCAAAAGCCGCTATTAAACTAAACTTATATAATAAGTAAAAATTGATCAACGTGTACTTAAATTCAGTTTAAGAATAACTTAATATTTGCACAAAATAAGAAAATAGTTTAGGAAATTCGGTCTTTTTGGTCTTTGAAAATATCATTTTAAAACTTTTCAATGGTTTATTTAAAGAAACAACAGCGAAAACTAAACATCTTATCTGGGTTAAAATTTGAGATAATTTTGTGAAAACGATTTACTATATATGATAGGTGACACATAAACATATATACAAATGCAGAAAATGATAGCCTTATATCAATTTTTTTTTTATCAAATCTTCCTAATTAAACTAAATCAAATAACCTTTAAAAGAAAATTTAACACTTACAGAAAACAATAGGTGGCCTGCTTTCCTCAGTGTTTCCCGATTACCCCGACTTACAATACATCCTGAAGAGTGTGTTGTCCTTTGATTTGTAGATTCTTGTTTTTTTTTGTTTTTTTTTTAATAATTTGCAAGAATTTCTTAGTTAAAAATATTTTGGCCATACGTATGAGGATCAACCTACTGTCTAGTGTCGACCCTGAATTTGATCAAAGTTCAAGACCACTGTTTTTGCTAAACTTCTACTATGATATCGTCATAAAATGAAGTGATTCTTAAATTCGTGTGGGTAATTGGCCGCAAAGAATGAAAAGTCCTTGGTTCGCTACTTGGGAGCCGAACCATATATTACGATTTACGACGACCATGGACACTTGCGTTACCATGCGCACTTACGTTGCCTGCCGCGACAACTACACACGTAATGAGTACACTAAATTAATATATTCCTACTGCCGGGACCTTTACCTATGAGGATAGTACATCTCCGCACATACACGGCAAATTACACACACATGTCCTGCGTATTGTACAGCAAAAGGGGGTTACGCAAGAAAGCACGGCACCAGCGGCCGCGAACATATCATTTTTGGAACTCCTCTCTCACGCGAGTGTCGTATTAACACTGACCTCAGTCACCTGTAATTGCTACGTGTTACCATATATCGAGGCACAGACATACCTACGTAATTTAACCTATTATGTATACTATCCCATTTGTACGTAGTCGCGTATTCTTACATCTCTGATGATGATTTTTTCCACCAGTCCTGAACTGATGCTAAGGACAACAATTCTATCGAGACCTTGAAGACGTCTCCTTGAGTCATCAATTCTCGGTTCTGTTATTAATCATATCGAACTCGTCAAAGATTTCAATTTTGTAGAGTTAAGTCAGACCTATTTGGAATGCATTATTTGATCTGATTGTGAGATAAAAGTGATGATTTGTCAAGTCATTGTCTTTTTTTAATTTGGAATTGGTGAAACTATGATGAAATGCTGGGAAGTATCGTATTGCATTTTTTAATGTAAACTAGATTATGAAGGTTATTTAATTTTACTAGAGTTCATTGTTCAGCGATGATGGTTATGACTTCAAAGAATTTTGTAAGGCATTAATCATCTGTATTAACTTCGATTTATGTATCCGCCTATAAAAATTCAAGAATTTTTTCGTATTCTGTGGCTTTAAAAAAATTAACACTACATGCGACAGTTGCTTATATTTACCTGTAATTGGTTGTAATTGATAGTTAGCCTAACAGTTAATTACAGCAAATAAAGTACTGTGAGACAAAGTTGTGTATGCCTTGGATAGACTTACGATTACCTAATAACTATCCTTTAGCCTAAAAAAGTAGGGATAAAAGTTTTTTAATTACGTCACAGGGTTATCCCAGTTTGTTCAATTTGTCATCGGACTTTATGGAAAAATTGATTCAAGACCTTTTCATTGAAAGCAATGCTGGATGTGTTTAGGTACTAAATATTTTTAAATATGACTTTTGAACATCCTTCATCAGAACTATGATTAATATCTGAAACCTATTCTTCAAGATTCGCAGTATAATAGCAATTGGGAGAATTAAATTCCCATTCGATTATGGTTTAGAAATTAAACTTACAAAGAACACACATCTTTTATTTGTTAAATTAACAATTTTGGTATTTAGATTTGAGATCGAAAATTAAATTTGCTATGTCATAGTAATTTTTTTTACATCAATGATAAAAATTAGAAAAAATTTAGTTGTAGGTTCAACCATTCTATAAAGAAAAAACATTTTTGTGTTGAGGATTCATTACTTTAGTTGAAAATTCATCTCTTTGAATGAAAGTTTAATTATTTTGTTGAAACAAATTTTTTTTTATTGAAAATTAATTTTCTAAAGTCAAAATGTCACTTTTCTATTTTTCCTTTAAAATTAGGGTAAAAGTTAAAAATGCTTTGTTAAAAATTTCTTTCTTTTTTT
>NC_046658.1:103106471-103127563 GCF_010883055.1 Belonocnema kinseyi
TTTTTTTTGATTGAAAGTACTGGAAAAATAACTTTTTATTGAAAATTCATCTGTTTGTTTGAAAAATTCAACTTCCGAGTTGCAAATTGACCTAGTTTGTTCAAAATTAATTTTGGTTTTTGTTGAAATATTAACTATTATATTTTTTGTTCAAAATTGAACATTTCTGGTTGAAAATTATCCTGTTGTTGGTTGGTGTTTAATCTTTTTTGCTTCAAAATTTGAATTTTTGGTTGATACTTATCTGTGTTGTTTAAAATAACTTTTTTGTTCAAATCCGTTCTTTTGGATTGTAAATTTATATCTTATGGATATTTTATTGAAATGAATAAATTAAAATTTTTTAAATTTTATTTGAAATTGTTTTATAAACGGAACAAAACAATTTCAAATATAATTTTAAAAAATTAAAGATCAGCTGGTCTTTGAATGTTAATGGTTTTGGAAAATGAGAAATTGATCAGAGAAAAGTGAGGAAATTTGAAAAATGAAATTTTTCAGTCATCCTGCTCCAAGAAATTGGATTACTGTAAGGATATGTGATAGTTTGTCAGCTGGTTATAAATAATGCAATGTTATTAATTCGATTTTATCCAGGGTACTAAAGCCCCATTTCGATTGCATTGCAAGTTGATATTTAATTAAGCTGCAATATTTAAACAAAATAAAAATTCAACTCGACCAAACATACGTGTCCTAATATTTTTTAAACAATTTCCCCAATTTTCAGCGCAATATATTTATTTTTCTAATTAAAAAGCCACTTAATATAAGAATATGTAATAGGTCACTTGACAGACTGTCTCATGCCCTTAAAAATGTTTCCTGGTACAATATGAAGATTCTGGAGTTATATACAACCCGCAGCAGCAATCTCCATAAAAATTGCTGACCATTACTGACAACTATGGAGGTAAACTATACATGAACTAGAAATGGAGTAAACATCTGTGGTCCATACAAGAGCTAGTAAGTAGCGAACCCGAGTCTTAACAACGTAGTATGACATTTACGATGCTTGCAGAATTTATCGCCTTCCTTCCTGTTCATGAATCGAAGCCTTTCCTTCGCTATGAATTCCGGGATCTCTGGACTTGAAGTCAACCAGAGATCATCGGAAGAGAGTTAGCTGGGTGTCTACTAACCGAGAAAACCGGTAAATAGCCCGCTCTCTTAAAATGAACCAATAAAATCTCACTGGTTGTACCAGCCTGAAGTGTGTCGCTAGCTATCAGTGAGATTTCACTGGTTATCTAATAGTAAATGGAATTCGTTCACTGGTTTAGTCAGTGAAATTGCACTGGTTCACTCAGTGGAATTTGTTCATTGGTTTAATCAGTGGAATTCCTTCACCGGTTTAATCAGTTAGGTTAACTGGTTACTTAGTATCAGTAGCAAATCGTACATGTTGTCGTCCGTCAGCTGATTAGGTAGAGCGCGTAAGACAACTGGAGGCTCATTTTTTGGCCACGTGGAGCGCTTTATCACAGGTGCGATCACTGTTTGAATTATCATCTAGGATCACTGGTATATTTCAGTAACTGTTTTACTTGAGTCACTCACTGGTTCATCCAGTCAAAATCGAAAAATTACCGGCTCATCAGTGATAACTCAAAATACTGTTTCAACCAGGAACGCGTTCCCTGGTTCGGTTTAAGAGAACAGAATTAAAGTTAACAAAATGCGCATTTTTTAAGAGAGGAAAAAAATCTGTAAAATTTAAATCGCTATTTAAAAGTAATTAAAAGTTATCCAGGACCAGGATTTACTGCGGATTGCGATAAAAACATTTTAAATTCAAATAAAATATGAAATAAAATCATTTTTCCGAGATATTCATTTTATGATTTCAGGAAAATAAAGTTTGACGTAAAAAATTTGGCTGAATTCGAAAGAATCGGTTGAGAATTGATAGAGTAAAACATAGAATTTCAAAATCGACTAGGGTTAGTGATTAACAAACGAATTTTAAATTTTTGCATAAGAAGAAACTCATTCCCAAGATATGGGGTTGCTGAATAAAAATAAAAATGGTTTGATCGGAAAAAATTATTCTGTTCCGAAAAAATCAAAATTAAAGATCGCGATATCGCTGTATGATATATAAAAACCCTGAAAATTTGAAGGCAATTTTTCTAATAATGCAGAATTTTTTACAATTTAAGGAAAAATGCTATAATTTTAAAAGATATTTACAAGGTTTAGAAATTTATGCGAAATTTGAAAAGATTCGAAAATAATTTAAAAATTGAAAATATTTTTAAAAATTGAAGCCAAATTGTAAATTTTTGAAGATTTTGAAAGGTTTACAAAATTTGTAAATGTTTCAAAAATACACCAAAATTTTCTTCAAATTCCTGGGAAAATTATAAATAATTTTCTATTAAAAAAAAAAAAATTATTGAAGAAAATTTCAAAATTTGTTTTAAAATTTCTAAAAATGTCGAAAGTAATCTGGAAGATTTTAAGGCAATTTTGTAGTTTAAAAATATTTTTCTAAATTTTAAGAATAGTATTTAGTACAGTGAAATCAAACTGTAATGTTTAAAAAAAAAATCTTTTTTTTTTGTTATTCTAAATTCAACTATTTTGCTGAAAAATTATCTTTTTGAATGAATTCAACTCTTTTTTATTTAAAATTAAAATCTTAGTTGGAATATTGACTATTACATTTTTCATTGAGAATTTAGGTTTTTGGTTGAAAATGCCGCTTTTTTTATTAAAAATTTAATTGGTTGAAAAAATATCTGTTTTGGTTGAAGATTCAAATATTTCGTTGACAATTCGTCTTTTTCATAAGTAACTCAAAGTTTGAAAAGATTGCATGAAATTATAGACAAAATGTGAATTTTTGAATATTTCGCAACAAAATTTAGAAGTGGCTTAAGAAGTTTGAAAGTTTTCAAGAGGAAAAACTCACAGGAAAATTTTACATGATTTTTTTATTTAAAAAAAGGGATTCTAAGAGAAAATTTTAAAATATTTCAAATGATTTCAAATGATTTCCTCAAATTTCGAAAAAGAATTTAAACGATTTTAAAGTGAAATTTTTCAATTTTCCAAAATTACAAAATTTTAGAAATTAGTGTAAGTTTAAGAGATTTAAATGTTTCAAAATGATGCGAAAATAATTCAAGACGTGTAAAGTTTTCAAAGATGATTTATTACTTATTGAAGAGTTATTACAAAAAACCAGGATAAATATTATTTATTTTAATATTATGTGAATGTTACATTAACTGTGGTATAAAGAAATGAATTTATAATCAAACTGTCATAACAAATGATTATAACAAGTTTTTTGTAATTATTCTTCAATAATAAATCATTATATAATCGCTAATACCAAAGAGACAAATTAACCAAACGTAGTTAACCAAAGATATATTTACGAAACATCACAACTATCATTAAGAGGGCCTCCAAATGTTTGAACTAATTGTATTTATAATTTAAATGTATTCATTTTTACTCGACACCATAAATTGCATAAATATTTTTTTCGTTTAAATATTATAATATATCACAATGCATAATATCATACATAGAAAAACCTCACATTAAGTGCATTTTATTCGCGCTTGCAATAAGAGGAGATTTGATATTTAAATCCAGGAAATAATCCAGAAATACCCAGAAATTTGGTGGCGGAGAATTAGTAGACACCCTGAGTTTAGTCTCTCGTCAGAAAATTTGTCAGCAAGTGAGGGAATAACTCTGAAACAGGTACATCCTGGTACAAAAGGGCTCGGGTCCCTAATACCTAATCGACAGGTACTTGGGGCCTTTTTTGCTTAGAATCCTCAATCTTGAACATACCTTTCTCAAAGTCTCCAGTCGTTTCGAGTGGCCCCAAGTTTTGACAAGGAAAGGACCTCCCTGGGGTCTAAGTCGTAATTAAGTGGGCTGGCTCCATTCTGGCCCACCACGGATTATCTCTTCGGCTACCAGTTTTCTTAATTCTTCTCGGGATTACGCCTCTGGACCAACCACTGCCTTTTTCTACAATTTGTCATCGAACAAATTGGATCTCCTTTGTTCGGATGGATTAGCTATCAGAAATTTATCGACAAGAGTCTTTTATGTAATTGCAGGACTTGGAACCTACACCTCTCTTTTTTTTTTTTACTAAATTCACCTTTTTCCCCATATTTTCGAAATACTTATCCTTTTTCCATTTTTCTCTTTAAATACTCTTAAAACAAAGTTGAAGCTGCATCATTTTAAAACAGGTTGATTGAAAACGTTTTCTTTTTTTGTGTTGAAAGTTAATCTTTTTAACTGAAAATTTAATTATTCCAGTTAAAGATTCCAAATTTTAGTTAAAAATATACTTTCTGTGGTTGAGGACTTTACTATTTCGTGGAAAATTCGTTTTTTTTTTTAATTCAGCTGCCTTTTATTTCAAATTATAATATTATTTGGTTAAAATATCCACTATTACATTTTTTTAAATTGATCTTTCGGTTGAAAATTGAACTACTGGGTTGAAGGTTGAATCACTTTGTTAACAATTCTTTTTTTTTTAAGATTCATCATTTCAGTGTATTTCAGAAAATTTCAAAGGATTTTAAAAAGCTGTTCAGGGTACCATTAATATTTAAATTATTTCAAAGGGTTTCTAGGGATTTCAGAGATTTCTACGAATTTCAAATGCTTTTGAAAATTTTATGTGATTTAAAAACAGTTTCGAGTTTTTCCAGAAAATTTTAGATGATCGCAGCATTTTTCCGAGGATCTAAAGGATTTGAACGTATTTCAAAGTCTATAGGATATTTAAAAATATTCGAAAGGATTTCATTTTATTTTATGGAAGATTTATATTGTACATCCTATTTAAAAAGTGGTTATCCCCTTATTTAATACTCGTTACATTTCGTGACACTATTTTTCTACTATTTAAAAAAATGTATGCTACTAATGACACTATTTTTCAACGGGGAAATTCAAGTTTAAGATCTTGAATCGATGAGACAGAAGGATCTGGTTTGCATAAGATAAGGATTTCCGGAAAAATCGTGATTTTTAGTTCCTAGTTTTCTGCGTACAATGCTAGCTCTTAAACTCGTGGACAATAAAAATATGGCATTCAACTTTAAACGATCGAGAGATGACCATCTGTGTCTTAAGTCTTTGTAAAATACTTTACGATCGTTTTGAAATCATGATTACTCAGTTAAATCAGCTTGAAGGGCATGTCAACTATGCGTACGTTCGTTACAACTTGAATTCCTTAATCGCTGTACAATATTTATTAAAAGTTTTAAATTAAAACCTACTGCCAGTTGGGCATTTCACGAGCCATTCTGATTCCTAAGTACGGTTGAGCGCTCAAGGTACTTGACAGACAGCATAAAAGCTTTACCTGCTGAGCGTCGTCAGCTGCTTACTACAAACTTTCATCCTTAATTTTTTAGCCTCATTAAGCCCACTCCTCGTTCATAATTTCAAAATTGATTTTAAAATTGAAGCGCAAAGTGAATGAAATCTACAGGAGGAAAATACGTTTTTTTGTGTCAAGTTATTTTTGGTACCAGAAATGATGAATTTACTACCAATAGCAATAAATTTTTGACCTAAAAAGACGAATCTTCTATTAGGGAGTTGAGTTTTCAAGCTAAAACAATGATGTTTTAAAAATTCTAAATGAATATTCAAATCAAAAAGATGAATTTTCAACGAAGAAAGATTTTTCAGTAAAGAAAGAAAGAAATTCAACAAAATTTTGGAATTTTCAAGCCAAACAAGGAAATTTTTAACAAAATAGTTGAATGTTTAACTCGAAAATAAATTTTTTAAACAAATTGAATGTTTTTACAACCAATTAGTTAAAATGTTAACTAAGATATATGAATTTGCCATCAGAAATGGAATAGATAAATTTTCAGCGACAAAAATGATTTTTTAACAAAGCCGTTCAACTTTTAGCCAAGTAATTCAACTTTCAACCAAGCAGTTGAATTTTTAACGTATTAACATTAATTTTTAAACCAGAAAGCAGAATTGGCAACTGAGATCGATTTTTTAATTACGGAAAAAAGCAACCAAGTTGTCCAATTTTTTTTATCAAAAAAGGAACATTTTTCAACTAAAGACTTGAATTGTTAAACAGAAAATTGTTGAAAGTTAAATTTTTAACTAAGAAAGATCAATTTTCAACCAAAAAAGGAATAGCCTAAATGCCAGTTGAAAAAATTAATTAGAAAAATAATCATTTTCAACAAAATAATTTTTTTTTTCTACGAAATAGATGAATCTTCAAAAACAACAAAAACCCATTGTCTACCAAAATCACACCCAAACAGGGAAATTTCAAAACCATAAAAAGGCATTTTCTACAGAAAGTTGAATGTTTAAACGAAAAATATGAATTATTTTTTAAAAAAGTTAATTTTCTACCATATAGATGGATTTTTAACTAAAACTATCATTTCTCAACCTAAAATGGAATAGTTAAGGTTTCATTGAAAAAAATTAATTTTGAACAACAAAAAACTAGTTGAATTTTGAACAAAATATGAATCAATTCTCGGAGCTTAATTTTCAGGAAAAAATTAGGAAATTCTCAGTTGTATATTCAACAAAAAATAAGTAAATTCTTAAAGAATAACGTAATAGTTGAATTTCAACAGAAATCAAGCAATTTTCAGACGAAGATAGAATAATTCAGTTTTCTCTAAAGAAAGTTAATTTTCAAATAAAATCACCAAATTCCTAAAAAGTAGTTGAATCTTTAACCTATATGAAATACATTTCTAAAAAGTAGTCAAAATTTAAATCAAGTAGTTGAATTTTCGAACAAAAAGAGACACTTTCGGAACCAAAAATACAACAGAAGATTTTTCAATAAAAAAAAAAATAAAATTTCAACCAAAAAATATTACTCTTCTATCAAAAAATGAAATTTCAATACAAAATTACGAATTTTCTATCCAAAAAGAGTTCGAATTGTTTCACGCTTCAATTTTTTACGAACAAATATAACTTTCTAATAAATTAGTTAAATTTTCAAAGAAATAATTCAGGTTTAACCAAATAGTAGAATTTTTAACCAAAAAATGAATTCTCAACCTAGTAGACATTTCGACTAAAAAGAGTTGACTTTAAAGGAAAGATTAATAGATTTTCTTAGAATTTAGTTCGCATTTGAGCGAAAATAGAGAAAAGGGGAATTTTCTTAAAAACAGGACAAAAAAGAGGAACTTTTGAAAAAAGGGGTAAAGAGACGAATAGGGGAAAAATTACATAGTCTGTATATTTGTGCATACACGTGCTTGCAAAGAGTAATTAAAGTAAATATTAAAATTGTATTTTAATAGCCTATGACACCGGAAGTCTTTTACATGGTGACACCTTGAACTTCTATTTTAATCGAGCAATTTGCACCTGGAGTAATAAAACGTAAATCAAGAAAGATATTTACTCATCTTCGTATTAATCAGCCTTAAGTATCGATATATTTAAACACAAGACACATCGCTTGGAATACATTTTCTCTCGTTAATAGTAAAGCTTGACTCTGACTTTGTAACACTTTTCTTGACGAAAGAGACTCTCTTTTCTGTTTCCTGGGACAGGCGACCAACAAATAGTATTTTGCGCCCAGTGATCATTTCCACGCTCGCTAATTACGTACAGTCACTCACCGACCAGGTGTTATGATTTATACTCTTTGCGGTACTCCTCTCGACTCAAAAAGATCGCCTCGTTCCCGAATCCCACTGAAGGAAGTGGTAATAAAATCGGTATAAAAAATTAAGTTTATGTTGTGGATTTTTCACCGTAAAAAGTCGATTAAATGTCTTGAAAATTAACCCAATTCGTGTGCCAGCAGTAAATTGAAATATCACAAAAACTTGACACACTCAGAAAAAAGTTTTACTCATATCATATTAAACCAGTTTTATATATTCTTCAGTATAATTAATATTTTAATTTTTTAGTTTAGAGAAACAAAAACTTATTTCGATAATTAAATCACTGGGATTACAATCGTTCTCTATTTGACCTAATCCCCTTTATCTCCCCTTAAATTTGAAAAATCAAGTAAAATGATGACATGAAAATCAAAATTCAAATAAAAAACTTGTGTTTTTTTATTTTTCACCAAAGAGACGAATTTTCAACCAAAGAAATAATTTTTCATCTAAAATGATGAATCTTCAACCAAAAAATAATTTTTTTAATAAAATAGCTGAACTTCTAATCAATTAGTTTAAGTTTCAACAAATAGAAAAGATCAATTTTATTCAAAACAGTTAAATTTTCCACCCGAAAATATGAATTTTCAAATGATTCTTGAATTTATAGCCAAATAGCTTAATTTTTAATTAATTAGTTAAATTTTTACCTAAATGTTGAAATTTGAACCTACAAATGTAATTTATATATAAAAATTCAAATAAAAAAGTACCAATTTTCTATTTAAAAGTCGAATTTCTCAACAGAAAAGTTTAATTTTCTACCAAAATAATTAAATTTTTAACAAAATAGTTGAAATTGCAATCTAAAAAGATGTAGTTTCATCCAAATCATTTAAGTTTCAAATAAAAAAATAAAAAATAATCATTTTTAACCAAAAATGCAATAGTTATTAATTGAGCCAAAAAGATTTTAATTTTTAATAAAAATTAGTTGAATATTCAGCCATAAAAAAAGACCTCAGATTTTAATCATTAGACAAATTTTTAAAAATCAAATTTAAACAAATTTCAACTAATCAAAAAATGCCAATTCTCTTCCAAAAATATAATAGTAGAATTTTCAACCAAGAAAAATTAAGTTTCAACCAAAAATAGTTAGATTTTCTTATTAAGTTCTATTAATAAGTTCTATCGTTAAGTTCTATCGTTAAGTTCTATTTCATTTCGCATTTAAGTGGAAAACGAGAAAAAAGGTAAAGAGGAAGTACTGTAACAATTCCGATAAATAAATATGAATTATTCGAAATAATTCGTATTTTGCATATAATACGTTTTTAAAAACATTTTTATCTTCATAATTTTGTTACTTTCGTGAAAAATAATTTTTTAATTTTCTGTTTGTTACACTACAATCTTTTTTTAGCTGACATTGAAAAATGTTTTGAACGTCTGAGATCTTTCACGTGATAAAAAAAGTACATTAGAAACAAAATTAAACATATGAGGAAACAAAAACAGAGAAAGTAGATTCTTCAAATAGTAATTTGTGTTTTTTTAAATTCTTTTTTCCTAATTTACTTACAAAAATACTTTGAACTGAAATGAAAATAAGTAATCAAAACCTATCTCCTGATTAAAATGCATTTTAAAAAATTCGAAAACTAGAGAGCACTTTTATTTAATATCTTCTTGGAGTCATCGTGGCTCAGATGGTATCGTAATTGTTTTCTGTTCCAACACTGCAGCCTTGGTATTCTCGCTGGTGCGGGTTCGATTCTCGAAGCAGGAAGCAAGGCTTGGATATGTTTTTTGCAGAAAGCTTTTTTTTCTGTCCTTACAGTTTATGATTTACCATATAATACATTCGTTAATGACCCTGGAAGTTGATACGACTATAAACATTCAATTAATAAAACTTTTTTTTTAATACCCTTTGAATCTCTTAACTCATTAAGTTAGAGTATTAATTAAATTAAATTTAAAAAAAAAAGTTATTTGTAAGAAGGATCTGAGAAAGAAATATAAATTTTCTTGTCGGCTGCAAGGGACAAGCAGAAGTCTTGGCAAACTTCCTCGCGATTACACGTAAGTAATGAGAAGAAGTCCCTCGGTTGCAAGTAATGACAATATACAATGCGATAATAATTACAACCACGGAGAATCTCCGCAGGGCTCGGCGAAGTAAAGGTAGAGAAAATATGTGAAAGCAAAATAATTTAATAGAAGACCGAGCCACTTGATGTCACTGACGATAATTTCGATGATGAGTAGATCCTTCGGGGATCTCCAGGTGCAGTGACATGAGTCACATTATCTACTTCATTTTAATCTTTTCCATTTTTTTCCCTCCAACAGAATATCAAAATAGAATTTAATTTTCTTTATTAGGAAGTTCTGATAGACACAGAAAAAATTAAAAATAAAATTTGTTGCAGGGAATTTTTTAGAGCGAGAAAGTTTTGCTTATTCAACTTCGCGTCTTTCAAAAAACATGTATTTGTCATGGAAAAACAAAAGAAAGTTTAACCGATATTTGTGTAAAGTTTATCCTGTGAATATCCAAAATCCTGTGAATATCCAAAATTAGATGATTTTCAAATAAAAAGCACTTTTAATTGTACAATTCCAAAGTGGTAACCATCAAGATTGAACTTTTTTTTTGAAGTCTTTATACAAAACAAAAATTCAAATTGAACATTTTCAACTGTCGAATTTACTCCAAATTGGCCAGTTTTCCTTAGAACAATAAAGATTCTTCAAATTGAAAAAGCACTGAAAACTATTCTACTGTTGAAATTTTAATTTAAAATGGTACACTCTGTTGGGCGATTGAAATTCTCTTCCTTACAAAAATTTTCATTTTAACATTATTCAATTATGAGAATTTTCAATTTAATTATTCAACTCTTCAATATTTCAATTGGAAATTGTACAAGTTTTAAGAAGCTAAATTTTAAACTATAGACACTTTTTAATGCCTTGTTTTAAAATTGTAAAACTTGAAGAGCTTTTAATTAAAAATTCTCTAATTCTCGAAAATGTAATCTTTTGTTTAAAAACATTTCTTTCACGAGTGAAACGCATCAAAAGTGAACAATTTTTATTCCAAGGTATTTAAAAAAGTATGCAAATTGAACATTTTAAATTACCGAATTCATTCAGAATTAAAATATTCAATACTCAACAGAACAAAAACAATTTACTGTAAACGACTCAATTATTAAGACTTTTAATTCGAAATTATCCAAGACTGGACAAATCAAATATTCTTATTTCTTTATTTTCTACCTAAAATTATGCAATGTTGTAAGTTTTCAATTTTATGATTCAACTCTTACGTTTTCGATTAAAAATCGTACAGCTTAAATAAAATTTTATCATTTCAAAAGATTAAATTCTAAATTACTTAATTTTACAATTTGACAATTTAACAATTTAACATATTGACAATTTGACAATTTGAATTAGAACCAAAAACAAATTGAATTTTCCAATCTTAAAATTGTTTTTATTTGAACATATTTTATTTTAAATTATTTAACTTTTGAAGTATTTAAATTGGAAATTGTACAATGATGTTTGCAATAACATTTGTTGACATTTGTATTTGATAACATTTGTTTTATATACGTCGTTTTAAATCCAGGAAGAAAACATTATTTCATTGTCGTTTCTATACACGTACATTTCAATTTTTTATTATTATTGTTGGTAAATTGTTCGTGGATTTTTGGGACCCTCAGTAATAAGAATATGAAAAGGCGTTCATCGTTCATTATTAAATGTACAACTTGGAAGGTTTTAAATAAAAAAACCAAACAATTTTTATGTTTCAATTCTACAAAATCTGTAATTTCTCGATACAATACCCATAGCTAAATATCAACGTTATAGAAAAATTTCGAATAAACTTGAAGAACATTCCCTATTTTTGTAAATAACAATAAATAGTAATCAGTAACATTAGAACTGTTTCAGTTAATGATTTAAACGATTGGATGGGAAGTAGTTGTTCACAAATTGAGGGATATTAGCAAAATAGTAAATAATATCTGTGGTGGGTATACGGGAAGCTTTATCATCCTCCTTGTCAGCACATTTGAATGATAGTCCGATTCCAACCTCTGATCCCTAGCACATTGGTTTTGAGTAGCTCGTTACCCGCTCGTTACGAGACGTTCCTAGATCAGTGACGAATGGCCGGTAAAGCTCACTACTATCAAGCAAACTTTTCTGTTCGATCGGCAATTTTAACTTTTACTACCCACCGCCATACCAGTAACTATCCCTTAAATGCCATCTAATTGAAAGATTGAAGATTTATCCACAAAACAACTTCGCTCGTTCCCACATACCCCACCATTCATGGACTCTATAAACATTTATGAAAATGCCATTTTTTTGACGATACCATACTGATACCATAGTAAATTCAATAGGAAACGCTTTAAATTCCTAAGATTTCAAGTCGAATAATATATGACATTTTTTTTAAACTAGGATTTTCTTCCGAAAAAGATGGATTTTCAACCCAAGAAGACGAATTTTCACAAAAACTAATTAATTTTTGACGACCAAATCGTATTAACACATATTTGAAGTTTTCTGCAAAAGAGACGAATTTTTAACAAAGTAATTGAACTTTTAAAGAAATAGTTGAATTTTAAAGTCAAAAGGGCGAATTTGTTTTCGAAGACAGTTGAATTTTTAACAGAAAAATGTAATTTTCAACCAAGAAAGATGGATTTTAAACGAAAAGAAAAGACTTTTCTACCCTAAAAGATTAATTGGCTATCCATAAGGACGGATTTTGAAAAAATAGTTGAATTTTCGTCCTAAAAGACGATTTTAACAAATTAGTTGAATTTTGAATAAAATAATTAAATTTTTAACAAAATAGCTCAATTTTCAACATAGAAAGATGCATTTTGAACCACAGTTGAATTGAAAAAAAGTTCATTCTTAACCCAGAAAGATAGATTTTTCACAATAAAAGATGAATTTTTAATCCAGAAGCTGAATTTTTAAAAAAATATGCATGAATTTAAAAAAATAGTTTAATTTTTAATTAAAAATATAATTCTCCAACCAAAAATGGAATACTGACAATTTCAGTTGAAAAAAAATTAACCAAAAAAAAAACGAATTTTCAAAAAACTTAATAAATTTTCAACCGAAAAGATGATTTTTCGTCTAAGACGATAAAATTTCAACCAAAAAGTTGATTTTTTTACCAAAAGATGAATCTTAGATCAAAACATATAAACTTCTGAGAAAAACGTTAATTTTCAACCAAACAGGTTAATTTTTCACTGAAATTATGTCACTGCAACAAACAAAAAATTACTTTTTTACAACGTAGATCAGTCGTGAAACAAAGATTTAATATTTCAACCAAATAATACATGCATTTTTTAGCAAAATACATAAATATCAATTTTCAACAAGAAATGTAAGTTACATTTTCAGTTAAAAAAGAATGATTCTCAACCAAAAAAAGACAAATTTTCAAAAAAATAATTAAATTTTTAATCAAAAAGATGATTTCAAACCAAAAAGATGATTTCAAACCAAAAAGATGATTTTTTAACCAAAAAAGTAGTATAATTTTCTACAAAATTATTGAATTTGTAAGCTAAAAAGACTTATTTTGTATAAAACAGTTGAATTTGAAAAAAGAAGTACCCTGCTATTTCAATAAAAAATGCATGAATTTTGACACAAATAGTTAAATTTTCAAATAGAAAAAATAAATATAAACCAAAACTGAAATCGTTTTATTTTCAGTGAAAACAAATGAATTCTCAACAACTACCAAATTAATTTCAATATAATTAAATTTTCAACTAAAGATATGAATTTTATACTAGAGAAATGAATTTTCAACGAAATAACTATTATTTTTAACCGAGAATGGATTGAATTAAAAGACTTATTGTGAAAATTTGTAATTAATTTTGAAAAATATGTGCATTTAACAATTAGATCTTAAGCTCAATTAATATATTAGTTAACAATTCATTCATTTTTTCTTTTACATGTCTTTTACCAAATTGTTTTAATTGAGGTATAAATATTTCAACTCAAATTTATTAAAAGATATCTATTTTTTCTTTAAAATATTGTGCAAAGGATATTTTGAAATTAGCCATTTTTAGGAATTTGAAATTTGTTGAAATTGATTCAAAATCAACCACAAATAATATTAGACATTTGATACCGAAAAGATTAATATTTAACCAAAAATAGTTGGATTTTCTTATTTGGTTCTATTAATTCAGTTCGAATTTAGACGAAAAAATTTAAAAAGGGGATGTTTCTTGAAAATAGGGAATAAAAGAAGAATTCTTTTAGAAAAACGTTAATAAGGGAAAGAGTGTGAAAGTGACTTTCAAACCCTGTTACCCCTGCTACCAATCTTATTTTTTGGCACGACCTCCTCCCCACCCCTCAACTTGGTAAAGTAGTTTACGTTCGGCATCTCAATGCTCTTATTATTTATAAAATAATTTGTTTAACTCTCATACAATAACATTGTTCGTGACTGAGTCCAAGCATCCTTGAAGGATCCTTCATGCACTCACAATATTTCCATCTTGAATCGCTTCCATTCTAGAATAATTAACACTTTTCTGAGTCAGTCGATAAAAAGTTAAATAAGAAAGAAAAAGGAAGTGTGTTTATCAATTAAAATTATTAGAGAGCAATTTATTGTCACACTAAAAAATTTAATCATCAAGTATAGGTCTTAAGTATAGGTCATCAGTATAGGTCTAAAATCCAAGGTTTATAATCGAGTATAAAAAATTCTGATACCGCATAACAATATTGTTAAATCCTGATCTGAAAAATAAATCAACTTTATTATAAATGTCATTAAATGTGGCCAAGTCGCATTGCAATCAAGTTCATTCTGCAGTTAGCCATTATACTCATTACTCATTGCTCAATAGGAAGAAAAAGTACTGAATGCAATACGGAAAAGCAACCTGGCTCTTGAAGCGCATTAGGGCCCTTCTGCTGAGATGTTTCGCGACTAATATTAATGCGATAATTATTCCAAATGAATCATAATTAATATCGCGGTCCATTTTACTGTGCGAATATAACATCCGTTAGTTTATATGTGCGTCATTAAGGGCACCTCCAAACGTTTAGTCGTTGCTGGGACTGAATTCAGTTAAGTGGTACAGCTTTGCTTCCGACCTGAAATCTCATATCAGTCCCATTTGTATTTATATTTATCATAATTGATTAGCGGAAACTGGGAGGTTAGATTTTAATTAAATAAGGCTTTGACAAATTTTTATAAAAGGTGTTAATTAATTATTAATTAATTAGTTAATTATTAATTAATTAATTAAAAAGGTGTTAATCTGGGCTTAAAGTGTTGCCTAGTCCGACACACTTTTTGTTCTTCGGATTTAAAAGTATAGTCTGAAATAATAAAAAGTGTAGTCCGGTAAATTGATTTTATTTTCTTAGCGATATTTTAAGTTTTTAACATAATATTTTTAGACTATTAAGAATTACCTTTAATGTTTATTTAAACTATTATGGACTTCATAAGCCAATAATAAAATCCAACTAATTTTAGTTGAAAGGCGACTTTTGTTGTTGTTGAAAAGCCTACTATTATGTATTTGGTTGAAAATTCTTCTTTTTTTAGTCAAAAGTTGTATTATTTGGTTAAAAATGCGATATCTTGGGTTCAAAATTCAAGTACATATTTTGGTAGAAACATTTTTTGTTGGAAATTCAACTGTTTTGTAGGAAATTCGTCTTTTTAGCTTGAAATTCCCAGATTTGGTTGGAATCCTTTTTGGTTGAAAATTCAACTGTTTTGTTGAAAATTTATTTTTATATGTTCACAATTCTACTATTTTGGTATAAGGTTCAACTATTTTGTCGTGAATTGATTATTTTGTTCAAAATTCGTCTTTTTGTCCCGAGAATTTGACAATTGAGTTGAATTTTTTTTACTTGATTGAACAATTTTTTTTGCATTAAAGTTTAACTTGTTTGTTGTAAATTCGTGTTTTTTCACTTTAATTTAACTGTTTTTAATTTAGAATTAAATTTCTTTGGTTGAAATGTCAACTATTATATTTTACTTTGAGAATTCATATTTTTTTAGTTATTTAAAATTCAACTACTTGGTTGATAGTTAAACTACTTTGTTAAAAAATCATTTTTGTGTTTAAGATTCATTATTTTCTTTTCAAAATCATATCTTTGCTTAAAACTTTAAATATTTGGTTGAAAATTTATCTTTTGGGTTAAAAATAATTTTTTTTCTCCTTGAAAATTCAACAATTTGCTTGAGATTTCTTTATTTCTCGGTTAGAAAATTCATCTTAATTAAAAGTTCGTCTTTTGAAAATGTATCTGTTACCTTAGAAATTTCTTATTCTTTGGTTAAACATGCAACTTGTTTATTAAAAATTAATCTCTTTCGGTTGGAAATTCATCTATTTCATTGAAAGTTTAATTTCTTTGTTAAAAATTAATCTTTTGTTGGAAGATTCATCAATTTCATTGAAAAATCATTTTTTTCTTTGAAAATTTTACTATTTTTTTGAAAATTCTTCTTTTTCGGGTGGAAAATTAATCTTTTTGGTTGAAAATTAAACCATCTTTTTGGTTGAAAATTAAACCATTTTTTTGAAATTTCTTTTCTTTCTAGGCTGAAAAATTTTTCTTTGTTTAAAATTCGCCCCTTTTAGCAGAAGTTTCTTTTTTTTTATTAAGAATGCGACTGTTTGAATAAAAATTAAATTAACAAATGGTTAAAATTTCATCTTTTTTAGTTAAAAATTCATTTAGGGTTGAAATTTTTATCTTTCAAGGCTGAAAAATTGCTCTTGATTGCATTTTTTATCTTTGTAAAGTTACTTGTTTTCGTAGATATTTCATATTTTTTGGCTAGAAATGTAAACTGCTTGGTTAAATATTGAAATACATATTTTGTTAAACTTACATTTTTTGGTTGAAGATTCATTAATTTAATTGAAAAATCATCTTTTCAGTTGCAAATTTAACTATTTTGTTGAAAATTCGTCTTTTTGGAAGAAAATTAATCTTCACAGTTTAAATTTCGTCTTTGACAATTCATCTCTTTTGGTAGAAATTTCGTATTTTTTGGTTTAAAATTCCAAAGTTGAACTATTGTGTTAAAAAATAATACTTTGGTTGAAGATTTATAATTTTAATTGGAAAAAAGCTTTTTAATTACAAAAATTTATTTGTTTTATTGAAAATTCGTGTTTTATTTAGAATTAATTTTTGTCATTTAAAATTAAACTTCCACTTTTTGTTGAAAATTCAAGTATTTGGTTGAAAATAGAACATTTTCTTTGAAAATTCACTTTTTCTTTTAGAAATTCATAATTTTTCGTTAAAAATTAACTATTTGGTTAAAAGTGGATCTATTTAAAAAATAAATAAAATAGTCTTTCGTTTTTGTGGAAAATTTCCCTATTTTCTGTGTTTTCAGATCATTTTGAAATGACACAGAAAAAGAATTATCATTGAATCAAGAAAACGCGTTTACATATCCATATTTAGAACTACCTGAATTCAGTTGATCTAACAACAGTGGCGGTTCCAAATACGTAAAAATACACACGTTTTCTTGATTCAATGATAATTCTTTTTCCGTTTGTAAAGTCTATTTTCGAAATTTAAAAAACTGAATACCTAAGCAGATGAGTGAAACATATTGTAGCTGAATTCCAGACAGACTTTGATTGAGACTGACGTTTATAGAATAAAAGAGAGCGTCTCTTCGCATTCCTCATCCGCCGAGGATTGCAACCTTGTACTGTAAAGAGCAATTTTCGCCAAGAATCAAAAAACAATCGCGACGGGACGTCCACATTCGTTCGTCAGGGTTTGCACTGTGAAATGCATAATTCGCTCCTTGCACACACTGCACTCCCTGTGCTGATCTAGGATGTGCGAAACGAATTTCCTCTATGTGACGATCATTGAGGACGTCGTCAAAAAGACAAAAAGCCATTCAAAAAAAAGCCCTAATTTTCACAAAAACTATCCAGTTCGTAGACCTGCAAAACGCGGAAAAATTATTATTGCAGTATTTTAGAATGTCAGATATAAGTTTTATTTATATATTTCAGGCTTCAAACTCTGTTTTTCTATTCCCCCTTTTTTAAATAATTCCTTTTGTTCTCATATTTTCAAGAAACTTCTCCCTTTTCTTATTTTTTCGCTTAAATGTGAACTTAATTAATAGAATACCATAGAAAAATCGAACATTTTTTTGCTAAAAATTAATTTTATCTTTGGTTGAAATGCCAGGTTCAGAAAGGTTTAGACTTCTTCCGCTTGGTTGCGAATTTAACTATTTTGATAAAACTTCATTCTTTTGGTACATGATTCATCTCTTCCGGTTGAAAATTTATTTATTTTGTTAAAAAATCTTTTTGTTTGGTTGAAGATTCAACTGTATTGTAGAAATAAATTTAAAAAATCTTCTTTATAACCTATTTTTAAAAAACTTTCCCCTTATATCCTTTTCTCACTTGAATGCAAACTGAATTATTAGATTCCCAAAAGAAAATCCAACCATTTTTGGCTGAAAGTTTATTTTATCTTTGATTGAAAATTCAGGTTCAAAAAGCTTCAGAATTCTCCTATGTAGTTGAAAATTCAACTATTTAATTCAAACGTCATCTTTTTTGTCGGAAAATTCGTTAGTTTTGCTGAAAATTTATTTTCTGGTTTGAAAATTCATCTTTTGGCAGAAAATTCATGTTTTTATGTTAAAAGTTCATTTTTTTTTAAACTTAAAAGTTTACTATTATATTTTTTGTTCAGGGTACATCTCTTTTGCCTGAAATTTTAATTTTTTTTAAATAAAACTGATTGTTTTTAATTCTAATTCCTTGAAAATGAAATTATTTTGTTCAAACGATATCTTTTTTATTGGAAATTTATCTAATTGATTGAAAGTTAATCAATTTGTAAAAAAATAATTTCTTTTTGGTTGAAGGTTCATCTCTTTGGACCAAAATTTAACTATTTGGTTGAAAATGAACTGTTTTGTTAGAAATTTATATTTTCGTGTTAAAAATACGACTGTTTTTTTTAGAAAATTCGTTTTTTTGTTTGAAATCTCAACTGTTTGGTAAAGAATTGAACTTTTTGGTAAAAAATTTTTTATCTGGTTAACAATTATCTTCTCTGTTAAAAATGTATATTTTCGGGTTGACAATTCAAATCTTTTGTTCAAAATTCTTCTTCTTATTTTGACCAGTCATTTTTGCTGTTTAGAAATTTAACTATTTGGTTGAAAAATTCGTTTTTTTCGGTTACAAATTAATTTTTTTAACTCAAAATTTAACTATGCCATTTTTTGGTAAAGATTTATATTTTTTATTTGAAAATGCGTCTTTTTTGTAGAAAGTTAAAATTCGTAATTGAAAATCGAACTATTTTGGTGGAAAATTCAACTTTTTGTTTGAAAATTAACTCTTTTGTTAAACACTTCATAATTTATAGCTGAAAATTACAACAGTATTGTATACCATTGAACCCATTGTGTGGGTGGTTAAAAATTCATCTTTTTTATTTGAAAATTCAACTGTTTTAAGCATTTCGAGATGTTAAGTCTAATAGTTGAATTCTAAATCTACAATTTACATTCTAAATCTTAAATGATCATTATTTTCATAACTTCTTTGAAGATCAAGTCTGATCCCTGCATCATTTTTTTCCTCAGGATGGGTGTTAGTAACCTGAAAATATTTTTTTTACGTACAAGACTCGTGACCGAGGAGATTATGCTTTTACCAATATTTTCATTCACAACTACAGGGGCTTTGGAGAGACCACGTAGAAAAATATGCAGGTGAATAAGAAGCGTAGCAGGGCAGAAAGGTGGCTGAGGTAATTCATCCTTCCGTGAAGAATTGACAGGTCGATTCGTGTTGGCAGGTGTCACGCGATCTGCTTCTCTCTGACCAGAAATTCGATCGTCAACACAAACATTAATCACGATAGCATCTGCGCAATCAAGCCCCTTTTCATACATCATTCTGAGTAATAGTTTCTATTATCAAAACCATTTTTTTTGTTTCGAATAATTTAAAGTCAAAAAATAAAACGATTGATAGAGAGGATTTTTGAATTCAAAGGAGACAGTGTTGAAATTTCGATATCTGGAAATCTCATCAAGATAGCAGACTTCACACTCTTTCCCCTTTTTTAAAGGATTCCTTTTTTTCTGTTTTCAAACAAAAAGCTTCCTTTTTTCCTCGTTTTTTCACGTAAATGGGAACTAAATTAATAGTCAAATAAGAAAATTCGACTATTTTTGTCGTAAAGTTAATTTTGTTCGATTGAAAAATCTACTATTAAGGAACTGTTTTTTATTTAAATTTAAATTATTCTTAGTTGCATATTCTACTAATTGGTTCAAAATTTATATTGTTTAGTTAAAAATTCAACAACTCGGCTGAAAATTCGTGTTTTTTTTTAATGCATATTTTTATGGAAACTAAATTTTCTAGGTTAGAATATGATTTTTCGGTTAAAAATTAATCTTCTTAGTTGAGAATTTGTCAATGTGGTTAAAAATTCAGCAGTTTTGTTGAAAGTTAAGTTTTTTTTAATTTGTCTTTTTCGCAGAAAATTATTCTGCTCGGTCACAAAACCATCTCTTTGGCTTAAAATTGATATTTTTGATTAAATGTTAAATTATTTTGTTGAAAAATCTTTTTGATTATAGATTTATGTATTTTATTGAAATTGTATGCCCTTTGATAGAAAATTAATCTTCTTGGTTGAAAATTGATCTATTCAGTTGAAAAATCAACTATTTGGTTGAAAGTTAACTTTTCTTTTGAAAATTTATATTTTCGATTTGAAAATGATACTATTTTGTTGAAAATTCGTATTATTTGATTAAATGTCACTGCTTATAAATTCAGATTAAAACACTTATTATTTGAAATGTCATATTGTATTGTAAAAAATTTCATCTCTTCTGGTAAATATTCCTACACGGAAAAAAATTTTTGAGGCGAACAAGTGAATCGAGAATATATTAAACTCAAAGAAAGTGTAGGCTTGGATTAGGTAAAACGTTTAGTTAGAAGAGTTACAAATTTAGTTACTTTATGTAAATTGTTCTCGTAAATCAGGAATTTGGACAAAATTGCTAAGTTCGAAAGTTTATTATTTTCGACAGATTATGTATAATTGTATTATCTTCAGATTAGAAAGAAAATTTAGTTGTTATAGAAATATATTAACTTACAGTAGCCAATTTTTCGTCTGGTATCGTGAAAATGAATTTCCCTGAAATCCGTGTAATGCATTTGTAGGTCAAGTTTGTTGTTTTTATCGCGTTTCTTGATATTTCAATATAGTTATCGCCTACAATCGAAACAAATGTAAATTATTATTACTGCATCATAAACTTCA
>NC_046658.1:103127663-103138275 GCF_010883055.1 Belonocnema kinseyi
GATCCAGGGATCTTTCTAAATTCCTTCGTTCGTTTTCAGCTAAATGTTTGGCTATAATAAGGAATAATATCCCTGTCACAGCTCAATTTTTTTACCGTGTACCGTTTGGGATAAAATTCTTGTATTTTTTTTAATTTTCATTTTTTGGTAGCAATTTAATCTTCTCACCTGAAAATTGAACTATTTTGTTTCAAAATTAAACTATCTATTACAAAATTTAACCATTTTGTAGAAAAATATGTATTTTTTTAAATTTTATCTTTTGAGTGGTAAATTCACTTTTTGTGGTAGAATATTCATCTTTTTGGCTTCGAAATTCCTTAATTTGGTTGAAAATTAATGTATTCGTTTGGCAATTTATCTTTTTTGGCAGAAAATTATTTTTTTTTTACATAAAAATTTATCTATACCTTTTTTGGTGAAAAATTAAACCTTAAGAGTTGAGCATTCAACTATTTGATTGAAAATTCATAGTCTTTGTTTGAAATATCAACTATTGCACGATGTTTGAATTTTTGTAAAAAGATTTATTATTTTAGTTAAAAATTCAACTGTTGGACTTTTAATAAACTTTTTTGGTTGATATATTTTATGATAGAAAATTGCATTGCATTAAAAAAAACTTCTCGTTTTGGTTTAAACATTACCCATTATAAGTTGAAAATTCAACTATAATTTATGTATGTACTTTTTGAAAATTCCACTTTTCTAGGTAAAAAATTCAACTGATATTTTGCTCATATCTTTTGTTTCGATTGAGAGGAATTCATCCTTTATAGTAAAAGAGTAATCATTTTTGGTTGAAATTAATCTTCCTTGGCTGAAAATGAACTTTTTTATTGATAATTCAAATGTTTTCTAAAAAATTCGACTTATAGTCTCAAAAATTTAACTATTTGGTTAAAAATTGAACTATTTTGTTGAAAATTCGGCTCATTTGCTTTAAAGTTCAACTATTTGTTTGACAGTCAAAGTTAACTTTCTTGTTGAAAACTCAACTGTATTTTCACAAATTTATCTTAATGACTTAAAAATGGACTATTTGGTTGAAATTTCAACTGTTTTGTTGAAAATTCGTATATTTTGCTTGAACGTTCCATTATCTCGTTATAAATGCAACTGTTCGATTTAAAATTATTTTTATTGTTTAAAATTACTTTTTTTGTCGAAAATTCAAATTTTTGGGCGTGAAAGTCAAGTGTTTTCTCAAGAATTCGACTTTTTAGCTTACAAATTTAACTCTTTTATCCAAAATTCGTCTTTTAGGTAGTAATTTATTAAAAATGAATATATTTTGAATTAGTCTTAGGGATTTTAAGTATTTAATTTACCAGAATTTATTATCCTATTTTCATGAAAAACCACCCTATTTCCCCTGTTTTGAAAGCATTTTGGGCTATAAAGTCTGAGATAGACAAATCAATTAATAATTCACAGTACAGAGTAGATTAAATTGAAACATAGATCGTATAGAAAGAAGCTGAGTGAGAATTTCCTCGACTCAATGAAGAGGCTCTTTCGGGCTCTTGGAGGAGAAAGGAGAAATGTTAAGAACACGAGAGAATCTCGGCTAAGAAGAGACAGAGATTACAGGGCTTCTGTCTTGTATGCGAGAAATTGTATGTGCGAATACGGTGTACACGCTGGGTACATAAATCAAGAGCGCCAGTAGCGAAGGAATGCGTACACCGTATAGTATTCATTCGCTACACCAGACAGTTCGTCCAAGATTGCATTTTGAGATCCGCCGAAGAGCATTCGAGTCTCTTCCTCGTTCCCATTTTTAAACTCTCTCTTGCCCTGCCAACATTTGCAAATCGAATTAATTTACTAATTTTTTAAATCGGATTTTAGACAACCCAGTGAAAATAAATCGATTTGGTGGAAATTATTTGAATAGGAGAATTTAAGAATGCCGATTCACGCAAATTTTAATCACCTTAATCGGCACACAAATTTAATTAATCAATTCAGATAAATCTCGTTGAATTATTTTTCAGTTTTTCTAATCGGAACATTTAAGGGCTGAGTTGTCTGAAATATGAGAAACTTAAACGGTAAATGTCGTTACGATGGCTCCAATAAAAAAAAAGATAAATAATTTGAAGTGATCAAATGTATGAGACCGATTTAAAAATTCAGAAAACGATAGACCACAATTCCGCAGAAAAAAAACAAAATGTGAATTGCACAGTAGGAGAAATGCAGAATTTGAAAACTAGGAACTGAGTCCTGTATTTCGAGCAAATCGGATCCAGGATGAGTTTTGCTAAAAGAGTACTGTGCGTGCAGCGCTCCGTACAGAAGGGGAGTACTGCCTACAGTGTCAGCCAGCAGTAGCTGGCTACAGGTTATGAATCAGTCCCAACTCAGTCGAGAAAGTGGCTCGAAATATTTATCATGAATCCCGATTCATGTTCATAAATCCGCATTTTCTTCCGCACTTTCAGGGTACGATTTCTCTACCAGCAAAAAAAAAGTGTATCCCCTTGATTTCACTGGGTCGCGTCAATCAGCAATCTTAAATTATCCGATTCAAATATTTTCCATCCAATCTACTCTTTTTCCTGGGAACCCTAGACTAAAATCCTCATTTTAAAAAATATCACAGAGATTTTAATGAATGAATAATTCGGGATTAAAATGGTTTACCGAATGTTCCATTTGAAGGGAAACAAAGTCGTATTGAGACTGAGTTTCACGGTCTTGCGCACACTAAAAGCCCGCGGCAGATGCGCTGACAAGCAAGAATCATTTTTTAAAGGCCGCGCTCAACAGATTGCACCGAGGACTGATTGATGCAGCCAGTCAACAATCCAGAATTCGCACACGTTGGCTGGCTTCCCTATTCATCTTCTTGCACTTGGCGCATTAGAGCCCATGCCACGAACATTAGGCTGTCACGGTCTGTACACGAACTACCGCATTTACGCCAAGATTAAGCCTCCATAGTTTCTTCCAAGGGTCTAGGAACAACTGATAATTCACGTCGACACCTGTCTTTCGCAGTGTTCACGCTGTGCGTCGTCTTTTGAATCCATATAGAAAAATAAGTCAGGGAAAACCTACCTGCAGTGGATAATCATTAATTAAGAGCACAAATAAAAGAAAAATAATTCATAATTTTATTTAGTAAAACTTATAGTCCCTTAAATATTCATTAAATCCAATTTATTATTTTACACAAATATTGGTATTTTTAATTAATCATTATCTAATGTAGGAATTTTTTTCTCTGTCCAGAATGCTTTCTACACCGAGATAAATTTGGGGAGATTAACTCACGGCACTGTTCCTTGATTTTATCACGCCTTAGGGCGAGGGCTAAGATCTCGGAACCCTTGCTTTGAAAGCAACAGTCCAAAAAAACAAAATGTTCAATAAAATTGTTGAATCTTCAAACCATAATGACGAGTTTTCAACAAAACAGTTGAATTTTCAAAAAAAAGTTAATTAAAAAAAAAAGTTGAATTTTTGACAAAAATTTTAGTTTTCAAGCTAAAAAGTCGCGTTTTTTATTTAAAAAATCGTACTTTTGAGCCCGAAAAGATGAATAATTATCCAAATAATTTATTTTCAACCAAGAAAGATGAACTTTCAACGAAATACTTGCGTTTTCAATAACAAAAAAGTAAATTTTAACCAAGCAGTTAAGCTATCCAGTAAAAAGACGGATTTCACACAAAAAAGTTAAATTTTTAACAAAATAGTTAAATTTTCAACCTACAAAGATGAACGTTCAAACCAAAAAGACACGAATTTTTAGCAAAAGTGTTGAATTGATAAACTAAAAGGATGCTTTTCTAATAAAAATTAATTGAATTTTCAACAAAATAATTAATGTTTTGACCAAACAATAAAATTTGTAACTAAATAAGTTGAAGTCTGAAATAAGAAAAATAATAGAAGACTTTTCAACCAAAAAGAATTAACTTTTAACAGAAAACAGTTGGATTTTTGACCAAAGAGATGAATTTTCAATCAAACAAGATTTTTTAGCCCTGAAAGAACCAAAATTAACCATATTTTTGATGTTTCTATAAAAATGTAGAATTTTTTAATCCAAAAAGACGAATTTTCTATGAAACAGTTGAATTTTCTACCTCAAAATGTGAAATTTCAACAAAATAGTTGAATTTTTAACAGAATTTTATAATTTCCACCAAAAAAGATGAATTTTCCACAAAAAAGTTGTATTTTTAATAAATAGTTCAATTTCCAACGAATAAAAAAGGGATTAATTTTCTACTTAGAAAGATTTTTCTGTGAAGAAAGAAAAACATTTTCTACAAATTTAGGAAGTTTCAAGTCAACAATTAAATTTTAAAAATTAAAATTGTAACCAAATAAGTAAAATTTCAGCCAAAAGAGGTGGATTCTGAACCAAGAATATAAATAATAGACTTTTCAATTAAAAAGATAACTTTTCTACCGAAAGATGAATTTTTAATCTAAAGGGATGAATGTTTAACAAAACGGCTAAATTTTTGACCAAAAAAATGAATTCACAACAAAAATGCAATATTTAATATTTCAATCAAAAAAGATTTTAATTGTCAATAAACAATAATTTAATTCAACAGAATAGTTTAATCCTTAATAACAGATTCATTTTCAACCAAACAGTTTAATTTTTAACCGAAGGGATAACTTTCGAACTAAATTGTTATATTTTCAACCAGATAAAGCAAATAAAATTGGATTTTTTTTATTGAAAACACTGGGAAAAAGAGGAATAAAAGAAGATGAATAGAGGAGAGTAATAGAAAGAGTCTTAAGTCTGTACGAAAGTCGAAAGGCGAAACGGTATTCTATTTAGAATTATCACAACAAAATGCTCAACTATAATCATTTTTAGTGTCAAGCTTTAAGAAGATATATAACTTTGCTCGCATTTTTTTATTCGTACAAACGTCATAATAAATTAATAGGTAGTGTGATTGACGCACGTCTTACTTTCTGGACAAGAAATGATGCGATTATTAATATTCCTCACCATCACGTATCTTCCAATGACACCTACGAGATCAGCAGGGGTTCCACCTTCTCCTCGTGAATCTTTCAAATCTATGGATCTATCTATGTGACACTTGACGGCTGAACAAAATCCATCCCATATTGACGGATAATCAATTGTTGTTTGTACCGCCCCACCGCGAAGGGCGTAAAAAAGTAGCATAAATTCCACTGATAAATTTCATCCATGATCGATAGTCACTTTTCGTTGAGCAATTGAACATTAAATCATTTTTGAGAATAGTTCTCAATACGCATTAAAAAAAAAATACATAAGTAAGAAAAATGATTAAGTGTCCAAACGTGTCTGCATTGGGTTTCAGTTGGCAATCGCTGTTGTCGGTCAAGAGAGGCGTCATGATCATACCAAAAATGTCCAATCGTTTCTGATCAGATTTCATCGGCAATCGCCGTTATCGGCCGCGAGAGCGGTGATCGTCGAGAATTTCTCAGATTTTGTAACTTATTTCAACTCTTTCCTAACTTACAAAAGTTGTACAAAACATCTTAAATTTACAGTTCATAATTTTTGAACTCTTACCTTTAATTTAAGGTAATGAAACTTGAAAAATTTCCATGGGTTCCCAAGATATGGCCAAAAATGTCCAAGCGTTTCTGGTCAGATTTCATCGGCAATCGTAGTTATCGGTCGCGAGAGCGATGATCGTCGAGAGTTTCTCGAATTGTGAAAAAATCTGAAATTTACACGAAGTAATTTTTGAACTCTCATCTTTAATTTATGTTAATGAAACTTTAAAAATATTTTCGAGTTGCCGAGTTATCACTAAAAGTGTCCAAGCGTGTCTGCATTGGGTTTCAGTCGGTGATGACAACCGGCCACGTTGCTAATGAAACCCGACGCCTTATTGCCGACCGAGTTATCGCGTTTCAAACTCATCAGCTTGAACAAAGAAGATGGCCCTCTTCTAAAAATTAAATTTTTTGTTAATTTGAGTACCTAAAAACATGTTCTTATAATATTTTATTTGTTATTTTTAGAGTCGCATGGGCTTGGTACGCACAATGAGCACGGAAGAACGATGGCAGGATTTGGCATCAATGCTGTCACTTCCGAATGGTGCGAGTCATTTTGCGCATCCAGCGCTTCCTGGATATCCAGGACATGGCATGGGCCACAGTCATTACGAGGCACAACGTAATGTATTGCTTCATAACGCTACTTTGGCACCTCCAGTTGGTGATCTCAATGGCACAAGTCCGTACCACCACGTTGGTGAGATATTTTTACAATTGTTATCTTAATATTAAAATCTACACTCAACTCCCGATAAAAGACCGGCTTCGGGCATGGCTTGCACCGGGATAAAATCCGGAGCGACATATTATACCGGAAGATTTCCCGTCTTTTATAATTTGCGCATTTTGTAATTTTTGAAAGCTTTCAATTAGAAAATATGTAATTTTTAAAGTGTTTAAACAAATTAAACTACAAAGGTTCACAATATTTATCGCAATATAAATTAAATAATTAAAATTATGCAATTTTGAACAGCTATAATGACAGTGATTTTTAATTTGACATTAGTCACATCTTTTAGTAAAAAAAATCTATCCAATCGTTTTAAATTTCACTCGATACTACAAGATGTGGTACTTATTAATAATATATTTATCGTCTTTAAAATTTCTTTAATTTTAATTTAAAATTATAGTTTTGAATGCACAATTCTAATACAGCTTAATCTTTGAGGCCTTGAAACTCAAATTTTTCGTAAATTAATTTTTAGATTAATTTTTGGAGGTTTCGAATGTTAAATTTCACAATATTGTAGCTTTACATTCAAATATTTAAAATTTTAGGACCATTTCGCTATTAAATGTTTCATAATTTCATATTAAAATCCTTGACAGTCAGTTTTGAATGTAATAATTTTATATGTAAAAAATAAAGCAGTTTCGAATGGAAAAGCTTATAATTTTGTCATTTCCAAAAATTTAATTATATTATAGCAATATTATTTTGTATTTTAAATAAATAATTAACATACGTTACATTTCGTTGTCTAAATTCTTTTTATGATTATTTGAATCCTTTTGGCCGAGGGAAAAATATTTGTGAGTTAAAATTTAAAAAATAAATAAAACAAGAACATGTTTTTGCAATCGATTTATATTTCCTGTTCTCTTTTTTATTAATTTTTTTTAATTTCCGATTGGTTAAAAAATTAATGCGAACTTTCGATATATACAGTTTTTAGTAATTAACAATAATACAAAATGGTAAATAAATTTCTTTTAAATTTGCGAAAATGATTTTTTCTCTGATTGAGTCATATGCACACATTTTGAAAAAAGTTCAATATAATAAACCAGAAATTTCTTCAGTTTAAACCAAAAAAATATGTTACAATTTTGCTTTGTTGTACAAAAAATTGTTTCGTGATTTAGGTATGTTGGGATGTATTATTTTTTCTTCGACTTTGAGATATTTTAGGTTCAATATATTTTACTTTTTATAAAAAAAGAGCGCCTGAAACTTAATCTAAAAAACATGATTTTTTGCACATTTTCAAACAAATTTAAATTTATAATAAAAAAATTCGGATGTCAACCTACAACTTTTTTACAAATTAATTACAATTTAATTTTAAAATCATCTTCAGTTAATTCCAGCTTAAAATTGCATGGTCATTTAAAATACTTTTAAATTAATTTGAGATTATATTTGTTTAAGAAAATTATTATTACATTTATTATTGTATATTATTATATTATATTATTACAAAATACTTAAAAGTCAGGACAAAAAGAGTTGTAGGGTTTAAATCGAAATCGTTCATCTTTAAAGCTTTTATTAATAAAATCTCAGTTTTAAACAAACTTAATTTTAAAAGCAATTCAGTGATACAAGTTTCAACTATTCTCGAATTGTCACGTTGAAAAAAAAATTGAAATATATTCTTAAATTTGACCTTTTGATTGTCAACAAAATTTGATTTAAAATTGTGAAAATTGGCCGTAGATTTTGAATCGTTTAATTTCGAATCATTAAAATTAGAAATAGCTCTAAATTTCCCTATTTTTATATTATTTAAGTTTGAATCGTTTAAATCGCAAATGGTGTAATCATTTTGACCTAAAATCGACTGCACTCGGAATTTTGCGGATCGATTTGTTTCGTCATGAATTTATTTTTTCAAAAAAAAGCTCCCTTATCTGAATTAAACTGCTCACTTATACAGGTGGACCATCAAATCTGGGATCAGCGGTGGCTACATCGATGAACTTAACAAACAGTAGCGAACCAATAGGAACAGAGAACGGAGCAACTTACAAGTCCGAGCCAAACGACATGATGTATTATCACACACCTACCTCCGATCCGATCAATCAAACGACCGATGGATTCTTTTCTGCCCTTCTCCAAGACGAAGATCTCCAGCTGATGGACATGTCAATGAACGATAGTGAGTACATTGAATTTTTTATCTTATGCTGTCGACTAGCATGGTAAAATAGTTTCTTTTTCGATCGAATCACGGTTTTTGATCTACTAGTCTAAGCCAAAATGGAAATATTCTTAAGCTGTGAAAAAAAATTCTCTAGATCCGCTGGGATTTGAACCTGGGTCTACAGATTGCCGGTCAGAGATTGAGTTGCACCAGACCGGGCACATGTAGGCCGGGTTTCGAATCCCAGCGGAGCAGAGAATTTTTTTTATAGCTCAAGACTATAACCGTTTTGGTTTAGACTTGAGACTGTTTGGCAAATCAAAAAACGTGATTCTATCGACAGAAAAAAAGCTAGGGAGTGCAACTTAGTACTGCAGGGTGGCCGAAAAAGTTAATTTTCAAAATGCACTCACTTTTCCCTGAGCATAAAAAATGCAATGCTTAACATTTTAATCCTATAACATTGTTAACACAGAATCTTTTTTTAAATGGAATGAAAGAATTTGAGATTAAAATATTCAAAATTATTTATCGAAATCAAAAATATGAATTATATCATAAAAGATAAATTTTAAATCCAAATGACAGAATTTTCAAGAAAAGGATATTAATTTTCGACCAGAAAATGAATTTTTAACATAATGATTAAATTTCCAACAAAATAATTAAATTTGAAACAAAATACTTACATTTTTAATTGAATTAATTAACTTATAACCAAAAACAGTTGCACTCTCGATCAAATAATTGAATTTTTTATGAGATAGTTGATTTTTCAAATAAAAAATGGTGACATTTTAACAAAAAACTTGATTTTTCAACAAAATTATTGAATTTGGAAAAAAATGTTGAATTTTTAACAAAACACATTAATTTTCTACCTGCAAATATAAAATATCTACCAAATAGTCAAATTTTCATACAAAAAATATTGAGCTCCAGCCAATGACGGTTGCATTTTTAACCTTTTTTTTTCAAAAAGGTTCATTTACTACTAAATATTTGAACTTGAAAGCAAAAAAACTATTTTTCTACCGAATAGTTGAACTTTTAACCAAATAATTGAATTTTCAACCTACAAACATTAATTTTCAACAATAAGATGATTTTTTATTTAATATTTTAAATAAACATAAGACGAATTTTCAACAAAATAGTTAAATTATCCACAAATAAATTCAATTTTCAACAAAATAATAAAAAAAAAAACGTAAAAAAGTAGGAATTTGGTTTTTGAGAAAGAAAGATAAGAAATTTTTGTATGAAAAAGTAGCGCAAGAGTAGAGCATTTGGTAAACTAGGGCAAACTAAACGATCTTATCATGATCTTGCACACTTTTTTAATGATAATTTCAAATGTAGTTGAATTTTTAATTAAGAGAGCTTTAAGTTAAATTTTAATCAATTTAGTTAAATCTTTAACGCAAAAAGATGAATTCTCCATAAAAATTTATTGATATTACAACAAAAAAGATGAAATTTCTACCAAAAGAGATTAATTTTACGACTACCAATTCAGAAGCACGAATTTTCAAAAAAATAATGCAATTTGTAACCAAATTGTTGAATTTTCAAACAAAAAAAAAACTTCAGTTAAAAGCAATTGCGCTTTATAACAAATAATTGAATTTTTTTCAAGATGGTTGAATTTTCAATATAAAATTATGAATTTTCTATCCAAAATGGCGAATTTTCAAGATTTAAATTTTTGTCTAAAAACTACTGATTTTTAACAAAATATTCAAAAAAATTTTCAACCAAATGGTAGAATTTTCAACTCAAGATAACTAAAAACAGTTACACAAAAAACAAACAAAAAATAGTTCGATTTTTAACGAAATTGTTGAATTTGTAAACAACAAAGAATTTAACCACAACCAAAAACAATTGCATTTTCAAAGAAATACTTGCTTTATTTTTTAGGAAAGAATTTTAAACAAAACAAATTGGTTTTTAACAACGCAGTTCAATTTTTAACAAAATAATTTAATTTGCAACAAAATATTTTAATTTTTAGGAAAAAACGGAAAAACGGTCAAAAACTTTGAAAAATGTATTCGAGTACAATAAAGTACGTTTAAGTACTGCATTTTGGTAGGAACTTCCCTGAAAATTATTTTATCTTTTTTCTGAACCTCGACATTTTTTTAACGTTCCAACTTTTTTTATACATAAAATATCGG
>NC_046658.1:103138375-103160444 GCF_010883055.1 Belonocnema kinseyi
TATTTCATTTACCAAAAAAGTTCTATGGTTCACAAAAAAATTTTGTTCAATGGAAAAAAGAGGTTGGTAATGTAGGAATCCCACTGTGTCGCATGCCTTTAAGGCAAAAAAAACTATTTTTCAACAAAGTAGAATTTTTGGTGAAATAGTTTAACTGAAAGAAATAAAAAATATCACTTTTGAACAAAACAGTTAAATTTTTGAAGAAAATAATTAAATTTTTAACCATATAAATTGATTTTCAATTTACAGAGATAAATTTCGAACTAGAACAAAATTTAAACTTCGCTAAAAACAATTGCATTTTCAAGAAAAATTTTTTAAACCAAAGACAGGGTTTTTAGTAGATTGTTAAAGTTTCAACATACAAAGTATTATTTGAAAAAAAAAGTAATAGTTGATATTTCAACGAAAAAATATTAAATCACAACAAATGAAAATACAAATTTTCCAAAAAATAGTCGAATTTTTAAGCGGAGATAAATTTTTCAAATCAAGTAAATCTTTTTTATAAATCAGTGTAATATTCAAAGAAAGGGTTAATTTTCAGCCAAACAGCGGCATCTTTTAACAAAAAAAAAGGAAATTTTAAACCAAGAAAATTAGTTTTCTTGCAAAAAATTCATATTTTCAACTAAAAAAAAAAAGATAAAATTTTTGCAAAAAAACGGAAAAGTTACTTTCTTTGAGAAAAAAATAAAATGTTCAATAAAATAGTTGAATTTTCTACAAAAAAGATCAAACTTCAAAGAAATAAAATAAACTTCAACTTTCCCACCAAATAAGAATTTTTAATTTTAAAAGAAATCTCAAGGAAAATATTAATAATGCAATTCCAATAAAAATATGATTTTTTTTGTAACATTGTAGTTTAATTTTCACTTAAAACTATAAATTCCCAATGGAAAATGCTGTATATAAAAAATATTTCAACAATTAACCAGTTCCATTTTTATCCCAAAAAAATGAATTTTCCAATATCAGAATAAACCAAAAATGATTACTCTCAAAAATTGGTTAATTTTTAACCAAATAATACAATTTTTAACTAAAAATATAATCTTCATGGAAAAGGATATTCCGTAATCTTCTAACATAGAATCTTTTACAAACAGAATAAAAAAAATTTCAAAATAAAATTTAAATAATTCGAATTATCCTTTATAATGCGCCTCTTATAAATATTTTGTAAGTTTTTTAAAAGATTTTTTTTTCGAAATCCTAATTTTTCCTGACCTACGGCCACCCTGGTGCTACCACAATTTCTAAAAACTAAAAGCAAAAAATCAGTATTTCTTCAAATTAGGTTTTTTTATTACAAAAGAAACTTATACAACGTTTAACACTTGCATAACATCACTGAGTTTTTTTTATACTTAGCTCGTACTACAAAATGCAATAGGTATTTTCTTTTTTCGTTCATAAAAACAATGTCCTAATAACTCTTTTTTTTATTTTTTTTTGTATCAGTATCATAAAGCTAAGTTTCAGTACCATCCTTTCTATACATTCCTTCATATTAGACAAAATATATATTTCTTTTTGTTTAATATTTACTTTAATTATCGTCACAGGCGTAGTACAACATGTAAGACCGGTAACAAAAAAATAAAGACTAGCAGCTGGCAATATTGTCAATCTGTCTTTTGCAACCATATCAACGCAGATTGAGTTGCCAGTTATCAAATCATTGATAAGAAACATTCATCCGTAACGTTTATACTCTACACATATAAATTTTGAGATTACGTTCTGCATATGCATATCTTGACAATTCAACTTAACTAAAAATATAAAAGTAAAAAAAAAACTATGCGTCGATTAAAAAAAGAAATAATAATAATAATATTATTTAAAGTAATGAGAATACTGCGGTTCAATTCTTAATCACCAAATTTAAAAGTTACGAAATTCACAAGGTATGAACGAATCTTTCTTGCTCACCAGTTTTCTTCTGGCTCTCCACCAGTCTCGGCAGCGTTAAAATCGGTGGTGGGCGCATTTCCAGACTGAAATAATAACCAAGAAATTACATTTAATTAATGCAGAAATTAAATTTTCAAAAATTGTATGTTTACCCAATTTTTGATGTACATAAAAGAATTTGTCAAGTCAACAAAAGTTTTATCAGGGAATTTTTTCGCAAGCATACATTCTATTGTAAAAAATTAAAATAGAATATTTCAACAATTATGATTCTTCATTTGTAAAAGTAGCTTCACATTACCGTATTTAATTGTTTTGTTGTTTTTTTCGGTTTAAAATTAATTTTTTCAACTTAAAATTGATCATTTCTAAGTGAAAACTCATGTATATTGTTGGAACTTTTACAAGTTGTTGGCCATATTTTCTGTTTTTTTTTTTGACAGAAAAATTTTTCATTGTTAAAAATTTAATTTACGTTGAAAAGTAGTATTTTTTGGTTCAAAATTGGTTAAAAGTTAAATCCTTTTGTTAAAAACTATTCTTTTTAGGTACACTAATTGAATGGAAAATCCATATATTTGGTTGAAAATTCGTCAGTTATTATTACTTTTTTAACTAGAAATTTAATTATTACAGTTGAAACCACTATTTTGATGAAAATTATTTTCTTTTTTCATTATTATTTTTTTAATTGAAAATATAATTGTTCTAGTTGAATATTTCATCACGATAGTTTGAAATTTACCTCGTTGACTTCAAATCAATTCTTTTTTGTTACTGAAAATTTCACTATTAAATTTTTGTTTGAAAAAATAACATTTTTAGTAACAAAAAAAATCGTCTTTTTTGGTATAAATTAATGTTCTTTGTTAAAAATACATCTAATTAGTTTAAAATTTTACTATTCCAGTTCAAAATTCATCACTTTGAAAATGCAACTATTAAAAAAAAAATCAACTATTTTGCGAAAGATTCATGTATTAAAAAAAAATTATTTGATAGAAATTAAATTTTTTTGTTTGAAAATTCATCTTATTCGTTCAAAATTGATCTGTTTGGTTGAAAATGTAACTAATCCAGTTGAATATTCCACAATTTTAGTTGAAAATGTAGCTTTTTGGTACAAAATCTAACTACTTCATTCAAAGATTCATAATTATAGTTGAAAATTCATCACTGTAAATTGAAAATTGTTTTTTTTTCAATTAATTTTTTAACGGAAAATTTAATTATTTTATTTATGGTTAAAAATTGACATTTTCAGTTTTAAATTAAAACTATTTGGTAGAAAATTGGCCTTTTCTTAGTTAAAAATTTAAGTATTTCGTTTAAAAATTCATGTATTTTATTGAAAAATCGTCTTTTTCGGTAGATAATTAATCCTTTGTTTAAAAATTCATTGTTTTTTTTTTAAATTAAAATATACCAAACAAATATTCATCAATTTTATTTGTAAATTTATCTTTAGCGTTGAAAACTTAATCTAGTTGAATATTCTGTAATTTTAGTTAAAAATTGACCTCTTTTGCACAAAATTCATCACTTTAATTGAAAATTTAACTATTTTGTTGTTTTTTTTTTTATTAAAAATGCTTTTTTTATGCTGAAAATTTAAAAGTTTTATTCATGGTTACAAATGGATCTTTTTCTGTTTTGAATTCAACTAACTGTTTTAAAACTTGTCTTTCTTAGTTCAAAATTCAACAATTTTTTTTTTTTTTAGAAAATTCATGTATTTTTATTAGAAAGATCGTTTTTCATTTCATACAAAATTGATTTTGTTTGAAAATTCATCCTTTTTGTTGAAAATTCATCATTATAGTTGAAAATTCATTACTTCAATTGAAAATTTAACTGTTTTGTTAAAAATAAATTTTTTTTAAAGTGAAAATTTTAATATTTGATTTACGGTGAAAAATAGATCTTGGGTCTCTATGTTAAAATATAATCTTTTTGGTTTAAAATTTATCTATTGCAATTGAAGATTTATAATTTCAATTGGAAATTCATCAGTTTGATTGAAAATTTGCTATTTCTGATCGAAAATTAATTATTTCAATTATAAACTTAACTATTTCATGTTTTGTTGGAAACTTAATCTTTTTTTTAGTTGAAATTCAACTATTTGGTACTTGAGCGACAAATGCAATAAATGAATTATGAACTGTAATTTAATAATTTCAAAATAATCAATATAAACTTTTAATTATAATGGAAATATTAAATAAGAAATTTAATTTAATTAAAACTGTTTGAAAAAAAATTTTCTATTATCTACTCCACTTAATATTAATATTTCATGAAATATACACAATGAAACATTAATTGAATCCTTAAAAATTTGAGAAAAAAAACCCCATTATTTGTTATAAACTTGCCCGAGTTCATTATTAATGAAAAAAAGCAAATGCAAAATATTTGAAATTGTCAGAAAAATTGTTAATTGATAAAAAAATTACTTCTGGAAAATACTAACCTGACGGAAATCGTGAGCACCAAAGCTTGATTTTCCCGGCTGAAAGCTAATGCCGCTGTCTCCAGATTGCAAGAAATCGGGAATGGGTTGTCCCGCCTGTTTGAGAATTCTCACCAGGTCTCCCGCCATTGCCGCATCCGACTCCGGATCATAAAAGGTCGTCGCACGACCCTTGTGTCCAACTCGACCCGTTCGTCCAATCCTGTGGACGTGCATGTCAATCTCTTTGCTGATATCATACTGTATCACGTGCGAGACCCCCTTAATGTCGAGTCCTCGCGCCGCGACATTCGTCGCCACCAAAATCTTCATCTTCTGATATCGAAAATCGCGCAGAGCTTCCTCCCGCTGACTCTGCAATCGATCCCCATGAATGCTCGTCGTCGGATAATTATTCTCCGACAAATACGCAGCGAGAAAATCCGCCGTTTTTTTCGTCTCGACGAAAATAATTGTGCCCGCCAGCGTGCCATTCTCCTTCTCCTTGTCAAGAATCTCCACCAGTCGCGGCTTCTTCTGCTTACGAATAACCTCGTGAAAGTTTTGCTCCACGTCCTCGTTGGCGCCACCGACAATGCCCACCGTGATAAAGCCATAGTCGGGCTTGAGAAATCGGCCGGCGAGTTTTTGAATTTCTTCGGGGAAGGTCGCCGAGAACATGAGTGTCTGTCGGTCCTTTGCCATCGTTTCGTGATCCACAATTTTGTCCACGTCTTTCATGAAACCCATGTCCAACATCCGGTCGGCTTCATCGAGCACCAGGTATCGAAGCGAGCCAAGCTGGATACGTCCTCGATCGAGAAAGTCCGTTAATCGGCCCGATGTGCCGACAACAATGTGCGCTCCATTCAGAATTCGCTTGGCCTGATAGCCGACAGCAGTGCCTCCGTAAGCCACCTCAATCTTGAGTATCGACGAGCTGGCAAACTTGCGACACTCGTCGGCAATTTGAATGGCCAGTTCTCGTGTGGGTGCCATCACTAAACACTGGGGCTCGCAGTGCTCGCCGTGACAGACCAAATCACGCGGATCCGAGAGCAGAGTGTTGATGATGGGGACCATGAAAGCGGCCGTTTTTCCCGATCCCGTTTGAGCACAAGCCATTAAATCGTGTCCGGCCATAATAATTGGCAGCGCGTACTTTTGAATGGGCGTGGGCGTCGTGTAGTGACACTTTTTGATATTTTCGACGACAAAGGGTCGCAGGCCGGCAGTTTCAAAACTCTCGATTGGCTGCGGCATACCATCGTTCACTTTCACCTTGATTTTCTCAAAATTCTTAAAGTTGATGCCCTCACCAATTCCCGAGTCGAACATCTTCTCCTCGTCTTGTTCGGGCTCTGGAGGAATGTAGATTTCCTTGTTGACTGGCTCTTTCTTCTCGCCACCGTCCTCATCGCCGAAACCGCCGCCGCCGCCGCCACCACCACCGCCAAAATCTCGATCGCCACCATCGCCGTCGCCATCTCGACGGCCACCACGACCTCGGCCACGTCCTCCTCCTCTTCCTCGACCTCGGTCGCCTTCGCGATTGAATGGTTTGAAACCGCCGCCATCTCCATCGTCGTCGCCTCCGTAGCCACCTCCACCATTTCTGTCGCTATATAAATAAAGAGAGAATCAATGTAGATAAGATTGAAAATTTTCATGAGTTGACAAAAAAAATATAGTTTAAAAATTCCTTAATTTTTCAGGGTCTTTTTTTTACAATATTAACCCTTAAAGGGCATACTGGCTGTATAACACCCATCGACTTATTTGCGCCTTAACAAAACGTACCAAATTCAAGAAAATGGAACATATGGCGCCAGATTAACAAATAACATGAAAACCTATTTTTCTATGTCATCTTCACATAATTTTGATTCTTATAATTTTTATACGCAGTTTAAGATCAATAAAATTGTTTAATCACGCAAAGTAGGGTGTTTCATTTTTCATTGTATTGAAGCTTTTATTTTTTAGAATAAATACCTTCTTTCTAACGAACACTAGAAGACTAATTTTATTTATGAAGCGCCTTAATCTTAAACCTTAAATCTTAAGAAATTATGAATTTTATAGTGACAGAAAGTCATTTTTTAATTTAAAAAAAAAATACTTTAAGTTTCAAAAACTGTTACGAAACCTTTCTCCCCTTGAACTAGATAGATTAAACATCATTAATTTATTTTCTTGTAAAAAAAAACTATCAAATAACGTCGGCACAGTATACGTGTAAATACCCTTGGGCGCACAAGACCCAGTTTGTTTTTTATGTAATTTGACGAAAGTATCACCTGTAAGGGTTAAAAAAATCTACTCGTTAAATAATTATTCATTTTTAACATTTTACAAACAGAATTGACATTGCAACCTACTCTCAAGATTGCACAACTATTCCAGTTTTTGTTTACAATTATATTAAATATAAAAATCTACTAATTTATAAAAAAATCTGTGGAGTACTTTTGCACATTTTATAAGCAGAGTTGACACAAAAACATTGTTTCAAAATCCCACAACTTTGCAGATCTATTTTTTATTGAGTAAATTAAATTCAATATAAAAAAAATCTACTGATCGCAAATTCATTTTTGTACAATTTAGGAACAAAATCAGATCAAAAAAAGGGAAATAGGGTAATTTTTTTTTCAAAAAAGGGAAAACAATTGATCAATTTTTACATGTGAAAAATATTTTTTAAAAAGACTTTGTTTATAAAGCTACATTTTAAAATAATATTAAACGATTTTGAACTTTTTGCAAGTTTTTTAATTCTTACCTGAATGCACTGAAAAAACTATTAATTTGTCAGTAGCAATCCAGTTTAAATATCGATTTTTTTCCATCTTTTTTGTTTCAATTTTGTTCAATTTTTTGGCGTTTAAATTTTAATTCTCAGTTTTCTTAAAATTTCTGGCGTCAAAAATGCAATTTGCGATTTTGTTCAATTTACGAAAATTGAATTTTCATTCGCATGTTCAAATCTCTTCAATTTTCAAGTGTTGAAAACTCAATATCAATTTCCTTTAATTTAGAACATTTTTATAATTCAATTTTCAATTCTCTTCAATTTTCTTTAATTTCTAGTGGCTAATAATTCAATTTTTAATTCTTTTTAACTTTTTACTGTTGAAAATTCAATTTCAATTTTTTTTTAAATTTTTAACAGTTAATTATTAAATTTTCATCTGTTTAATTTTCAAGAGTTGAATTTTCTACTGTTGAAAATTAAATTATTAATCTCCTTAAATTTGCATTATTTGATTAATTCTCTTAATTTTTCAACAATTGAATTTTCTACTGTTCAATATTAAATTAACAATTTTTTTTAATTTTCCCTAATTTCTAACAGTTAAAAATTCAAAGATCAATTTTCTTCCATTTTCAAAATTTGATACAAAATTTAATTTTCAACTCTCCTTAATTTGTAACAGTTTTTCAACTTTTAAAAATTGAAGTGTCTTATATTCAATTGTTTCAAATAGAAAAAAAGCGATGTTAATAAATATAAATTAACATTTCAATCCATAAAGAAAAATGGATAAAAGTTAAATTTTTCTAATATGAGTCACCATTGACAAATTAGTATTTGGCAAATAACGTCATCCCATGAATTCTCTATAGGAAATTTATAACATTAAAAATAATCAATCTCGTAATCAAGAATATTTTCTCTTTTAAAAATACCTGAATTAATAATCAAATCGTGATACTTTTTCGCCCGAAAAATTATTTTACCAATTTTTTTTAGATCCTAAATATTGTATAATCATACTTTTAACTAAAGAAATCAATGTTTGTAAATTTAGAAATTAAAAAGTCGCCCTAATATCATAATATAAATTGTTACGGCTTTGAAATACATAGGTGTCTAAAATAGAAAATAAGAGCTCCAAGCTTTAAAAATTTTTAAATGAAGCTTGAAAATTAAAATGTATCACCTATTGAAGTCACGATCTCTTCCTCGACCACCACGACCACCACCGTCTCTGCTATACGAAGGTTTGAAGCCACCGTCATTTCCGTCATCTCCACCCCCATAACCACCTCCTCCGCCATTTCTGTCGCTAATAAAGAAAAGAAAACGAGCTATGAAATTTTATAAAATTAAAACTCTAAATCAGGAATTCAGGCTTCAAAATAAAATTAAAATATCATATAAATCATTAATGAAAATAAAAATTTGAACAATTCAGGCTTTCCAATAAATCGGCATTAATTAAAGTCAATTACTTGTTGTAGCCTCCACGACCTCTTCCTCGACCACCACCTTCTCTGTTATACGAAGGTTTGAAGCCACCGTCATTTCCGTCGTCATCGCCTCCGCCATTTCTGTCACTAATAAAAAAAAAAGAAAATTTTCGTAAAAAATAACAATTCCAAAAAAGCTTAAAAATCAAAAGTTCAAATGAATCCCTTCATATATTTATTAAAAATTGAGACCTTTGAATAAATATGGATTAAAATAAATTACCTGTTGAAGCCTCCGCGACCTCTTCCTCGGCCCCTCCGCTCACCGCCGTCTCTGTTATAGGAGGGCTTAAAGCCCCCGTCGTCACAGTTATCGTCGCCTCCACCATTTCGATCACTAACAAATCAAAAAATAATCATTTTCCAAAATTCAGAATTTTGTAAAGCTTAAATCAGATTTTAGAGTTTTAAAAATCCTGATCTGAAAAAGCTTTCAAAACAATTTATATAAATGAAATATTGAAAGGAAAGTAATTTTAAAAACTAAAACAATCACCTGTTATAGGACTTGTAGCCACCTCCATTATCATCTCTTCGGAATCCTCCGCCTCTTCCACCTCGCCCTCTTCCACCACGGTCTCCACGATCACCTCTAAAAATTCAGATTTTATTAATAATTCTACCAAAAAAAAAATATATTAGTCAACGTAAAAATTATCACGAATTTTAATCTTTTGCTTAATATTTTGAAAAAGTATTAGCAAAATGTATTAATTCTTGAATTACCGATCATACGAGGGCTTAAAACCACCATCATCGCCGCCACGGCTTCTATAAAAAATATAGAAAATTCGTATTAAAGAAATAAGGCAGAAAAAAGGCGTAAAATTTTATATTGGTACACACTTATAACTATTTGTAGGCTTGAAACCGTCATCATCATTTGTAGGCTTAAAACCATCGTCGTCAAAGTTTGTGGGCTTGAAACCACCGTCGTCGTCGTCAAAGTTTGTGGGCTTGAAACCACCGTCGTCGACGTCAAAGTTTGTGGGCTTAAAACCGTCGTCCTCGCCAAAGCTAAAAAGTGAAGAATCACAAAATTAACTTTAAAAAATTTGTGTCCGTTTTTGAACCTGGAATAATTTGAAATTGGAAATATTAAGGAATCCTGGTCAGGTTTAAGTTTACCTTTTTGTGGGCCTGAATCCGTCTTCATTGTTATTTTTGTTATTGAAGCCTCTGCCTCGACCACCTCCACCACCGCGAAAACTGTCGCCGTCATCATTGCGCGCAAACCCGCGCCCTTTACCCCCAAAATTACGACCACCAGAATCACCTCCGAAGGTTTTCTTCAGACCAGAATCCGCATCTCCCTCCCAATCACTCATCGTATCTGTTAATTAAACCATTTTATTATTTAAATTTCGTTTAAAAAATCAATGAATAAGAATATTATGAAAATTATTTTAATATAATTTACTTATTTCACAATTTTCACGAAGATTATTCTCGCTAAAAAAACAACAACTAAAACTTAATCACTTCTAATATTCTATAATTCTTTACGCTCTTTTGCTAACAGAAGACCAATTTAATTTTCTTCATTTCATAATTTTATTTTTTTAACTTTCTATTCCTTTTGCGGAATATTAGAATAATGTATTGAGTTGCGAATTCAAATTGTGCACAAACCAATATAAAGAACAAAACCTACTTTTAAGCTCAGTTTTTTTTTAATCTGCAAAAAATAAACCTTTTTATTTATTCTTGAAGTTTCTTCAGCTGTTATCGAAGAATTATAACATTTTTGTTTCATGAATAGATTTTTTCCTGGGCTTCAAAATTATACATTTGTCCTTTTTTTAAAGCTATTTTACTGTTTTAAAAACTCATATATTTTGTTAAAAATGCATGTTATCAACTGACGATCCATCTCTTTTATCTAAAAACTATTTCGTTTATTTTTGGTGGTTATTTTTATTTTTTCATTTTATTTTAATCATTTAATTTTGATTAGACGGGACCGAAAACAAAACAATCATTCTTAAAATAGATCATATATATCAGAAAGGTGGCGAAAGAATAATAGTTTTGTTTTAAGTAAACAAGATACAAGATTTAAAAATATTTACCACCATTTAAACGAAGAAATAATATGTAAGAGTTGAAAAAAGACTAGAGTTTTTACGGTAAACAATTACATTTTTTCAATATGAATTGAAAAATATTCCAAATTTAAGTTTCGTGAAAAGTTTTTCTTCACGGAAATGAGACTCAGGGTTGACTTTTTTTGCAAAATCATGCTTTTCTTGAAATGTAATCAGTCCCTTCCATGATCAAGCATATTCGTCAATTTAAACATGCCAATAAGAAAAAACGACAAACAATGAGACAATATTTGTTTTAGTGAAAATTTCAGCGAATCATCAATTTCTGTATGAATTAAAAATATAATGACGTATTTGAAAATACTAAAATAAATAATACTAATAATTAGTAAGCAACTTATACTAATTCAAGATAAAAAGGAAAACTAAACTTAAACAATAAAAATGTAAATATTACCAAATTATTATTAATTCGGGAAAATAAAATATTCTAAAGTTTCTTGAAGAAATATAATATCACGAAATGAGGAACAAAATTATATTGGTCATTTGTTAACTAAAAGAGGCGTAAATAAATGTAGGATATTGGAAATGATCAATTTTCAGTTATTTTTTTTTTGAACAAGAATTTAAATATTCACAAATTTTCGTTCTCTTTAATTGATTAAATGAATTTAGCGAATTAGAATATGAAAGAATCATTTAAATCAACACGGTTCATGGCCATATATCGGTTACAAAAGATTAGTGTTTACATGTTATCATGATGAATCAAAAAAATAGCGAATTCAATTCTTGATTTAAAAATTCTCAAACAATTTTTATATTCTTCTAGTGACTCTTCAAATTGATTTTTATATTTGTTTCAGTAATTGGAAAACATTAACCATTAACAAAGAAAATAATGCTTTTCGATTATTTTCTTTTAATTACACAAATAAAATTGTCAAGCTTCTATAGATAAATATAAATAAATCAAAGTTTCGACTATCTAATCGATTATACAACATTCGGCCATGTTAAAGAACGTGAACCTAAGAGTACTAACAGTATTTCAAATCCCTAAACAATCAAATTTCTGAAAGTATCACTTTATTTATTGTATAAACTATATATCCTCCTAAATAATAGCAAATACAATCAGTGGAAAAAAATGAAATGCATAAAAATGTGAACAAAGAACTATTCATTCTCAGCATGTTCACTTTAAACGCTTCAATATCTAAACACAAACATTTGAACCCTTGATTTCTCAGAATTGTAATCGGGCGGACCTAATTCGCTGAATATGAATATAAATTTCAAATATATAACTAAATTCGACCGATAATATTTTTGTCACAATAATTATTTATGAATCACAGAAAAAAACAGTTGAAAACGAAGACTTGAAATTTTCAATTCAATCAGTAATTAAGGATTTGCAATCTCACGCACGTGATTAATTAACTTACTTCCGGTTCAAGCAAGTTTCAGTCAAAAGTACAATGTTCGAAATACGCGTATTACATCTGAAAAAGAAAGTAACAAAAATCACAGAAAATTAAGAATTTCACGCCGCGATTTCTTAGAATTGTGTGCACGTGTACCGGCGAACTGCAGCGAGCCGCTTGTCGATTGAAGATTCCAACCAAAAACAACGCACATTGCGATTTTTGTTAAAAAACTAAATTGTCACGATTTCAAGCCTTTCATATTACTTGAAAAAAAAGATCACGACACAAGCCACAACCGGATTTAAGAATCAACACGAAAGTTCGTCCATTTCGGTCGATTTTTCGGCGTAGTTATTTACGCCATGTGGCCTTAGGGAATTAAAAATGGTTACTACTTGCCTTCGATGCTTTATTTCCCTGCTGATCTAAAAGCCGGCTGCTTCTAAGATGAAGTCTTGAATCTCGTCCGGTAATATAAAAACTAGCAGGTGAATTTCCGTTGGCCTCTGTAGATATTTGTTGGCAAAAGGACACCGGTCGTCAGCGAGTTGTTACTTGCACAACCTCGCAGCACAAAGTGGTACGAATATAGGCGCAAGCAAGAGTCGATCAACGAGCAAAGCCGCAATTCCGTGAAGGGGACAAAGGAAGGAGTCGAGGGTGGGATATGATTGGCTCTCGAATATGTGTGGAATCACGTGATATCCAATACTCGCCGGTGTTTTTACTGCGCATGTTCATCGAATGCCAGTTGGCGCCAAATTCTATAGAAGAGTAGACCTATTTTTCGCCTGATATCGTTGACTCGAGTAATAAAATACGAATATGACGGCCTGGTGCTTATACTCTATCATGACGGTGCAATATTTTGTCTTCCTTTGTCGAAGCCAGCTCTGAAAAATCATTAAATTCATCGCGATTTGATCTTGATGAAAATTGAAACCATCTTCACGTCTCACCAAGGCCCGCCAAACTATATATCGATTCTGAAGTGTGCGCTACTTCGGATTGTATAAAATAGCAGGACCGTAAGGATTAAGGGCGCTTTCAAATAGAAGATGAATATTTTTATTGATAATAATTTTAGGGCATATAATAAAATCTTTCTGATTTAATATATATTTTTTTAATTTTCTAAATTGATTCCTTTCAATTTACAAATATCTAGTAATTAACATTCTTTCAATTTTTTTCTCCAAATTGTTCGGGTGAATTTTCTCGTCTTGAGAAAAAACATTTTATATCAAGAACTGAAAGTTTGATTTTTTATATTACTGAATGAGCACATAAAATTTCAAATTATACTATCACAACTTATAAAAATGTTATTTGGCTTGTAGTATTGTTTTTTTTTTAATTACTTTTTTTTCATTAAAATTTTTCGTTGAAAACAAATAATAACAATGTAATTATGAAAGAAAAATTACCATTTGGTTTTATTAATTGGCTGCTCATTAAAGTAGTAGCGCCAAAAATCAGATCTCTGAACAAAAATAGTTTTTATAAGATTTTAAGAACCAACATAATATTACTGATGATGGAATTTCAAATAAAAAAACATTATTTTTAATGCTAAAATGTTGCAATCTACCTATAGTATTTATTGTTACAATGTTTTTTTGAAATTTAATTTGGTCTCATTATCGTTCCTTATCAATTTTTTTTAAATGGTTGAATTCTAATAAATTATAGGTTATTTCTTTCACTAATTAAACATTTTTATAGTTAAATTTAAAGATTATAAAGAGTGCTTTGAATTAAATGGCAAATATTTTTATCACAAAATTTATTCACATAATAAAACATTTGTAATTTAATAATTTAATTTAAAAATTACCTAGATAGTTTCTTCTAATTAACGAATGTCTATTAATTAAAATTCTTTCAAATATTTTCTCTAAATTCCTCGAGTAAAATTTGTTTTATGAAACAAATTTTTTTAATAAAAAACTGAAACATTGTTTCTTTATATTTCTGAATGAGCACACAAAATTTCAAATTATAGTGTCACAAGTTCTAAAAATGTTATTTTTTTTGTAATATTGATTCCGTGAAATCAAAATTTTTTAAATGAAAATCTTAAAAATAAAATTCATAACAATATGCGAATAAAAAATTTCTATTTGAATTTATTCATTTTCGGCTAATGAAAGTAGTAGAGCCAAAAATCAGATCTCTGAAAAAATAGTTTTTGTATAATTTTAAGAATCAACATAATATCACTGTTTATGTAATTTCAAATAAAAAACATTTTTTTGTATGAAAAGATTTTAAAACTGATAAAAAACATTTATTTTAACAATATTTTTTAAAATGATTAAGTTTCTTCTTACTATCGTATCTTACCAATTTTTGAAAAATGGCTGAATCTTACTAAATGATGATTTTTTTCTGGAAAAACACTCTCTACAACTCCACTGTTTCCAATTTTTAAAGTAAATTTTTCTATATCTAAAGTCTTTGAAACAATTAAAAATTATTGTTTTAATAAGCAACTTCATTTAAAGATTATAAAAGGCGCATTTAATTAAAAGATAATTATTTTCATAACCAGTTTTAAGTTATATAATAAAACCTCCAAAAATTACTTATTTTATTTTAAAAATGATCGAGTTTTATTCTTTTTAATTTACAAATATCTAGTAATTAAAATACTTCCAAATGTTTTCTTTAAATTGCTCGAATGAAATTATTGTATTTGTTTGTACTATTTTTTAAAGAAAAATTTTTAATAGCCAAATATTTCGATTCTGTTTTTGCCCTGATTATATCGTACATAAACATTGAATTAAACGTTTTTTTTTTAAATTCAAATAAAAATCTTTGAAGAAAACTAACAGTAGCTCTCAAGCTGCAATTTAATAATTCTTGATGATGTAATTTTCAGTTAAAAACATTATTTTTATTGAAAAAAAAGTTAAACTAAAATCGTTAAAACAGTTTTGTTAAAGAATATTCTTTAAACAAATAACTATATTTAAAGATTATTTACTTATTATTAAATCGTTTTTATAAAACCTGTCAATTCGAATTATATATTTCTATAGTCGTAATAAAATGAAGCATAAGTGATAAATTTTAAATTATAGAGGTTTGGCCCTTTGCCCTATTTTTCCTTGAATTTGAAAAGGACTGATGTAAGTATGTAATGGTCACATTAAATTAGATTGGGGGACTATGATAAAAACCATTCCTTTCTCTATTTGATCGTAAAGTGTTAGAAATAGAACATTCATTTTCTATTCGCTTGAATGTTTATACATAATGACTCAGAAATGATTTTTGTACATTAAGTTTAAATTTTTCAACTATTAAGAAATTACAATCTTCATTTTAAAAACATGTATTATTACATTCGTCTATAAAAATTAGCTATTACAAATTTCGGTAAGTTAAGTTTATTTAATGTTTTAACATTATTAATAATATTTTTATTTTACTTTTCATTATTTTCTAATTACATTTTTAATAACAGTGATAATATGGAATATGGATATCATTGGAAGTACTCAATCAAGTTTCCACGCTCCTGCAACAGATGGCAGAGTGACAAAGTTTATGAAAAATTTCAACATTTTTTAAACCTAATTGCTTATTAAGAATTCAAGTCCTCAATCACAATGCAATTTACTGATAAAATAATAATTTTCAAAATTTTAATTAGATTTAAAAAGGTTTTTGTGAAATCTATACAAAGCCGGTTTTGAGAAACCATGAAGTTTTTTTCTTAAAAATAAACGGTCGTTTTTCTCCGACTCTTACATTAAACTTTGTTTACCCGTATTTAGATACTTAATATCTCGAAAACATATTTTTGTTTTTTATTTTTACTTACAACTGAATTTTTTATCGCAATATACAGCCGAGCTCGCTTGGCTTGTAGTTTAGTAGCACTTTTATATTGTCAACATCAATATGCATTTTCTAGAACATGGATACCTTTTTTTGAATAAAACTTTTTTGGCCTAAATTTAGCAATACTATAAAGGCAAAGTTTGGTTGAAATATTTTTTGTTTATTGATTGAAAAATCTTTCTTAGTCGAACATTTTTCTTCCCAGTGTAAAAATTCATCTCCTTTGATAAAAATTGTAACTGTTGAAAATTAATCTGTTTTAGCTGAGGATTTAACTATGTTGATAAAATCAAAAAATTGAATTTTCTTAAAAGTAGTAGTATACATAGTACTTTTCAATTAAAAGAATTAGCTTTCAACCAAACAATATGGCTATTCCACAAAAGATAAATTTTCAATCCAAAAGGATGAATTTTTCCAAAAAGATGCCTTTATGACAAAAAAGTTAAATTTTTAACAAAATTAATTTCTTTTAAATAAAAAGAAATCAATTCTGAACCAAAAATACAATAGTAAAGACAATTTGTAAAAAAAACTTTTTTTATTTAAATTGATAAAATTATTTCTTTAATCTCTCAATTTGTCCATTACTGAGCGTAAAATGGTTCTACTTTTATCAAACAATATTGCAGCTCATTAAGATTAAATGGGAGATTAATGTTTATCAACGGCCGGTCGATGAAATCTGTTTATCCGTTTCCTGGTTCTGCGGGCATAAATTATTAACAACGTTGCGATAATAATAAAATTGGTCAGTAATCAATGATGGACAATTATTGTGCGTAAGTGCAACTTTCTCTAGACTTTTACAAGGATTCTATTATCACTCTACACATTCACATTAAATAACGTTTTTCAGTTAAAAGTGACAAAAGATCTGATCGCAAAAACAATTTTCTTATCGCGTTGAGTTTATACAAGCTCAAAACCTGTAGACACTCAGCTGATAAACTTAGATGAACAACAATCTAAGATACAAATTAAAAATAAAAGATCGAGAAAAAGATAGTAATTGGACAAACTCATTTTATTTAAAATATTTTTATCATTGGATGAACTTATCTTCAGATTTAAATTGTGAATAATTAAGTAATTTTAAGTAATTATTAAAATTGCGATATATGACTAGAATATTTTTATTATTGGAGATGCGTATTCCTGTTTAGATGGGCATAAAAATAATTTTTTATATACATTATAAATTTTTGATATTGAGTTTACGATAACGATTCTCGAAGGCTAGAAATTCAATCGCGATATATGTACTTGCCGTATTTATCAACAAACTAGACTCTTCGTCGCAAGGTTTGTCGAATGAATCACTATTTTAACCGCAAAGTTATCTCAAGTATTGATAGTTAACAAATATTCATTTCTCGAACAAAATTCAATGTCATTCTAATTTTTTATTTCGAAAATATGTCTTATAAGTTGATTATAATAAAAACATTTTTGTAGCCTAGTTTGATATACCTGCCAGTTTCAAAAGTATACCACAATTTGATTATTTAAATTATGTAAATCCAATTTGAAATTGAACAATTTTAAACACTTTAAATACAATTTTTTTATTTAAAACACAATGAGTTTGAAATTTTCAGTTCGGTACAGTTTCAAGTTTATAATAATTTAAGACGGAAAGCATTTTAAAATTTTAACAGCATTTAAAGTTTTTTTATATTTTTTTTACGGATTTCCAAAAAGTTTAGAAGAGCTTTAAAATATTTCAAAAGATATTTAGAAGTTTTAGAAATTTTAAAAAAGATTCAAAAATGTTAATCTTAAAAGGATTTAGAAAAATTCAAAAAAAAATGTATATTTGTGAAGGTTATAAAAAAAGATGTTTTTTTAATTTTGAAAGATTTAAAAAGATTTAAAAAATATCTAAAGATACCCGGGAAAATGTTAAATGATCTTTTATTTTGAAAAATAAATGTTAAGAAAAGAATACACAAATTTGAAAACCTTCCAAATTATTTTCTAAAATTTCAAAAACTTTAAAGAAATATTTTTCCAATTTTGCAGGATTACAAAATTGTAGAAAAATTCTATCAAGTTTAAGAGATGTTTAAAAGTTTTGAAAAGATTCGATAATAATTTAAATCTTTAGAAGATTTAAAAAAATATTAGACAAAATGTAGATTTTTTAAGATTTTGAAAAAAATAAGATTTCTTAAAAAAGATTTAAAAATTGTAGAAAAATTGTAGCTCAAAAAGATTAAAAAACAATTTAAAACTTGAACATATTCTGAATAATTTAAAATAAAATGTCGATTTTTAGAAGGATTCAGATGGCTAAAAAAAATATTTTAAGAATCCGTGAAAAAAATAAATTGATTCTGAAAAGTCCGGAAAAATAGAAGTCCTGAATTGGAAAATTCCCGAACAATAAAATTCCCGACAGAAAATTCCCAAATTATAGAATTCTAAAATATAAAAAATAAATTTTGTTTTTCAAATAACAAAATTTTCTAGTTCGGATATTTTATAATTCGGCAATCTGTCAGGAATTATATTATTGCGAAATTTTCCAAGTCGGGAATTTTATTAATCGGGAATTTTTTATTCGGGAATGTCAAAGTGTCGGAAATTTTATTATTAGTGATGTCTCAGAATCCCAATATTTAGAAGTTTAGAAAAAATGTCCGCAATAATTTAATATTAGAAATTATTTCAAATAATTAAAAACAAAATGTAGTTCTTTGAAGATTTTGAGATAAGGTTTTGAAGTTTTTTTTAAAGCATTTGGAAAGCTTTCAATAATAAACCAACTTTTTTAAGATTCTTTCGAAAATTTAGAATAATTTTTTATTTCGAAAAATTAATTTTAAGAAAATATTTAAAAAAACATTTCTAAAAATTTCAAAACTTTTCAAAAGAATTCCAAAATCGAAAAACTACACGCGGGCTTAAGGCGCGATTTATGATGCTATTTTTTTTATACAAAAGGAACTTAAAATTGTTGCAAAAATACATAACCAAGAAAAAGTTACATTTTGAAAAGGTAAAGATAATCAGTTCCTTTTAAAAAGTAGCTTACTGATCAAAGTATGTAAAATGATGTCGAAATGCATTGACCTTCAAGGTGAACAGAAGAAGACAATAAATATGATTATTTTTCTTAATATTCCTCCATGGAATTGGAGTAAAGGAGGACTTCTTTAATTACGTAAAAATTAAATCTAATCTACAAGAATTTCATAATTCCGAGCATAATTCACATATAACGAAGTTATCCCAGAATCCGAATTCAGTACTCATCACTCAGCACCTTTTTTTATATGCGTGCGCTATCATCGCATCATTATCGACGTAATATGCATTATAAAAGTTAGGCATGTGTATGCAAAACACACACGTCTTAAGAATATAAGAATAATGAATAAGAAAGGAGGAACAAGAAGAACAAGAAAAAATGCAGTTCCGTCACGACCATGAACGGGACAGAGATAGGACCAGTTTCTAGTATCGTGGTGTCATGAAGTTTTGTAATGCGATATATTCTTCACGCTGTATATTTATCGCAGTTCACATTCGATTGTCTCAGAGGCGGGCAGGTTCTACAGAGTCTGTTTTTTACAAAAGCACAAAAAATTTACATAACAAGTGTATTACAAAAAAGTACAGTTGTGTGACTAAGCAATAGGGTCATCCACAACCATTTTGTTTTTGCTGAAAGTTCAGTTAAATTTGAAATTTAAACTGTATTTTTGTTTACTCCGTAATTTGTAACACTTAATTTAAAAGTGACGAAAGGGTGACCGGGAATGTTCGAGTTTTTAATGAAACATGTGGCGCCCTCATTGCGCGAAACACCTGGTGTGAGGTCATGCACTTTCAAGGACCAGGAAAATACAAGTGTCAGTTTGATAAAAACAATAGAAATATTTGGATACATTAAAGCCAGTTTGGATTATTTACGAAAAGTGAACACGAGAATGTCTTAGCATTTATTATTTTTCACTTTTAAAAAAAGACAAAGCATGAACCTCCTGCTTGTTTAGAAAATACTGAAAGCATATGACGTCACATCTCGGTGACAGCGTGGCGCGACAGGAATACAAGTTCGAAAAAGCATTTTTTGTATTGCACTCATATTTTTAGTGATTTTAAAATTCAAAAATGAAGCAAATGTAGCGGATGACTCTTGTTTTTGAAAAAGTGTTAAAGTTATTATTTCCCCCCTGACTGAAAATGAAATTAGATAGTCTCAATTAAATGCGTTTCGCCTACAGAATACAATTTATTAAATAAATTAATATTGAAATTAAACTGAATTGTAATTGACATAAAGTTGATTTCAATCAAAATAGTACGAAAGCAGCAAATTCAAATCAAAATCGCGTCTCCCGGGTATTGATGCAACGATCGTACATGCTTAAACTCGATTGAGCGAAAAAAAGCACAAAGTGCTTTGAAAAAAAATGTGATGAATATTCATAAAGTGACTTGGCAATTTGATTAAGAATGATCGTTATTGCATACTCAATTAAACCGTAGTGAGCTTTACATGCTTGGATCGTCGTATATGTTTGTAGTGTACGGGAGTGGCCAAACGCATTTGAAATACGCAAGTATTTTAAACACCTCACGTGTTCCCGATAATCACAATCACCTGACATGTTTATTTTGCAAAAGCATCTGAGACTCCACATCGGTGGGAATGGGACTCGATATACCCACGTAATTTATACCAAGAAATGGTAAGTCTCGACATGTTTGCCGCACTTTTGAAGAAAGACCTACATTTGCAGATAGTTTTTGACAATAAAATTTCTTTCTAGGATAATTCGGACTTTCTCTTTCATTAGTGCAAAAACAAATTAATCATTTTCATTTTTTTATGCAAAACTGTAGTATGAAATCATTAAAGAATCACTCAAATAATTGCAATAATGTACATAGGTTTTCCTTAAAATTAATTTCTCGAGACTTCTCAAAAATCTGTGTGGATAGACTACTTAAGGTCTAATTATCTCTGAATTTAAAGAGAAATTCTGGTTACCTCTTGTACCGACGTATTAATTTTAATTCCAAATCCATCGATATAAAAATTAATTTTTTACGAAAAATGCAGGTAAAGTCTTTCCTCAAAAGTACGGAGTGTTATAACAGGGCCTAAAACGTTGATTAATCCGCCACACTTTGTGTATAGTCCAAATTTAACAGTAGTCACAACATCAAAAAGCCTACATTGGAAAAACCAATTTATATTCTGAATGAAATTTTTAGTTTATTTTTTTCATTATTTATTTATAACAGGCTTTGCAGCATTTTTCATATTCCCCCTCTCCTCATTTTTAATGAATTTATCGTTTTCATTGAAAATTCAAATCCTTGATTGAAATTTGAACTAATTTGTTAAAAAATGTTGTTGTTAAATTGAACTCTTTTCGATTTACAATAAAAATATTTTTGTTTACATTTTCAACTACTACATTTTTCATGAGAATTTATATTTTGGTTGAAAATTCAAATACCTACTTCTCAATTTTTGGGTTGAAAGTTGATCTTTTTTATTTAAAAATTGAACTATTTTGTTGCAAATTTATTTTTTAAAGTAAAAAGTTACATAATTTTCTTGGCTGTAAATTTATATTAATGGTTCAAAATTCTATAATTTCATTGAAATGTTTTTTCTTCCTTGAGAGAAGAATTATTCAACTATTTGGTTTAAAATTAAGTTTGTTGTTGAAAATGCAATAGTTTCGTTTAAATTATTTTTTTCCGTTTTTACTGAAAAATTTCTCTTGATTGAAAAATAATCTCTTTTGGTTGAGAATTCAACTATTTAACCCTTAAACGGCCAAAACGCCACTACCGGTACACTGCTTTTCAACGGCCAATAACTAAGACTATTCGACACTAGAAAAAATTGAGACACATATATTTTTATTGCTTAAGATCTCCTCTTTCCGACGGTGCCAATCAAGTTCCTCAAAAAAATTACTTATTATCCCAAAATGCAGTTTAAACAAAAAAAAAACGTTATTTTTCGTGCCTATTTTTTTTGTGAACCATTTTCCAAAGCTTTTCGAGTCTGTAATTAACCTGGAATCTCACTAACCGATGGAATAAATGTCTAAACTTTG
>NC_046658.1:103160544-103165931 GCF_010883055.1 Belonocnema kinseyi
TATATGTGTCTCAATTTTTTCTAGTGTCGAATAGTCTTAGTTATTGGCCGTTGAAAAGCAGTGTACCGGTAGTGGCGTTTTGGCCGTTTAAGGGTTAAGTAATTTGTGTTTTTTTGTTGAATTAACGTATTTTTTATTTAAAATAATAATATTTTTCCGTTGAAATATCAACTATTCCATTTTTTGTTGAAAATGCATTTTTTTGGTTGAAAATTCAAATAATTGGTTGAAAATTGTGGCATTTCCTGAATAATAAATTTTTCGCGTTGAAAATTAATTAGTTTCGATTGAAAATTCAACTATTTAGTTGAACTACTTTGATGAAAATTAATGTTTTTTTTCGGTAAAGATTCATTATTTTCAGTTGAAAAATAATTTTTTCACTGTAAATTTAACTGTTCGATTTTTGGTAGAAAATTAATCTTATTGGTTGAAAAGTCATCATTTTGATTGAAAATTCAGCTTTTTATTTGAAAAGTTAAAAAAAATTTTTTTCTGAAACATCGACTAACAGGTACGCATTTAGTCAAAATTTATCTATTTCATTTTAAAGTTTACCTATTTTATTGAAAATCCATGTGCTTTGTTGAAAAGTCGTATTTCTTGGTAGAAAATTGATCCTCATGGTTAGAAATTCAAATATTTCGTTAAAAATACACACTCAACAAAATGTCTGGTTAAATGAACCAGAATGCTGGTTAAATATGACGTTACTATTTTTCTAGTTAGAGTAACCAAGATTCTGGGTAAATTAACCAGAAGTTCTGATTAAATCTCTCAGAATTCTAATTAAGTTAACCAGAAAAAAAATAAAGGTATATTAAACCAGAAAAAATAGTAAAAGCATATTTAACCAGAATTCTGATTGATTTAAACAGATGATTTTTTGAGTGCAATATTTTTACTTGAAATATCAGGAATTTAAGGCGCTTGAAATGTAATTAAATTTTTTAGTTTAGTAGAGCATTTGGACAGTTAAGTCTGTTATCGATGCAATTGAAAACATATTTTGTTGGCCTTTTCTTTAAAGTGTGTTTAGGAGGGGGGGAGGGGGTCGACATACATGCAGAATATAGTCCGAAATTAAAGATATTTTAGGCCCTGATGTGTGATAATTATTATTGGGGTCAAAAAGTCCTTATCAGATCATATTTTTAGTGATGTTCTCGCGAAAGTGGGAAGGTTCATGACGCAAATTTCTACGCTTCCAAATGAAAAGGTGCTATCTCAGCAGAACCAAATAGAAAGGTTCCATACTTTAGAGGGCGCTGGTGTTCCCAATACTATTCACACAGGATTTTCAAGCTTCCATACTTCGCCACCCGAAATGACACCTCTTTTTATTTCGTCCTGCCGAGATAACACATTTTCATTTGGACACGTTCACAGAAAAAACTAAGAATAAAATTTGTTTCAGGAAAGTTTTTAGAGCGATAAAGTTTTGTTTAGCCAACTTCGCGTCTTTCAATAAACATGTGTTTGTCATGGAAAAACAAAAGAAAGTTTAACCGATATTTGTGTAAAGTTTATCCTGTAAAGTTAATTTTTTTTGCAGAGAATCTTTTGTCGGAAATCGATGTAAAGTTTATATTCTGCTTTTTCTAAGTTGATTTGAAGACTTGATTATTTGAGGCTTATCTGATTCGCGCCAAAATAACAGATATTGCGTCAATCCGATTAAGAAGTGAATTAAGTGTTGCGTTTTAGATCATATCGTTTTTTTACCATGCGCTTTAGATCATTTGTATTTTCAGCATCTTCATAAAATAGTGGTACTTAAAATTTCGAAGCTTCTTATCCACTCCTATCTATATCACGTGATATATGGGGATATTTGTCAAAAATTTGCCATAATTCAGTGGTAAACACTGTGTTTTATAATAATTTGACTTAAAAGGGAGGGCTCAAGGTTCAGCGACATTCAGGTGATCGTATAGCGTAAATATTTCCAGTGGGTTCAAAAAAATGTTTATTTGGCCTACATTAATTATGTGGAAAAGTCTCAAAGCAAACTGGCGTATATAAAGAAACTTGATGAGTAAGGTGAATAATAGAAAAACAGAGTAACGTCTAAGGCGACAAAACCGGACTATGATGATGCACACACGTGTTTGCTCCGTGGTGAAACAACTTTTGTATATGTGCACGTGACAAGCTGTATCTCATGACTCACAGTCTCTGCTTATACACCATTGCATCTCGTTGGCGGATCGTATAATAATAGCACAAAATTGATTCATCCGCCTGGAAACGGAATAGGCTTTCCACAATTTCATACAACGACCAAATTTTACATTATGTAATAAATCGGATCGGAAAATGCCATAAACGTTGCCAACAAAACACTCAATCCGACTGAGCAAAAAATGTTACATTTTCAATAAAATATACTGTTGAATCAATAAACCTGGTTTAAAAGATATCATTTTATCGATTCGAATAAATATACTAAAGAATTTATAGCATCTTTATTGAATCGAAATGTGATGTTATAAATTTTATTGTAGGAGAAGATCCCTACAGGTGATAGCTTCGTACAGTTTTGATAATTGCAGGGTTGTTACAAAATTCCAAATTCGAAATTCCCCGACTTTTCCCTAATTGCAATTTTTCATTTTCTCTCACCGTGAACTGAATACATGATATTTCAACTAAAAAAAAATACATTTAGAGTTAAAACAATGATTTTGAACTAAAGAAAACGAACTTTAAACCAAATAGTTCAGTTTTCAACAAAAAAGATTGATTTTAAACCAAGAAGATTAATTTTGTACCAAAAAAGAAGAATTTTCAACAAGTTGCATGAATTTTCTAGCAAATAGTTGAATTTTCTACCAAACAATCAATAATTAAATTTTCAGTTTAAGAAATGAATTGTCCACAAAAAATAAGTTTTCACAAAATAATTAAATTTTCAACCAAATAAATAGGATTTCGAACAAAAATAATGAATCATCAACCAAAATAATGGATTTTTAACAAAGTAGTGCCTCTTTCAACTAAGCAGTTGCATTTTTAACCGAAAAAGATAATCATTTTAAAACAAACTAAAAACGCAACCAAATGATAACTCAATACCGTATTAATAACTTATCATCAAAGAAAATTTCACCTATTTTTAATTTCATTCGAAAAATTGGATAAGATATGAGAAGGAATCCAATTCGTCCAACAAGAAATAATAAAAAATGTTTTCCACTTTTTCGATCAAGGTTTATATCTCGCGTATCACGCCATATATCTCCGACAAAAAATATTTTATTTAAATAAATATGATACAATTATTTATTACGTTTTGATTCAAATTTATACTAATTCCGTATGTATGTGAGGTCAAGAAAAAAAGTAAGCAATTATTACTTTCAGCAATTTGACAAGTTCTTACCGAACTTTTTGTTGAGATAAATCAATGACCTTCACATATTGTTCTATTATCCGTATAATTTCTTTGAGTTTCATACAAAACTGTTCTTTAGTAAAATTACCCAAAACGTTATTTACAACAATGAGGTATGCGAAAATTGTTGTCTTATGATAATAATGATAATATAATGAAGCCAAGATAAGATTGGATAAGATTGGCAACATTTTTCGCGAAGAATTTAATTTCAAGCTGCCTAATAGCACCGAGAACTTCATAAAGATCCCATAGAAAATAGTTTTTTTTTATAATGTCCTGAATATAATTTAAAGCGGGCGAAAATGAGTGTTCATCACCTGTCGGTCTTATATCAGTAGATGTGCACATTGTATATTCAAAGAATTTAATACTGGTCACGAGACTTCGAATGTTTTCGAGTTTTCATTAGATTTATCTCAGGAAGCGCAGAACTTTCCCGAGAAAGCTATAAAATCAAAAATAATTGTTTTTCACATTAATAACAATTTAATTTTGCACTTGAAGCTATTAAAGTATGTTTTAAGAATACAATTCAGCACCGATAAGACATATCAAAGTGACAAAAATACTTTGACACGTGTTTCATTCGATAAGATGTTATGTTTTACGTTTGAATTTGCCACAGTAATAACTTATACATTGTTGAAATTCGCAAGAAGATAAGAAAATTACATCAGACAATAAGTAACATCGAATTATTTATTAATCGGTGGGGGCATAGAAAAACGTCGACCCTGAAAAGTACACCGATTTTGTGTTGTCATGAGTTGCAAAAAAAAATGTGCCCACTGTTTTTCGGTGGGTTTTTGTATTAAAGTAAGCCTGAATTATAATTTAATGAAATGTCTCGAGTCATGTTGAAATATTTGTATGATATAAATACGAAATAAAAAAGACAAAAAAATGTTTTACATTGGTTATAGTTTTCTTCAAGATGAGTTAAGACTTCATAAATCATCACATATACTGTCTCAAATCTCAAAATTATCTTTTCTCTCGTATTGTTGATTAGGCAAAAGACTCATTTTACGATTACTGAGATCATAGTTCTCTCTCGGGCGTGATTGTGTAGTGCGAAACTTGGTAATTTAGAGCTAGATAGTAATACAGTGTCTAACAGGGTATAAAGACTTCAGTAATAAGCCACTTAAGGTTAGGATCATATTCAAAGCGCGCTATATCAAAAGTGACGGTCTCTTGGACAAAGATGAAATTCATTTATCTCCATTATAGATACTTTAAAGCTCTTCGATCACCTATTCAATTTTTATTGTGAGCCCTGCGGAATTTACTAAACGTGTTCCTGAAAAGCAAACATTCAAAATCATCAGAAGTAAGCCACACGATTTTTACCATCGAATATACAATTTTTTATGACATGTTTAAACTTTATTTATCAAGAAGCTTCATGCAAGAGACAAGTTTAATATTGACTTTCTTATCTTATATTCTCTATTGAATTTCATTGATTAATATATCGTTGTTACATCATTTTAATAATGAAACAATGTTAGTTGATACTAAGATTTTACCAATGATAAAGCGAATTTCAATGTTGTAGATTATAGACTAAAGTTTTTTTCGGCATAGTACTTTATTTTCACCCTCGTCATTGCATAAATCGTCTTCGAAAAATTCGAATGTTCTTCTTTAATTCATCTTGACATTGATATATTAGACTCGAAAAAGTTGAGCTATTTATATAATCTACTAGAACGCGTGGAAATTGCCGATATAGATTGCAAAGCTTGCGGATATTATTTTTTCTAAATAAAAAAATTAAAATCACTGGTAAAAAGGTACTGTAAAAAATATGTATCATAAGAAAGTTAAGCAGTTTCAAATTCCCAATTCAGAGATTAAACTTCCAGATATAATATCTTGTACGTAAATACTTTAAAACTTAACCTTTGGTTTTAAATTGAAAGATTTTAGATTGGATCCAACTGATTTCATTTAAAAAGGCAAAATTCTATTATTAACTAGA
>NC_046658.1:103166031-103167587 GCF_010883055.1 Belonocnema kinseyi
CCAAAAAAAAAAAAAAAATTAATTCAGAAATGGCAAGTCATGAATTGAAAGTCTTTTATTTGGAATAAGGTTGTTCTAAAAGCTTCAAAATTAAACACTATTTAAAATAGTTAAAGGTCGAATATTGCGTTTCGGCAAAATACACCGGCTTTTTAATTTTCTCCTCTGGCATATTTTATCGTAAATCTAATTAAATTCTGAAAAATTCTAAAGAATTTTTTCTCAGTTCCAAAGAATTCAAGTTCAATTCCAAAAAGTTTAAAAACTCATCTCCGGCAGGATATGTCGGAATAGAAAATTAATGGTTAGGTACTTCTCTCTCTGGAAGAGAAAACTATGGCGGAAGCGAAAATTAAAATGTGAAAAAATATGCCGCAAGATAATACATTACGAACTTTAAATTGGAGTTGTTAAAGTTTGAAGGATGTATTTTACTTTAAGACTTCATAAAATTTCATGTCAAAAAATAAATTCACTCATTCAACTGGAAAAACAAATTCAGCAATTTTCGCAGTTGAATATTGAAGAATTTTCATTGATAAACCTTGAAAATTTTAAAGCTGATGTTAAAAATGAAACAATTTCTAGTTTAAAGAATTAAAAACTGAGCAACGTAAACAAGTAAACAATGAAGCGTGCCAAATTTAACGATTCCTATTTCACATAAACTGAAAAATTTAAATGTCAACTAATGTCAGATCAACGTCAGCAACTAAATAATTTAAAGTTAAAATCGTATGATATTAATCACTAATAATTAATAATTGTTAAATTGGGACTTAACTTTTCAAACTTCAGTCCTTTCAATTTTTTAGTGTAATTAAAAACTAAAAATCTGCACTTTAAAATTGTTAAATATTGTAGAATTTACATTGACAATTGAAGTGGGTTACGGCATAACGATGTAAATGTCATGAAAACATTTCATTTTCAAAATTGATTTTTTACACTTTCATTAACTTCAAATATATCAGTGAAACATTAAAAAACGTATATTACAATACAAATAAAAGTCTCTAAAGTGAAAAATTAATTTAATTAAAGCGTTAATATAAAATAAAATTGGATTTTTCATAACAAATTCTTTTTTACATAAGATTATTGGAAAATAAAACTTAGAGCAAGAGTATTCGATTTTTCTAAAAAATTATCAAATACACGGAATGTATTTATTTTTTGACACAGAATCGAAAGGCTTGATTACATTTTTCATATCTCGCATATTTGAAAAAATTATTCAAACAAACATTTTTAAAACAATTTAAAAATCAAATTTTTTACCATAATGTGCGGTGGAATTTCAGAGAATTTGTAAGCCAATAAAAAGCTTTTTGAAAACATAAATTTGTTTAGTTCAAACAAATTTGATTGAGGAACCCTAATATTTGATTAAAGGTAGTGTTTATATGGTCGGACACTACCAACGCCCCCTACCGTTTTTCCATCACCCCCTTCCCCTTTCCAGGTCCGTACGTTTAGACACGATCATATGATAAACGTAGATAAACGTACGGACCGTCCGGGCGTTTAGACTCTGCCTTAATTAAGTAAAAAAA
>NC_046658.1:103167687-103180240 GCF_010883055.1 Belonocnema kinseyi
ATGTGTGTATAACTGATATGAATAATAACATATTTCCAGACCCCGCTATAAGGCGGGCTGCCCTGTAGATTTGTAATCGTCCAATAAAGTAGGAAAAAGTAAGTGAGTCGCCAGCCTCTCCAGGCAAGCGGTTACGCCCCGCGCGAGTTGGCTTGTCTATCCGAATCCACTTTAGTTATGTTTAAGCCGCGCTCGCGAATATGTACTATACGCGTTTCAACTGCACCGCGAATGCGCGGTTCATGCTGTTGAAGCACTAGTGAATAGATATTGAGGAAGAGGTTTCTCATACCTGTACAATAAACAATCAGTTAAGTGTACTCAATCATGACTCATTTCAGAAAAAAAGCTGCCTCAGACAAATAAAATTACGAATTTGACCTACTCTATTTAAAGTAAAAAACAGCTACTTCATCTAAACATGATCTGATGCACAACTTTTCAAGCGACAATATGTCAGAAACGTGGCATTTCAATTTCATTCACAAATCTACTTCTGGTCTGTGTGGTTCTTAAGTCAGGAGAATATTTCCGTCGGGGCTAGAATCTGGATGATTTATAATTTATTGCAAAAATGAGAAAAGATATGGTTAGACTCTAAAATGTACAATGTATATTTGAGGCTGTCACGATTTGCTTTATTTGTTATCACCTCATGTTGAGGTGTAACGACCGCAATTTCTGTTACGGACATCATTCCTGCATTTGAAATAGACACTTAGTGGTGCGTCCCAGCTGTTGGATTTTTAAATAATGTCAAGTGTTACATTGCGAATCCCAAGTGCGCGGATTGGGCCATTTACAGTGTAGCTAATTTCTTTATTCAAGTGATCGATTTCGTGAAGAAAGCACAGTTTCTACTGGACAATCTGAGTGATTCTTTATTGAATAAGTGGCTAATCTTGATTAGCATAAATGCGTTATCCTGTGGTCAATAATAAGCACCGGCTTGTGATGCCGGTACACTCCTGGGAACTATTGTGAAAGAGAGAAAGGAAACATCTGGCAAACTGGAGGCGCTAAACACTTCGGTGGTGCCTGAAAAGGCTTTAACTTCCTTTTTCACGTATATGCATTGCTACACCCATTACAGCATATATTACGCCGCCAAGATTCTCGATATTTAGCCCTTAAAACAAGAGAACTTGAAATTCTTCGAAAAGCTGAAGGAATAATTGTAAAGAGATTCAACTTCCACAGGGTTTACGAATGGCGAGCATGGGGGTCATCGTGTACATACCAAGTACGTAACACGTGTCTTAAAAAATTCAAAGTTTAATATATTATTTTTGATCTAAGGATGATTGGAAAACTATTCAGGAAAGAGAAGGAGTATGATGAAGGTTCTGACCTTTACACTTTCCTGTTAAATTATGTCTTAGCATCCTGGCTGGGTCAACAATGCTATAATCACATTTCTTTATTTTCAATTTGATTTTCAAGTTCGTGATGTCCGTATTATCTGTCAAACGAAAAACAAAATAAAGAATTTTCTTCCAATCTATTCACGTTATCAGAAGAACAAATGTTTTTACAAATTGCTAAGTCATCCAGAATTTCTATGCGCTAGTATTGCTGTCGACGTCTTTGTCGACCCTGACTTACGACCGACAAATGCGAAAAAATAATTGATGGCCGTCGTTTTTTCTCCGATCAACCTATAAGTCAGAAACTGATAGTCCCTTGATAAATTGAACTATTGCTTCTCAAAATTATTGCGAATAACAATTAAGTGACAAAGCTTCAAATAAACCCTATTTTCCGTACACTTTTTTAGGGTTTCGTAGACTTAGATCAAAATATTGATACTTTTCGTTGGATGTCCATCAGTCTATGATACTTTTATGCTTGCTTTTAAGTCAAGGTTGAGTTAGTCATATGATAAAGTTAGCCAAGGCTAAGTTAGTCATGATTTCGAAGTTTAGACACATTTTACATTTAAAAATATAGAAATTAATGTTTTTAAATATTATCATTTTTTTAGGCGCAGTTCCCCTACGTTAACTAATTTTTTATCAAACATAGCCATGCAAACAAGAATTCTAATATACTGGCTTCATAAAATGTTAAAGTAAACATGTACTTCAGTATATTTTATTTTACTCAATACTATACTATAAGGACATCTGTACTTATTGAGAAGTTGTTTCTTATCTAGGAATAATTTTGACACACGTTAAAGTCCGAACCTATACGACCTAACGCACTTCATTTAATGATAACGTTATCACACCGTCAAACGGAAAGTCATGCTGACTCACCAAAAAAATTTAACACAACCACTAAGCTGGTTGCCATTCGCAATTCTTCCCGACCATCGTTCTCGACAACGAGGTCAATCGAAAGTGCAATTAGCCTTATCAACTCTTTTGTCCATAAGAATAACAAAAATAATTTCGTAACGAAAAGCCAAACCACTTGTTACAGCATCGCCATTCAATATCGAATCGGCTTCCTGGTTAAAATTGTTCTGAGGAATGTGTAGAATCCATTTTTATACCTATAAGATTTCTTCTTCTGGACATGATGAGCATAGGTCATACATTTTGCATCTGCAAATGAAATAATTTTGAAATACCGTTTCTGAATTCGAAATGTAATGCAAAAAAATGCATACCATAACAAATGATGACGACTCACACTGAGAAAAATGAATAATACCGTTTATGGTTTTGGATTTATTAATTTGGGATAGCAACCTATATAAGTGAAGACGAAAAATCTAGATATTTAGTTTAATAATCCAGTTTACTTAAAAATAACATCCAGATTGTATGGCTTAATATCTATAGATTGTTGTCCCAAATTTTAAAATTTAAGATTATACACAGTATAATCCGTATAATCTATATGTTGATTCGAAGAGCGAAAAAATGGTCTAATCTTAAATTGTAATCATAGCAACATTCTTTTACAATGTTTTTTTTTTAATTAATCAAATTTCTCATGCGCGAAAGGCACGTTTTGCAGTGAACTGAGAAAATATTTTTAAATTTTCTCAGAAACTAATCTGCTAAAATATTAACAAATATATTTAAAAATATTGATCTCTCTTCCTGAATGCTTCGTTTATCGATTCCTGTATTTGCGTTTTTTACACAATCACTAACAAATGTATCAACCTTTTTTCACAACTTGTTAGTCATTATTATGACTTTATTTAACAGATTGTTAAATTGCACAACTATTACATGAAAGTTACGAAAAAAGTAAACACCTCATATTTACTTCAATTTTTTACAAACTGTAATCAGCTATATTTCATCGACATTTGCTCAACACCTATGTATTTAAACATTATTTTATTTGTTAACTACGTATTTGTTTTTAAATCATGACCATCCATCATAAATTAGTGTCAAGATTTGCCCTGTTCAAATTTGAAGCTATGAGAAGTACGTTACTGAGTGACATCAATCAGGATATTAACTGATTAATCAGTAACTTCAAATTTAGAGAGGAAAATATGCATTCTAATAGATGGGTTATGAATCGAAGAATTAATTTATATTTTATATGTCGTATCGCTAGCTAAAGGAAAAGAATGTCGTAAAAGGTGCGATTGGAATCTGAATCCAGTCACGTACGATCCAGCAGTTAGCGTCACTGACTATTTCTCGGAATGTCATATCAGCACATTTGTATATTTCATAAATTTTTACCTTCTTGTGCCGGTGAGGACGGCACGGACAAAAACTTGCAATTATTTCCCTTTTATTCCAAATAAAAATAATGTATCCAATGGGAATATTTGAAAACTATTGTTAAAGGTATATCCGATTCCCAATGTCTATTTTGGTCAAAAGTGTTTTTTTTTAGAAATGTTTCAACAAAATAACTTCTTTTTAAATATGAAATGTCTTGAGTGCGAAAGACTCGTAGATTAGAAGATTGATGAAGCTTTCTTTCATAATCATAACAGTTGATAAATTGGTTACACTTTACCATTATTTTTTCTTTCTCAAATGGAAGATGATGATTTACATTTAAACTTAATTTTAAAGCTTTAGTCTTTTGTAATAAATTTGTAATGAACTATAATCTGCTACCATTCTCCTTTCCGTCCCACCGAAAAAGCATCATAAAATGAGGAAAGGATTCATGTGGGAAATGCGGTATAAATTTTTAGATTCATCTAAAATTCCTGTGTTATTTATTTAAATAACACATTCGTTTAGCAATACTCCGACCCAGGTTGCTGATCAATCTCTTATAGCTAGCATCCCAAGTGAAGATACTCACAAAGTCATCATGTCAAACTCCCCACTTGGAACCATTAGTATTCAAGGCACTTTTCTGTCCTGGCATACTTCACTAGCTTCCTTCACGTCCATGCATTTTTTCATGCAAGTTCTCGTGTTAAGGTAGCTTATCTCACTTCGAATTAGGGTCTCATTCACACATTCTAATACGTAGTAATTAAAAACGATCGTTCTATTTGAAGTAAGATTTTATCTCCTCCCTCCCCCTGCGAGAAACAGTAAGCCACGAGGACCCCCCACCTTACAAAAAACGTCAAAGTAAATTAAACAATCATTTGCTCTTTCATTATGTTAAAATTGTTTCCTCTATTATATAATTTCGACATCTTGATGGTGATTTATCTTGCTTGAGTTCGAAACCGTTCCAGTACATTTCTGAATTGCGAATCTGCGAGGTATATGGTATACACTTTTGCCAACCTATTGGAGAGTTTATATTTATGAATTGTTTAGTATTCATTTTAAACCTAAATTGACCCTTCTGAAAATTTGTTTCAATCAATTTGAAGGTGAAGTTTTCCTTGGAATGTCTAAACTATCGGTGAAGTCGTGGAGTGCTAGAAGGAGAGGTAGGGATTTTTCAGAGACTTTGTATTGATGGATTAAATGATGCAACTAGAGATGTTTAATATCAGCAACAGAACGTTAAGATGTATTCTAATGAAATCATATTTCTTTTTGTTTTTAGGCATGTACACCATGCGAATGCTGGATAACAGCAGCAACAATGCATCTGGTCCAACTGGAGCTGCAGCACTTCCTGGAGTACAGGCAGGTGGCACAACAACATCGGTTGGAGTAACCACCTTACCCTGTGTCACGGATGAGAGGATGGATGCCTCCAGTGATAGTGCTGTAAGCAGCATGGGCAGTGAACGAGTTGGATCAGTTTCTGATGGCGAGTGGATGGAAACCGGATCAAATTCTAGCCATACACAAGCCGATTCTCATTATTCCATGGACTATGCTAGGTAATTTCTTTCTTCCTTATCTACAAAAATTCAATTTAATTCAACTCCTGATATTGACACTGACACTGATGGATGACTACGACGATTTTCTTGTCCTTGACTTATTGTCTTACGCCAATGTTCAAATATATTTGGAGGAATAATAATCATTCCTCCAATGAAACAAGTAGTTCTAAACAAACATTTCTTTCTACAGCAATACAACATTTTAGTTAATTCCACGTAGCCGTAAATAACGTTTTATTCATCAGATAAGAGCTTTAATTGCGAACTATTTGTATGACTCACATAAAAATATTTTTTAGAATGAGACATTCAATAAGAAACTTGTGATTACTTTTTCTGCTTTTGCGATTTTATTTTCATAAAATGGATTCAATATGTTACAGCAAATACCATATGCCCTACGACTGCAGTTATGGAAGAAATGGCAACACTCCTCGTTGCCAAGCTGACCGAAGCATGGCTCCAGTTGCACAGAAGAAGCATCAGATGTTTGCTAAGCGATACTTCCAGGAACAGGGGACCGGTCAGTATATAGCTATTCATCAGGATGATGAAATTGAAGCTAAAACATTTTCTGATTCTTGAAAAACGAGGAAATAATATGCAAAATCAACTTACCAAATCTTCTTTTTCATCCAAGTAGGATCACCCCTTGGTGCCACTGCGCATCCAACTACACCGATGAAATATGAATATGATGCCCAAACCGTTGCTGCTGGTGCTCCAGGGAATGCCTATTCTGGTCCAATAGAAGGTGCCGCAGGTCCTCAGAATGAAATTAAATACAGTTGCAGTGTCGACTTTGCACGTCATCAATCTGGTAAGGGAAAAGGATGTTCATTTATTATATATATATATGTCTCTGAAGAAAAAGTAAATTTCTTCAATTGACTCATTGTGTTTTCTGTTACAGGGCGATCGGCGATTGAACACATTCACCACAATCACACCTATCATCTTCCAGCAGAAACTTCTGGATCATTACATCGTCCTTTATCGCGTGATAAGAAAGGTAATCATGACATTATTCATATTCGCTGATAATTATAATACAATTAAATCTTTTTCTCCCTCTTTTTTCTTCGTTATATATTACCGAATGAGCCAAACATATTCTGATGGTTCAGAATATCATTATCTCGTTTTAGCCTTTTTGTATAATTTATTGTACAAGATTGCTTAAGATTATTTTTTTACACATCTCCCACGGATTATCTTACTAGAAAATTTGGCTCTTAGTGAAATCTATCAAATTTATAAGCTTAGATGACTTTACAGTTTTGAAAATCATTCTGCTAACACAACATCAGACAAATAAAATCAAAATTAATATCCCGAAATGAGTATTTTGTGTTAGCACATAAATTATTTGACGTAGTTTTGAGATAATAAATGACGTGGTCATTTAAAACATAACATTCACGCTACTATTTTCTCAAATTTCTCAATAATTTAAAATTTGTTTACTTTGCCTTTAAACATATTTTCAAACTTCTTCGCTGATTGGCTAAAATAATATACCCGTTTTCTTGAAAATCGAAATTTCAAAAGATTTCAAAACATTTTAAGGAATTTCAAAGTTTTCGAAATTTTTTGAGAATTTTTAAGAGATATTACAATTTCAACATAAAGTCACGAGATTTGAAAGTGTTTTCAGGGATTTGTAGAGATTTTAGTAAATATGCGCAATTTCGTAAGACCTGCAAGGGTTTTACAGATTTAAAAAGTTGCAATCGATTTCAAAGGATATGAAACATTCTTACATACTTTGCAAGATTTCAAAAAATTATAGGGATTTCAAAGTTTCCGAGGAATTTTAGGGAATTCCACCAAATTTCTAGGGGACTTAAGGGAGTAACTAAATGTGAATGAAATTTTAAGGTGACTTTTAAAGATGTCTGAGGATTTCATGGGATTTTATGGGGTTGTAGAGAATTTCAAAGTTTGAAAAGTTTTTAAAGAAATTCGTAAACATTTATTAAGAATTTCGTAAGGTGCTTAATATTTCAAGACATTTTGTTATACACAGGGATTCATAGGATGTCTAAAGAAATTAAGATTCTATAAAATTGTAAATAATTTATATATACATTTCAAGGGATTTACAAAAATTGGAAAGTTTCCCAGGCATTTAAACTGTTATCAAATATTTTATGATTTTTCAAGGAATTTTAAAGGATATTACAGATTTTAGGATTTTGTACAGCCTTTACTCGATTTTAAAGATGTTAACATTTTTCAAGTAATTCAAAAGAAGTTAATGATTTTAAAGTGTTTTAAATTTCGAAGAATTTCATGAGATTTAAAAACATTTCGAATGATTTGAAATATTTCAAGGAATTTTTCTACATTTGAGGGATTCGTAGGGTTTCCAAATAATTTAAAAGATTCTATGATATTATGAAGAAATTTTATAGATTTCGAGGGACTTAAAACATGGGAAAGTTTTCCAGTGATTCCAAAGGATTTCAACATAATTTTAAGGTTTTTGATAGATTTTAGTGGATTTGAAAGAATATAGACGATTTAAAAGTTTTCATCATTTTTTAAGGAATTTTAAGGATATTAGAGATTTTAAGATGATTAACGATATTTTACTCGATTTCTGTGAGTTTACTAGGGAATTCGGAAGATTTGAGGTATTTTATTTTAAAGAGTTTAGGGAATTTCAAAATAATCTTATATATTTAAGAAGATTCAAACATTTTTAAGACTTTTCACAAAGAACTTTCTAGAATTTAAAAAAAATTCGAAAGAGATTTAAAATTTATCTAGTATATTAAACGGCATTTAACAGCTTTCATGGGATTCCAACGGATTTTTAGAGAACTATCGAAAATAAATGAAACCTTATGAAATTTTAAGGGCATGTGATACTTAGAAAATTATCGATTTTACCAGTTTTAGGTTCCGACGGCTTTTTTCCTTTAATAATAAATATTTTGTTTTAAACATTTGGGACATGATAGCGACCATGCTAACGGACGTACCCACACACTTTTTTTTTGGTTTAATTCAAAAAAGTTTTAATTTAGCAAAATCTGATTTATTTGCATAGCGCTTAGGAATTAGTATCGATTTTACCAGTTTTAGGTTCCGACGGCATTTTTTCTAGAATAATCAATATTTTGTCTTAAAAATTTGGGAAATGATAGCGAACATGCTCACGGACGTCCCCGCATACTTAATTTGTGTTTTTTTTTTTCAAAAATCTTTTGACATTGCTAACAACGTGTGTATATTTGGAAGTTATGTATGGTACTTGCAAATAAACATAGTAACTAATCTCCCGGAACTAACCTTGTTTGCAGGCAATCAAAAAAGTTTATTTCATAAATAATTTCCCAGTGGCGAAAAATTGAACATTAAAATTCTCAAATTTATTGATCTACATTACCAGCTAGGCTGGTAAGATAGTTTATTACACCATAATTATTCTAGAGTGCTTACCGACAGAATCGGTACGATAGAGACCTACATTATCGGAATTACAGAGAGCTAAAAATCACCCTAACCACAAAATAATACACATGCATAAAATTTGGTAATTAGCACAATAACATTTTTTTGTTATTATCCCTGAAAAAGAGTCCGGGGACGTCCATTATGATATTTTATAGCATCTCCGAATTCAGTTTTTAAACATTTTCATTTTTGTGGAAAAAGAGCCGTCGGAACTGTACCTGATTGACCACACGACGAAGTATCACATGCCCTTAAGAGATTTATAATTTGAAATGTAACTGAGAACAGGGTTTCAGAGCCCTAGCTAAAATAGAATGAATAGAATTGAATTACTCAAATAAAATAAAAACTCAAAAATGTTCAAAACAGGCGTTCGCTTATATATTTTGAACCATTTCTCAAAATTTCAACACAAAATATTAATTTTTCTAATTTCTAAAGCCGCCGAATATAATAACAGCTAATAATTGGTCACGTGACCAAGATTGACGAGTTTTTCAGTTTCCTCGAAGGATCTCAACAGATAACAGTTTCAAAAATTGTTACCCTCTAGATGAATAATAATAATAATATTTAATAATATTATTTATTGTTATTATTTTTTTATTATAAAAAAATTAACTTTTTCTTCTTATGAATGAATTTCTTCTAATGAATTAAAATTCAATTTCTTTACTATTACTACTGAAATTAATGCATAACAATTATTAATAAATTCAAAAATAATTATAATAATACCAGGGATTCGAACGAAATTAAGGGGCATTTTCAGAGATTTTCCAATTATTTCTTAAAATTCCATATAATTTACCTGAAAATAATGCTGAGTATGAAAAGTTACTAAACAATAATGCAGCTACGGAGTCACATTGTCAAATTTGTGTATCGTCAAAGTTTTATATGGAAAGAAACAAAAAGGACCGTAAAGAAAGTTTCGTCACATTCCTTTTGGTTCTTTTTTTATATAAAATACGATTAAAACATAATTTTCACATTGTGCCTTCGTATGCTCATTATGTTTTTATAATTTTGTAGACTAAGCTTACTTTTTTGCCAAATTCTGTTAAATTTATTGAAATAATTGGCAAATATCCAAAAATGCCCCTAATTTCGTTCGAATCCCTGAATTATACATGCATGAATAATTCCGTTTCTTCTGCCTCTGGAGTGAACCTGAAGTTTCCCTTTTTAGAATAAAAAACACCGTCATATTAATTCATTTGTTATATCAAATATCGTATGAATCATGGGGGAGATGGACTTGATTGACCTGCGTGTACATTTTCAGTACGAGCCGTAGGCGAGCAAGTAAGAGCCGCAGGCGAGTCAATAAAGTATCTCATCTCGCCCTTGGTACATCATATACTATTTCAATAATTGAAGCAACGATTGAGTAATATTAATTAATTTTTTTATGTCTCAGCCCGTAAGAGCGAGGCAGAAGAGCACCTGACTAGAGATGAAAAACGCGCCCGAGCTTTGAACGTACCTATCGCAGTGCACGACATCATCAACTTGCCCATGGACGAATTTAATGAACGCCTTAGCAAGTATGATCTTAGCGAAGCCCAACTTTCGTTGATTCGCGACATCAGAAGACGAGGAAAGAATAAAGTTGCGGCACAAAACTGCCGCAAGCGCAAACTCGATCAGATCATGAGCCTCGCTGATCAGGTTAAAGAAATGCGTGACCGCAAAATGAGACTGATCCGAGAACGAGATTTCATGCTGATGGAAAGGCAGCGCGTTAAAGACAAATTCAGTCAACTGTACCGTCACGTTTTCCAGGTTCGTTAAGAAAACCTTATCAAAAATAAACAATTTCTAGAATATTTATTGTAAATTTTTTTAATTGTATTTTTTTACTTAAAAGCTTCATTGAATTTAAGAAGATGGCGCGAATCCCTTGGAACGAATTGAAATATTCATACTATAAGTTCCAAATTTGTTAAGCACAATCATCAAAAAATAGTTCTTTAAACAGGGTCACTACAGGTCAGGAAATTTAATTGCATTTATTTCATTTTATAATTGTTTGGTTAAGAATTCATCTTGCGGTTAACAATATGGCTAAAAAGCCATTTTTCAATTAAAAGTTCAACTATATTGGTAAATAATTGAACTATTTGTCTAAAAATGAATTTTTTGTTGGAAATTTAACTGGTTTGTAGAAAAGTCGTCTTTTTAGCATGAAAATTCAAATATTTGATTAATTTGTTATTCTTTTTTGACTTGACATCTTTATTCATCATTTTAGTTGAATATTAATCTTTATTTGTTGAATTAAAAGGTGTTTGGTTTAAAATAAAAATATTTTTTGTTTAAAATACCTTCTATCGCAATTTTCGTTGAGAATTAGTTTTTTTTTTGTTTCAAAATTCAACTACTTTGATGAAAATTCTTTTTTTATTTTTGAAAATTTTGATAATCTAACTATTCCATGTTTGGTTGTGAAAAATTCTTCTTTTTTGTTAAAAATTCGTTTTTTGATGCTGTTGAAAAGAGAAATATTTTTTTAAAGTTTGGATTTTCGATAGGAAATTCCATTATTTTGTTAAAATTTAATTTTTCTTTTAGTTAAAGATTGATCATTTTAGTTAAAAATTTATCTTTTTGGTCGAAAATTCATTTTTTGGTGAAAAATGTAACTGTTTTATTGAAATACCATTATTTTGTTGATTATTTTTGTTGATTCCCGTCAAACATGGAATACTTGAAGTATTCCATGTTTGACGGGAAAATTTTTTTTTTCTGAAAATGTTTGAAATAAAATTGATTAAAAGGGATTTAAGTGTTTGAAAATTCATTTTTTTGTTGAAAATTGAACCATTTCTTTTAAATTCTTCTTTTTATTGGAAATTCATGTTTCTTCTGATTAAAGATTAATCAGTTTAGTTAACAATTTATCTTTTTTGACGAAAATTCATTTTTCGGTGAAAAATGTAACTATTTTGTTGAAAATTCATTATTTTGGTTGAAGATTTTTCATTTTAGTACAAACCTCTTTTTTGTTAAAAACTTAGCAGCTTTGCTTAATTTTTATTTCATTTTTGAAAATTTAATTGTTCCACGTTTGACGGTGAAAAATTAGTTTTTTTGGTTGAAAATTAATTTCTTTGGTTGAAAATTCAATTATTTTGTTAATAATTCTTTTTGATTGAAAATTAATTTTTTAACCGAAAATTTAGCTATTCCATTTCTTGTTGATACTCCAATTTTTTTTGTTTAAAATTCAACTATTTGATTGAAAATTCATGTATTTTGTTAAAAATTCATCTTTTCGGTAGAAAATTAATCCTCTTGGTTGAAAATGTATCTCTTTGGTTGAAAGTGTATCTTTTTGGTGGAAAATTCATTTTTCAAGTCAAAATTCAACTTTTTTTAATTTAAATTTCCTGTATTTTGTAGAAAATTCGTCTTTCTTAATAGAAAATTATTCTTCTGGGTTGAAAATGCATCCATATGTTGTCAGTGCATTATAATTTTGTAGTAACCCTGTCAAAGAACAAAGGAACCACAAATAATAGAATGGTCAATCCTGGGAAAATTTTGTGTCCTTGATTTTACTCAAAATTTTCGTTTGGTGTTCTATCAAATGAAAAATTCACAAAATTGTATTTTTTTATTGCTTGTAATTGGCCTGTTTTGAAACTGTTCTGATTAACAGGTTCTACACTTGAAAACGCAGAATCTTTCGGGGTCAAAATATGTTGTTTTGTAGATAAAAATTGTAGGCGATACGTATTTTTGCCATTTGGGACAAAAAAATCCATAAAGTTAGGCGTATTTAAATTTTTTTGTTTCGTTTGAAAAAAAAACCGAAAATTTTCTCTCGAGTTTTATAACTTT
>NC_046658.1:103180340-103207190 GCF_010883055.1 Belonocnema kinseyi
TTTAATTTCTTTTATAATAAGGAAAATACCTTGTGAGTTTTATGTGGGCTAAATAAATGTTATTACCTGGAGAGTTTTTTTTTCATAAATTCGAATTTTCGTATTTTTCTTGCTTACAACAACATATATGAAAAATGTTAAGAAAATTGTTTGCACAGTTAAAAAAGTTCTACAAAAAATTTCTTTACTCATTTATGATATCTTTTACCGTTTCCTAGAAAAATAAAAAATTTAATATTTATAAAAAAAATTCTCCTGACCACCAAAATGTCTTAGTCCGCATAAAACTTATAGAATATCTTTTTTATATAAACAAAAATTCGTAAACAAAAATTTTTTTAATAGAAAAGTTGCGGTTAGCCCCTTTTCACAGAAGTTGCCCATATGTTTCTAATCATTCAATTTGTTTGTTTAGATTTGATATATAAATGAACAAATGACATTGAAAAATATTTAAATTCGAAACAGCAAATGTGTCCTGGTTTTGAAATTGTGCACAGAAGAGCCATTTACAATATAGTTAATAACAGATTTTTCATATCTGTTATTGCAAGCAAGAAAAATATGAAAATTCGGTGGAATGCGGAACGAAAAACATGAAGAAAAAAAATCAAATACGTATAACTTAGTGAAATTTTTTTCCCCCAAATCGCAAAAATACCTATCGCCTCATTTTCTCTAAAAAAACAGCATATTTTGTGCCCGAGAGATTGTGCAACTTCGAGTGTAAAACCTGCCTGCTTTGAAATGAATTCGGTCTATAAACATTTGATTTAGAATTATTTATCATTGAAGCCAACCATTGTAAAATATTTTTCAATTTGAAATCATTAATTTTCTTCTATTTTGAAATAGAAATTTTTCAGTTATCTAAAACTTTAATCTCAATTTTGAAAGTTTTCATTTTAATGATTTAAATTTTAAATCGTTTAATAATGGCGTTTTTTATTTAGAACAATTCAATTGAGAACATTTTTGTATAAGTTAACATTATCGTCCTCTATGTCGGGGCAGACTGCTCTCATTAGATCACTTTATTGCATTATAAAAATGCCGGAAACGGAAAGCCCCGTGCAAAATAATCAAATAAAATCCAACTCTAGTCAAAAATGCCTTCGACATGTTGAGCAGTAATCATATTAAGCCTGTGACAACGTTTCAAATTAAAATAAAAAACTATATAAGAATATGGATTAGAAAGAACACTAAAAAGATTCTTTAAAATTGCAGTCTCTGCGAGATCCAGACGGCAACCCCTATAACCCATACGAGTACACCCTCCAGCAGACAGCGGACGGAAACGTCCTTCTGGTTCGCCGGAACCAAACGAATCCTCATCACTCTCGCACCTCAACAATGGAGCCGAAATCGAAGCCTGATATCGATCGAAAGGAGTGAGGCTCCACAAACCTAGACTCCAAAGAGATTGGTAATCAGGAGAAGTTCAAACATGTTGTTGACAGCAAAATGGCACGTCCTTGATGCCATGAATTTCGCCACGCAGCGCAGGGAACATTTATTTTAAGAATAATAACAACTCTTAACGAAAAATAAAGTTGCGTTGCTTTGACTTGATCCTAGTCACGCGCACGCGATGACAATATGCGAGAGACAACGAGTTCTGCTAGTTTTCAGCTAGCTAAATAAATACCTTTCCAGACTAGATAGTATGTACGATGGTTTTTAACGTTGACGGTATCCAGGAGGAAGAGTGGTTGTGAATTATTTAAACCTAATATGGATGATACCATGATTTTTATTATTATTTTCTAAATGGGAAAAGCCGTTCATGTACTTTCTCAGAAAGCTCTTTATCATTTTTTTTATTAAGGAGTTTCTTCTTTGTATAATCCTTCGGCAGAAGGTCACGACATTGTTGCTAGAAACAGAAGAAATTCTGTGATTTCGTTTTGCAGAAACTAAAGTTCTGTTGATGTCTCATTCGAAAAGGATTGAGTTCTTATAATATGTTTTAAGGACTTGGCAGCAGACAAAAAAAAGATAGAATGAGATGAAGGCGTCTGACATGAATCAGAAATGTGCAGTAATTTTTCGAGATGAGTGTGTGGTTTAACCACAATCGCTCCTGTTCTCTTCCTCTTAATCAGAACTCTTCTTCCTCACTCGTGTCTTTTAGATTACGCTCCTAGTGATTCGTCTTGCAGGTGTGAATTTTCTGCGAAAATTCCACCATCGCGTCCAAGAGTTTTACTCTTGTAAAAAAAAAAAAAGAAAATGGAAACGAATCTGTCGCATTTCAATGCTGTTGTAGAATTTGCGTCTTTGGTCTATCAAAAGATGCATTAAAATACGACCATTAAGCATTAATTAAAATTTAGTTGCGACTATAAAGAAAAACTGCTACATTCGTCTACTCGTTGCATAAAGTTAATCACAGTGCGAATGATTCTTCGACTCAAAATGGAAAAAAATCATAGGAATACGGACTGTTACAAAATGAGTTTTTGTACTCCGTTTAACTGAATGTATACTAATGTCAAGGCTTATAAATTATAATATGAATCGCACCGAAGCCATATTATGAGTTTTTGGTACGGTTCGTGCATTTATCGAAGGGTAAAAAGGGATCCTTGAAGTCGTAGGTAGCTTACAACTGCAGTATTGATTGGTGAAGAATCAAAAAAATGAGGGAAAGATTGCTTTGCCTATTGCTTGAAGGGTCTCATTCGAAGCGTTTCTTTTTGTTTGATAAAAGGCAAATGCTTGAGTTATTGCCTGGGAACGTTTAACACAGGAAAAAATACTTTAATCGGTTCTGCGTTTCGAAATGTTGTTACTTTGATCAATATATAATACCCAGTTTGGAAATCGGTACACTCAGGCAAGATACTAACTAACGTTACGTAATGTAAAAATAAGACTAGAAACTAGTGCAACAATGTGAATATACTTACTGCAATTTGCTGTACTGCTACAATATTAATAATAGTACTGATATTGCGATATATGAACAAACATAGCAAGAAAAACCTATTTTTTATAATAAACAGACGAGAATCGTTCAGGTATTTCACATTTGCCTTTTTATGTATATATCGACGTAGTTAGTATAATTTTCTATAAATATTACACATGTATAAATGAAGCGATTAGTTGTTGTTACGTACGGAAAAAGTGTACGTATGTGCGGAAATAATGGAAAATAATTATATATGCTACGACGTGAAAACGTAGTGAAGAAATGAAGAAAATGAGGAAGAATGCAGCTTCTGCTGACACTTAAGTAATCTGCCATTTTTTAAGGTTTTAATTCACGATTGTATTCATACCACCGGGTGTAGGATGCCTTTTGCGTATCGAAATCGACGAGCAGAAATCCTGCTGTTGAAAATTCTATGTAAGACGGATTAGCTTGTTTTGATATCAAAGATGTCTGTTCGTTTGTTGTATATTTTAACATAAGTTTTATCTACTTGCCCAGGCATTTTTAGATCTCCACGCGTCATTAAATTTCTATATTGTATAAACAAACTTCAAATAAATCTCTGGGAAAAAGTACCTGGCACTCATTGTTCATGCTTTTTGAAACCAGCCTCGAATGTTCATTTTAATTTGCAAGTTTCTATAATTTTAGTTCTATAACTTTAGTTCTACAACTTTAGTTCTATAACTTTAGTTTTATCTTATAAGTGAGATAATGAGTTAAGCTTTCCTTCGTTTTCAAATTCATTTTTTTATTCAAACTAGCTCTATATAATTCAGTTTTTCAGGTGAATATTCTGACTATACAAGTTTACAGGAAAGCAAAATAATTTTTTTAAAGTACGTTGACAACAGACTTTATAGGTCAAAATGCTCTAAAGACAGGGGAAATGAGGAGATTTTTCGAAAGAATAGGGGAAATAATTCTTTTAAATCAAATTAATGTGGGTACTATATGAAATTCAATTTGAAAGGCTTTAAATTCATAGCATATCGGGTTTTCAAATAAATAAATCAAATCTGAGCAAAAGAGTTAAATTTGCAAACTAAAAGGATGAATTTTCAATCATAAAGATTAATGTTTTAACAAAAAATCAAATTTTCCACAAAATAGATGAATTTTCAAATAAAAAAAAATTATTTTTTTTACCAAAAATCTGAACTGATTAATTTGAATAAAATAATTGAATTTTTAATTAAAAAATATGAAATTTCTACCAAAAGAGATCCATTTTTTAAACCCAAAAACTCATTTTTAACTAAAAAAGTTTAATTACCTACCAAAGGTTCAATTTTATTTAAATAATGAAAAAGCACAAGAAAAAAAAGAATTTTCAACAAAATAGTAAAATCCTTAACCCAAACCGATCAATTTTAATCAAACAATTGCATTTTTAACTAAAAAATATGAAATTTTGACTAAAATAGGTGAATTTTTCCAACCCAAAAACTAATTTTTAACTAAAAAAGTTTAATTATCTAACAAAGATTAAATTTTGAGGTAAATAGTTAGAATGTAAAAGAAAGACGAATTCTTAACAAAGTAGTAAAATCTTTAATCTGAACCAATTAATTTCACTCAAATAATTGCATTTTTAACCCAAAAATATGAAATTATGACCAAAATAGATGAATTTTTAAACAAAAAAGACTAATTGTCAATTTAAAAAATAAATTTTCTACCAAAAGTTCAATTTTTAGTTAAAAAGTTAAGATGCAACAAAACAAGACGAATTTTCAACAAAATAGTAAAATTCTTAACTTGAAGCAATGAATTTCTAAGCTAAAACGGCTAAGTTTCATCTAAAAAGGTCAATTTTCTAACAAGGAGTAAATTTTCTGTTAAGAAGTTAAAACGAAACAAAAAAAAACGAATTTTCAACAAAATAGTAAATTCTTTAAACTGAGCCGATTTATTTTAATCAAATAATTACATTTTTGACCAAAAGAGATGAATTTTTAAACAAAAAAGACTAATCGTCAACTAAAAAAATCAATTTTCTACCAAAGGTTAAATTTTGAGTTATAAAGTTAAAATGCAACAAAAAAAGACGAATTTTTAACCAAATAGTAAAGTCTTTAAACTGAGCGGACTAATTTTAATCAAATAATTGCATTTTTAAACAGAAAATATGAAATGTCGACCAAAAGAGACGAATTTTTATTTTTTTCAAACAACTATTTTTTAATTAAAAAAGTAATAGTTCATACTTCTACAAAAAAAATTAATTTTAAATTTAAAATTTTAAAAAGTTGAATAAAAAAATGTACAGTCTGCCAAATGAGCTAAATTTTATACCAAAGAATATTTTTCCGTCAATAAGGGAAGACAATTTCAACCAAATTGTTCAACTTTCTACAAAATTGTTGAATTTTCAAAACGATAATATACATTTTCGACCCATAATTGAATTTCCTATCAGAAAAGATCAAATGTTTACCCAAATAGATGAATTTTCAACAAAGAAACATAACTAAAACGATGAATTTTTAAAACAATTTTAAATTTTCGACGAAATGATGAAACTCTTAATAAAAAAAGATAAATTTTCCAACAAAAAATGCAATAATAGATTATAATCTATATTGTATATATTTAGTTTAATATATTCAACTTAAAATAATTATTTTATTTTTCTTTTGGGTCTCTAAACCCTTTTAAATTCGCACTATACAAAGTGTGTTTTTTTTAACTGCGCAGAATTTTAGGCCATGAATTTAAGTTAGCTCAGAGAAAAAAAATTGAAAATGATGGAATGTTTAACCGAATTAACTTTTCTGTATGTTAAATCTCTAAGCGTTTAGACGTGGAAATTATCCGAATTGTTTAAACATTTAACCGGTCAACCGCGGAGTACTAATCACTGTTTTTCAGGACACTGTTCAAATACTGTTTTTACGACTGAATTAAATTTTTTTTCGCTTTGAATTGTGATGCTTTTACATATCTTAAATCAATGTTGCAAAAATTGATAAAAAAAAAAAACAAGTACGTCTCTAAGATTTGTACGTCAAAAAAAAAATCTTGACATTCTGATATCGTTTTCCTTTGCTAATGCAAAAAACTATTTTATTTTCAATTACATTTATTTAGGTTAAAATAAATCTTAATTATTCGGTAGTAGTCGTTGATCATGATTACTTATTGCTTCCTTTCTTCAAAAGATGCGTCACTGTGCTGTGTTCATATGTAAGCAAACAGTAGAGTAATTTTTATTTTATTAAAGAAGAGTAAAAAATACGATAAGTTGCATCTTCTTTTTTTTGACAATATTTTCACTGCACTCATTTCCTGGGAGACCGTAGACTCCTGACTTGCTTCTTCTCTTTCTTCATTGAGACCGTAGACTCGACTGGGTTGCTGTCTGTCTGGAAAATTGGATCAATAGCTGTATAGTTTACTGATTTTCAAACTCTAAAGAAATCCTTAAATTAATAAATGAATGAATAAATAAATTAATTAAAATCCTTTCCTTCGTAATGTGAGACCTCTCTCAAATTTTACGGCCGATTTTCCCGAAAGGCGCATAGCAGGCTTTACTCCACTCTTTCCTGAAAAAATTACGCGACTTTGAGTTTAGAATTTTCGTTTTCAAATATAATGTATATTTCTTCTTTTGAGTTGAAAAAATGTTAGTATTGCTTCGTACACACCCGGTATGAAGAGAAAAATTAAGAAAAATTCGGAATCTGAATTCTCATTAATACGTAAATTTTCCTCCATCAAAAGTTCCACCAAGGAGTAGAAAAAAAGCAAAATTCATTCTTTTTAATCGACTGAGAAAAATGTAATGGAAGCGTGTTGAGAGGAATTAAAAAATGAAGGAAGGCAAAAGAAAGAATAGAAAGGCTGATAATGTCACTTTGAAGACCAAAAACCTAGTCCTCTTTAATCGATCAGTTATAAATATAAAATAATTATGTTAATAGAAATAATTTGTGGTATTGTCAAAGAATATTTTTATAAATCTGTTTAATGATAAATTAATTCTATGTTAGAGAATATTATCAAATGAATTTCTTATTATTTATTATATTATCTATTCTATAATTTGTTTAAACAATATAAAATATTATAAATAAAATTACTCCACCGTTATCGCAGACAAAAAATTGAAATTTGCAAACTTAAATTTCACAAAACTGAATAGAAACTATGCATGTGCACATATTTTGTGTACAGATTAGAAGGAATTAAAATAATCGACAATAAAGCATGTCAGTATGGAATTAAAAATAACCTTTACAAAAAAATTTAAATTTCCAAACTTATGTTACACAAGAAGGAATAGAAACTAATTAAGTGCACATATTTTGTGGATATATTAATAAGTCGAGAATATAGCATGTACGTGTGGAATTAAAAAGAACCATGAGAGGTGTTTCTACTGATCGAATTAAGAGGAATCAAAAAAGTGGAAAATATATTAACCTGCATGCAATACAATACAAGCGTCAGTCGTTAAGGAAATAAAAAAAATTGGTTTCGGAGATAAACCTATTCTTTTTTGGGGCACTTCTCTCGATGGAAAATTAGCACTTTCAAAAAAATTAAAAAATGCTCACTCTTTCGTTTAAATCTGGAAATATTAATTTTGCTCTATTCTTCTTTTCTTACCGGGCAGCTTCATTCATATTAATATCTTATTCTGTTTTCGGGCTACCTCGCAAAGAAGTCTGGAGTTCGTGTGTAGAATTCCTTAGAATTCTCTATATCGTTCAGTTAATGATTCTTCGAAAAGAATATGCTGACAGGATTGCAAAAATCTTAAGTCGTAAGGAACTTAATTTAACAGGATCGCCAAAAACTTAATGTTTAAATTAATTATCACACTTTATTAACTGTAATCCATACTAGATGTAAACTCTGTAGAGGTTTGACAGGAACTCGAGTCGACAAGACAAAGACAGGCGAGCGAGCGGCGAGAACTATTGTATTTCACGAGACTATGAGACTAAGGGCTCCGAGCCCGATCAGGGTTTATGTACTAAAATATTGATTTTATATTTCTAGAACCTTCTTGGTTTCTTCTTCGATGGTCATGCGTAAGCGAAAATACGGGATGGGCAGAATACAATGTATTTATTTAGTTATTATTATTATTATATATTAAGGTGGTCCAAAAATGTATGGCAAAAATTTTTTGCATTCTATAGGGCAACGACCCCCCCCCCCCATTTTATTTTAAATCTGAAAAAACTTGAATTTTAAATCTGAAAAAACTTGAAGTTTCCCATGTGAAATGCATGGGGAAAAATAACTTTTTTGAGTTTTTAAAATAATTGTTTAGAGTTTGAAAAAATTTGCCGGGAAAGTATGGGAGCCTGTAGAGAATTATCTAACGAAGAATTTCATCTATCAGACATATGGGTTAGACACCCCTAACACACCCGACGAGTACCTGAAAACTACCCTTAAAACCAAAAGTTTCAATTCTTCAGGAAATCGACCTTTTGAACACTGTATTCTCTTCTTTTTTTTAAATAATTTTTTTTTCGAAAATTCGTTTTTCGCCCTAAACATTATTACCATTAGTCTGGTGGAATATTTATTAACATTAGTTCATAATTTTTTATTATTTAAACAAATGGAATTTGTGAAAGCAATTTTTTTCGAAAATTCGTTTTTTTCTTTAAAAATTATTACTATTGGTCTCGTGGAATATTTATTAACATTAGTTTATTAATTTTCAGTTGTTTAAACAAATGAAATTTGTTTAAATAATTTTTTTATAAAAAATTAATAATATTTTTGAGTGGAATATTTACCAACATTGTTCGATTATTTTTTTAAATAAAAATTATTACTTAAATATTACTGATGAATTCATTGTTATTAAATTAATTATTAATCAGTAATTAATTATTACTCATAAATATTCCACTAGACCCACAGTAATAATTTTTATTCAAAAAAACGAAACTAAATTATTTTAACAAATTCCATTTGTGTAAATAATTTAAAATGAATGAACTAATGTTAATAAATATTGCACTAGACCAATAGTAATCATTTTTAGGGGAAAAGCGAATATTCAAAAAAAAATTTTAACAAATCCCATTTGTTTAAACATTTAAAAATTATTGAATGAATGTTATTAAATATTCCACTAGACTAGTAGTAATAATTTTAAGTGGAAAAAAATAAATGTTCGAAATGAAATATTTAAACAAATTCCATTTATTTAAAGAATTAAAAATTAATTATCCAATGATAACAAATATTCCACTAGACCAATATTAATAATTTTAAATAAAAAACAAACAGAATACAGTACTCAAAATGTTGATTTCATGAAGAATTGACCATTTTTGTTTTAAGGGTAGTTTTCAGGTAATCTTGGGGGAGTGTTAGGGGTGTCAAACCCATATGTTTGATACATGAAATTCTTTATTGGACAATTCTCAACAGGCCCCCATACTTTCCCATCACATTTGTTAAAATCCTAAAAAATTATTCCACAAACTCAACAACAAAATTTTTCCCCATGCATTTTACAATGGGAAACTTCAAGTCAAAACGGGCACCTGTAAAAAAAAAAAAACTATGGAGTTTCTTTTTTTTGGATTTGGAATGAAATTGGGGGGATCGTTGCCCTCTAAAAATAACGTTCAAAATAACGTATCGCTCACAAATATTGACCGATTTGAATCGAATTTTTTTTTAATTTTTAAAAATTCTAAAAGAGTTGTCGAGCCTGATTTTTAAAATAGACTTTCAATTTTTTTATAAATAAACAAATATGACGAAAAAATGACCATTTCTTCTATTTGTCGTTTCCGGTGCTCGTCAAAAACATGAAAATTGTTGAAATCATCTAACTTTCATAGAGTGACATTAGTTAAAGATATTCTATTATTATATAATAAACAAAAAAATTTTGTAAATAAATTATTTGTTGAATTTTTTTTACGAATTTCAATAATTTTACGTTTTTGAAAGTTACATTACAAAAAATTTGAATAAAAACCATATAATGATAAAGAAATTTCTTCTTGAGATTATTATACTTAATAATATAAACAAATTTAATAAACAAAATTTGTTTATTAAATTTGCATTTAAGGCATTAATCAGGCATTTTTCGACAGAAATTTTATTTTTTCAATGTAATTTTTTAAGTTAGGAATTTTATATTAATTTTAGAAACCTTCATAATTTGTTGATTAATCTTATGATTTTTTTAAACAAATTTAATTTAAAAAATGCATTATTCGGTCATTTGTCGGCAAAAAAATCGTTTTTTTAAATGCCCCTCCTTTCAGTTGGAAGCTTCATGACAATTTCAGTAACATTCATGAATAGTTTATAAATTTTAAGATGTTTTTAAACAAATTTAATAAACAAATTAATAGATTAAGGCGTTTGTCGAAACAAAAAATCGTTTTTTCCGATGACAACTTTTTTAATTAGGAACTTCATGATAATTTTCAGAAAAAATGCATTGATCAATTGTATGACTTTTTAAGCAATTTTTATAAACAAAGGTATTATTGGGGCATGTGTTGACGACAATCTTTTTTCGATATCAGTCTTTTTAATGGGGAAATTCATGATAATTACAGCAAAATTCATAATTAGCGATTAATCTGGAATATTTTAAAGTAATATTTTTTTAAATCTGGGAGCATTTTTTAAAATAAAATTTTGAAGCTTTTAAAGGATATTTTAAGGTTTCAAAATAGTTAAAAAATTTGTTAGATTTTTGGGAAAATTTCGAATAATTTTTTATTTTGAATAATTAATTTTTGAAGAAAAGTTATAAAAATGAGACGAATGAAAAACCTCCAAAAATAAAATTAAAAATATTATATTTATATAACTTTAAAAACAAACTGATAATACTTTCCTAAAGCCTAATTTAAGCTCGAATTTAAGTATTCAAAAATTTTAACAAATAAATAGTTATTCGAAAATTTTATTTCGAATTTGAATAAAAAATTAGTTTCCTACTCGAATCGAAATACTACACGAGCATATAGTGTACGATTGATGATGCTCGTTTTTGTTTGTTTTAAATTTAAAGTAAGGGTTCTATTAACCAAATTCCAAATAAAAAGTAATAATTTTGTTCATATTTAAAAAAAATTTTAACTTGACACATTTTTAGTTTTGTTAAATGAGATTTTATATTTTTATTTCTTATTGAAAACTGTACACATGAAAAATTGGAAATAATGTTTGTGCGCATATAGAAAACAATGGTAACATTGAATTAACAATATAAACATATCACATGACTGCCAATTCATTTGAGGATTTTCGCACATTCAGTTTTCAATGAAAAAATGTTATTTCTATTTCAAAAAACAGAAAATATTTCACACGCCATACGCCATGTTTTTAAAACTGGCCCACAAACAAGGAAAAAAGTTTATGAGAAAATATTTATGTGTAATAAGAGAAATAATTTTACTTCAGATAATTAAAATTGCAGTTTTAATTTTGAAATTGTTTTAAATTAAAAATTTTTTAAATGTTGAATATTCAAAATTGTTTCATTACAATTTTGAATATTTAAAAATTAAGGCCCTGATTAGTTTTTGTACCCTTTATCATATACTATTTGCCAGATTTCGTTAATTTTTAATTTAATTTCGAACCGAAAGTGTTCCAAAAATTTTGTTCTTTGTTATTTAAATGAAGATTATGAGTTTTCATTTAAAATTACTTGAACCTACAATTGGGAAAAAGAACAAAGTGTATAAGGTAGGAGTAAAAACGCTAAAATCAATCAAATCTGCAACCACAGGGAAAAAAAGTTTGTACGTTGAGATACCTAAAAATGAAATTTTGAAATCTTGAAAATGAAATATTTTTAATATTAAAAAAAGATAATAACAAAATTATGGCAAATCTTTTAATGCACAGGTCTTGTTAGTAAACAACAATGAAAAATAGATAATTAAAAAAATATTGTACAGCTTGAACCAAAGAAAAATGTTATTGTTTTGTTTTCCTGAAAAAAATGTCGAGGTGTTTGAAACATTTCAGTATTGTGCGAAAAAAATCTAAAAATTCCTAAATGAATAGAGTTGAAAATTTCAGAAAAAACCGCAACTATCTGGCATTAATATGAGAGAAAATGGTCATAAACAATAATGATTTTTTCAAACAATTATTATAACATTTTAATTATATATTATTGAATTTGAGAAAAAATATCCTTTCTAGCATTATTTAATGAAAATATGATTAAAAATAAAAATAAATTGTTCAAACCATTATTATTGTTAACTAGAATTAATGATTATCTTACTCTAATTGAAACGAGGAAAAAAGTGGAAACTTTTAGATAAAAAAGCAATTTTTTAGCATTATACCAAGAGAATATTATTATAAATAATAATAAATTGTTCAAACAATTATTTCTGTTAAATTCGGTTGATTATTGTCACGCATTAACTGAAAAGTTAATAATAAGTTTAAAATTTCGGAAACAATCGCGATTTTCTAGCTCTTATGGGTTTTTTTGGGACCCTATAAAAAAAGACTTATGGGGCTGATATTTAAACAGTACTTATTCATTTGTGTTATACAGATTGTGTATATAGATTTCGAGTTTTAACTCGATACGCCTAAAAGTGACGATTCGAATCAAAATTTACAAAAACTTGTTTTTTTATTATGGGAAATTCATTTTTTTAATTCATAATTCTAATAGTTGAAAGTTTAACTATTTTGTTAAATTTTTCAGGATTAATTTTTTTTAACTGAAAAATTAACTAAGCCAATTGAATATTCCATAATTTTAGATGAGAATTTATATTTTATAAATTTAAAAAACATTTTTGTTGTTGTTGACAATGTAACCTAGTCCAGTTGAAAACTTAACTATTTTGTTGAAAATTCTTTTTGTTGTAAAGCATTAATTTTTTAACTGAAAAGATAATCAGTCCAGTTGAATATTACATCGTTGAAAATTTATATCTTTAGTTGAAAATTTAACTATTCAATTTTTAGTTAAAAATGTATTTTTTTAGCTGATTAAAAATTCATCTATTTCCTTGAAAATTCTATTATTCCAGTTAAGGAATCTTCATTTTAGTTGAAAATTGATATTTTTTGTGTAAAATTCAACTGTTTAGGTAAAGATTTATAATTTTAGTTGAAACTTCATTACTTTGATTGAAAATTTAATGTTTTTGTTGAATTTTCGTTGTGACCTGTTTGCGGACCAAAAAAGCAGAAATCGAGACATGGTTTTATGAATAAAAGGCCAAGAACAAAGAAGAAAAACAAAAATATGACAAGCGATGTACATATGAGAAAAGAAAAAAAAACTTTTTATACAAAATCTTGTAATTTTAAACAATGTTAAATGATTTTTTAACGATTGCTAACATTAAAGGCTTTTTTTTTAAAATTGGATACAGTTACAAGGAGATTACCAGCGTTTTTATTCTTTTCTTTTTTTACGTTAAAAACTAAATGTTCAATAATCTTAAATTTTCCAAACTTGAAAATTAAATTTTCATTTCTCTTCAATTATCAACAGTTGCATTTCTTACTGTTGAAAATTCAATTATGAATTTTCTTCAATGATCAATTTTCCTTATTTTCTAACAGTTCAAAATACAATTTTCAATTCTCTTCAATTTTCAAGAGTTGAATTTTTTCCTGCTGAAGATTTAATTGTAAATTTTCTTGCATTTCTAAAAGTTAAAATAATTCAATTGTCAATTTACTACATTTTTCAAGTATTGAATTTCCTATTGTTAAAAATTCAATTATGAATTTTCTTCAATTTTCCCTCATTTCTAACCGTTCAAAATTGAATTTTCATTTGTTGTAAATTGAATAATCCGTTTTCTTTCATTTTTTATTTTCTTTAATATCTAACAGTTAATAATTCAACCTTTAATTCTCTTCAACTTTCTACAGATGAATATTAAATTAACATTTTTTTTAAATTTCTAGTAGCTAATAATTAATTTTTCAATTCCCTTCAATTTTTGAAAGTTAAAAGTCCAATTTTCAATTTTATTTACATTTTTACTGTTGAAAATTCAATTGTAAATTTCCTGTAATTTGGAAAATTTAATATCTAATTCAATTTTCAACAGTTGAATTTTCCACTGTTGAAAATTCAATTATGAATTTTCTACAATTTTCCTTCATTTATAACAAATTCAATTTTTAATTTTCTTTAATTTTCAACAGTTGAATTTTCTACAGCTGTAAATTCAATTATATATTTTCTTTAATTTTCAGTAGTCAAAAATTCAATTTTACTCGATTTACAACAATTAAGTTTTCATTTGTTTAAAATTCAATTATCAGTTTCTTTAAATTTCTGACAGTTAATAATTTAAATGGCAAGTTTCTGCAATTTTATGCAGATGAAAGTTCAATTAATTTTTTTTAAAATTCTAACAATTAATAATTCAATTTGAAATTTGCCTTCATTTCTAACGGCTAACAATTTAATTTTTTACTGTTAAGAATTCAATTTTTAAATTTCTAACAGTAAATTAATTAATGTTCAATTGCCTTCAAATTTCAAGAGTTGAATTTCTACTGTTGAATATTCAATTATCAATTTTCTTCAATTTTCAACAGTCCAAAATTCAATTTGCAATTTTGTTAGATTTACAGCGATTGAAATTTCATTTGTTGTACTTTCAAAGATCAATTTTCTTTAATTTTCAATTTTCTTTTATTTCAAACAGTTAATAATTCAATTTGAAATTTTCTGCAATTTTCTGCAGATGATAGTTCAATTACATTTTTTTTAATTACTAAAGGTAAATAATTCAATTTTCAATTCTCTTCAATTTTCAAGAGTTGAATATTCTACTGTTGACTATTCAATTATCGATTTTCTTAAATTTTCAAAAATTCAATTTTCATTTTTGCTCGATTTACAAAAATTGAGTTTTCATTTCTTTTAAATTAAATTATCAGTTTGTTTAAATTTCTAACAGTTAATAATTCAAATGGCAATTTTCTGCAAATGAAAGTTCAATTATTTTTTTCCATTTCTAATAGTTAATAATTCGATTTTCAATTCTCATCAATTTTCAAGAGATGAATTTTCTACTATTCACAATACAATTATCGACTTTTTTTAAATTTTCAATAGTTAAAAATTTAATCTTCAATTTTGTTTGATTTAAAACAATGGATTATTCATTTTTTGTAAATTCAAATGTTAATTTTCTTTAATTTCTAACAGCTAATAACTTAATTTTCAATTTTCCATAGATGAAAGTTCTATGAACTTTTTTTTAAATTTCTAATAGTTAATAATTGAATTTTCAATTCTGTTCAATTTTCAAGATTTGAATGTTCTACTATTGACAATTCAATTATCGATCATCTTCAATTTTCAACAGTCAAAAATTAAATTATCAATTTTTCTCGTTTTACAACAATTCAATTTTTATTTGTTGTAAATTCGATTGTCAATTTTCTTTCATTTTAACAGCTGATATTTCAATTTTCTACTGTCTTCACTTTGCTTCTGTTGAAAATTCAATAATTTTTTTTTAAATATCTAACAGTTAATAATTAAATTATCAATTCTCTTCAATGTTGAAGAGTTGAATTTTCAATTGACATCCTTTTTCGTCGAAAATTAAAGTTTTGGTGAAAATTTGACTACTTATTTGTAAAAAATTGAACCATTTAGTTAAATATGAATTTTTTTATTGAAAGTTCAACTGTTTGTATAAAGTTGAACAATTTGGTTCAAATTTTGTTTCCTTCTTCACTGGATAATCTTTCTTGGGTTGAAAATTTAACATTTTTGGTTTTAAATTTGAAAATAATTCGAAATCAATAAAAAAAATACTCAATAAAATCACAAAATAATGTAGTACTATTCAATTTTTCTATCACAGTTAACAAATTCCTGACCGTTAAACAGGTGTAACATTTACTTTTGGTCGAAACAAATATGTATATTTGGTGTATTCAATTTGAACTTCAGTACCGTTATAAATGCTAGATTAACTCCAAGTTGATAAATTTGTTCCTAAGGCTTTAAAATTATCGCCTCTCGACGTAATAAACCGACTATTTTGACAAATCTGGTTCATAACTTTTTTTTCAATCAACGAGCGGCGGCTCCAGCGCGTCAACACTGAACGTGGAACTGGTGGAACTGGAACCGTGGAGTACTGGAGTGGTGGAACAGACAAACATGGCTACCATCTGGTGACGTTTGTGTTCCTCGTGGATATCAAATGAGCTTAAAAACATCTGGTGACGTTTTAATGTTCTTCTTGCGATAGTTACTCTGAAAAATTTTGTGATACGGTGTTTAAAAAGTGTAATTCAAGATGATGAACATGTGGAAAGTTCGAGAGCTCATGGACAAGGCGTAAGTTACAACGACAAGCAATCTAACCTTGATTTTGCTCTTTTTCGATTTAACGCATTTCATTGCCTTGGAATTTGCCGTAAATATTACTCCATAGTTCAAAAGCCTTTTTGCAGATAACAGCCACAAAATCGCCAAAATGGATTAAAATAAAACAGTTTTAGTAGCAAATTTGTGATGTACGCAAAAAAAGGCGTAATGCTGATTTCAAACGTTTCCTGGATGTAATAAAATGTAGTCTTGTCTTATCTCGTGATCACCCAAGCCAATCATTTCTGAGTATAATTATATATTACAGGGCAAAAAAGCTTTTAAAATCTTTCAGGTGGTATTCAACATATAATGGAATAAAAACCACTTGTTTTGTTACTTGAAATAAATTTGTTGTGTGTTGAACATCAATTTTTGTTTAATATCTAAAAAATGTGATTACCAAATATTACGAAAGTATAGGACACACGTTGTCGAAAACTGATTGGTTGCGGCATTTCGGGAATTTTACTTTTAATGACTTTTCAGTTTTCAGTTTGTTTATCTACTATTAAAGATTATGAATTTTCTGTACTATCAATTTTTTAAACCAGTTTCCAGCAATTAAGCCGTTTTATTTCATGGTAAAATTTATTTCTAGATGCTTCTAAACATTATTCCTAAACAATAAAATTTTAATTTTAAATGATTTAATATCATTGGAAAATTATTCTGTTCTTAATATTTGCTATCGTACTAGAATTTGAAAACTTTTTCACACTTTTAAAGAGATGAGAAAGATAAAATTACGGACAAAAACATTACCGGTACCGACAATAACACACATTTTTTGTTTTATTTTCTGTATTTATAGAAAAGTATGAAAACTGAATTATAAATCTCTTGGGTAAATGCAAACTGATTCTTTATTTTGAAAAACTAATTGTAAGAGAATATTTAAAAAGATTTTAAGTATTTTTTTTATTTTGTACAATTAAAACAAAGTGTTGGAAATATTTTTAAAGATATTTAGAAGCCTTTAAAGTACTGAAAAGATAAAAATATAATATGAAAGTTGAGAAAGCTTTCAAAAAATTTAAAGTAAGTGTACATTTTGAATTTTTTTAAACAAAATTTCAACGTTTTTTTAAAGAAGTTTGCTAGAAAACATAAAAAAATTGTTTTAAGATTCCTGGCAAATTTGTAATGATTTTTTAGTTTGCAAAATTAATTTTGAAAAATGTAAAAAGATTTCTAAAAACTTCGAAAAAAATTAGAAGATTTAAGAGCAATTTCTTTATTTAAATTTTTTTTCAAAATTTTAACAATATGTTTTTAAGCGATTAAAAATATTTAAAAACTAAAAGATTTCCGAAAATTTATCAAATATTCTTTCATTTCTTTAAAACTTCTAAAAGTACTAAATATCTTTTAAACTGACTCGAATTTTTCCTACAATTTTGAACAATGATGTAAAATAAAAAAATTATACTTTTTCGACACGTCTAAACTCTTTTAAAATTTTGGCAAGAATCTTAGGGAACTTGTATTTATATAACCTTGCAAACAAATGAACCTAGAAAAGAAATAGTTATTTAAAACCTGTATTTTTTGTTAAATATTGTTTTCCCTCAAATTCTAATTTGGGTGAAAATTTGTTCTTCCTTGACTTGAAAGTCTTTTTTTGGATTTAAATTCAAATACATATTTTGGTTTAAAATTTAATCTGAAAAATTATATTTATATGTCTTGAAAATAAGTAATGATTCGAAATTATTTTTTCGTCTTTAATTATTTTCAATTTATGATTTAAACACTTAGCTGATTTATACTCAATTCATATGCTAATTACTATTATCACGTTGCAGACAAGTATATGCAATTTTCTCACGTATTAGTAAAGTTTCAAATTTTACTGATTGAGCATTAATTTTTTTAATCCTTTATTCATTTAATATAGACAATTTATTACAAGATTTATCAAATGAAATATGTTTGAAATAAAAGAGACATTCTTGATATAATGCTTATTTTAAATTATTTTCTCTATGTGTCATAATTTCGATACGTTTTGCTATAAAAGTAGGTAAGTTTTAGACGAATGTCAAGTAAACCCGAACTAAAATGCTTTTCATTTTTGAAACGTACTCTGAATAAATGATTATTTAGCCCATGAATTATTCATTAAACGTATAATCCATTTTACACAGGAAATCTGCGTAAAAAATGTTGAGTAGATTAATATCTCGGTGAATTGATGATGTCATCATACAGACCCTTTTGTTAAAAATTATTTAAAAATCCTATATAAATTAAACCAGTCTCGTATAGTAATTGAAAGAAGAAAATTGGCAGTTAAACGAGACATGGTGTTTTTTTTTTTTTATTCAGATTAGGTCATGGTCAACTGTCTGTTCGGAGATAATTAACTACGGGTTTATGTTTACGCAATAGCAAGCGAAAAGGTATGCGTCAATTAAGTAGTGCACCAAATATCGAAAACTAGTTTTACTCTTAAATGTCACATAGAACTTCGTAAATTCTTAAATTTGTTCCATTATGTTTAAATCATAAAATAACGTTACGTGTGCCATATAGTTAATATGAAAGTAGGAAGCAGAATAATAAATAAATATAACGAATTATATGGAAGAATAAGAATAGTAAATATTATTAATTTTCTCTGAGGCTTCATATGGTTACAGCTCAATAAGTCGAAAGGATTTAGGTTCGAGTTAGATTAATATGATTATTTATGAAATTGTAAACATTTGAAAGGTAATATCACTGTTTCGATCACTGATAATTTTGTATTATTTTTTCTTTTATTTTAATGTTAATACAGGGTAGCCACTGAACCGAGAAATGCCGGGAAGTGGAAAAAAATCTTTGGTTTCAAATTTTGTTAATGTTAAGTCCAATTGTTAACTTTTACAATTATAAATTAATTAATTATTATAAATTATATATTATAAATAAATTAATCATTTTTAACATGGAACTGTAGTTAAAATGTTAAAAATGAAACAATAATTGATTTTATAAGACAATTCTGAATCTGTTAAAAATTAAACAATATACAGTTTTTAACGTTAATAATTAAAATGTTTCAATCGTTCCATTGAAACATTATGAGCTATACTTTCGAATTTTAAATAATTTTTAGTTAATAGATTCATAATTTTTTCAGTCTAAAATATTCCATTGTTGACTCATTAAGTTTGAAATTTTTTGATTTAAAAAGAGAATACAACAAATATATTTAGCAATATTTTACTGTTACTTTAAAATGAGCAATTATAAATCAAACAGATATCCTTGAATAGTTTAATAGTCCCTCTGCTAGGCAGAGGGACATTTCACATTTTTAAGAGTTTTATCAAGTTCAAAAGGAAGCTATTTTGGTTTTTAATATTTTATGAATTGAAAGAAGGATAATTTGTTATTTTCAAAACTGTCATTGGTCTTAAAGGGCGTAAATTTGTTTTCTGAAATTAAAGAGGCTATTTTTTTAAACATGTTTTTTGAGTTGAAGAGAGGAACTTCTTATTTTAAATTTATTTTTCATATTTTGTAAAGGGTATTTTTGTATTTTTAACATTTTTATTGAGTTGGAAGCGAGGCAGTTTCGATTTTAATATAGCTGAATGGAGGAGCTTTCAATTTTTTTTTTAAATTGTAAAAGTAACTTTTTTATTTTAAAGATTTGTATCGAGTTGAAAGGGAGGAAATTTAGGTTATATGGTATTTTTCTTAAATGAAAGAGGCCTTTTTTTCTTTTTGAATTTTTTATTGAGTTGATGGTAGGAAATTTTAATTTTCAATCTTTTTTCTGAATTTGGAAGAGTGGCATTTTTTTGTTTTTAAGATTTTTATCGAGTTGGAAGGGACGATATTTAGGTTTTAATTTTTTCCTAATTGGAAGAGTAACATTTGTTTGTTTTTAAGATTTTTATCGATTTTGAAGGGAAGTCATTTCGATTACCAATCGTTTTTCTGAGTAAGGGGAGGCCAATTTTTTCTTTTTACATTTTTTTTGCGAGGACTGGAGACAAATTTGTCATTTTTAACATTCAGACGAAAGGGAGGGTCTTTTTATTTTCAACAAAGTATAAAAAAAAGTATTTTTAATAATGCTCAGATTTGAGAGTTCGTATTTTTTAATTTGAATGAATGTGAAAAATTTGTGTGAACCGTGAAAAAACCAGGTATTTTTTTCATCGTCTAAAATGGCCACCCTGTAATAATTTAAAGGAATGTGACTTATAATTTAAAAGAATGTGACTCATATTTTAGTTATGTTGTAATTTCCGTAAGCTGAACTTTCTTTTCATTGTATTTCAATGACAACTGAATAATGATTCATACTTTTACCTGTTTTTCATGGTGTTAATCGTGAAAGGCCTGTCAGTGAGCTTGAAATACAAGTTAGTGGTTGTCATTGCAACATGAATCTTGCACAAGACCCACCTGTATCACATACTTGTGGTAGGCCGAAAAACCATGGTTGATCATATTTTGAAACTTTTTAACCGATATCATAAAAATTAAAAGTCCATCTTAGATTACAGATTAATTAAACCTACTTATTATAGATAATAAATCCTGATAATAGCATCTCATAATTCATATATTGATTATTCAGCAACGATTGCTGACATTTTTCGTTTAACGATGCAACTATTTTGCTAGTATTTAAAAAAAATTACACTATTGCTAATAATTTCTCAAATTCCTTGCTAATGTAATTATTTTTTCACTTTTGGTTTCGAAGGTTTTAAAATAGTTTAAATAATTTCAGAGGGTTTAAAAAGTTTTCAAGATTTGTTAAGAAATTTAAAGTTCTGTAAATATTCACTTAAATTCGTATCTTTTTCAGTTATGATATAATTTAGTTTGCAATGCGTAATTCGAAAATCATTCACTTACAAATGTTTCCTTTCAGATTTTAATTTTTAAGCTACGTTTTTTATTTAAAGAATTTTAAAATTAAGTTTTTAAAGATATGAAAAATAAAAAATTAGAACCGTTTGAAATCTAAAATTTTGGATAGAAACCACTTTTGTTTATGAACTGAAAATATAAATTATAATGATTTTTTTACAATTGAACTATATATCAATTATTAAAAAGTGGATACTAATTAATTTTACATGATGATTCGGAATCTGTTTAAAATTTCAGAATTTTCAGATTTGAATGTTAAAAATCAAATTGTTTCAATTAGAAAGTCTTACTACTTAAACAACTGTAAACGCCGAATTGAACCTTTATAAACTATTTAATTTTAAAATGACTTAAAAATAATATATTATGAATAAAAGTTTTTATTAAATTTAAAATATTGTTTTAGTCTAAAATTTGAAATTTTGTAATTCAGAAAAAGAATAATTGCTTAATATTTAGAAATATTTGACTGTTCATTTAAAATCAGTAATTATAAATCAAATATTCGAAACTAAACTAAAAATGGTTTCATTTTTGATGTTTAAGAAGATATTTAGAAGGCCTGGAAAGATTCGAAATAATTAAAAATTTGAAAGGATTTCAATAATTTAATTGAAGTGTCTACGTATACCCACAAAAGTCGGCTATTCCTACCGAAATTTCGGTACGAATAGCCTTCAGTCCAATTAAACAAAAAAAAGAGACTTTTGCAGATTTCGAACAGAAAATTTAGACGCTTTTTAAGAATTGTGAAAGGCTTCAAAAGAATAAAAAAACATTTTCTCGATTGCCCGTGAAAAATGTTTGCGAACGGGGAAATGAAATTTTAAGGAACTTCTAGGGATTTTATGGGTTCAGAAAGAATTGAAACGATTTAAACAGATTGAAAAGATTTAAACGGCTTATAGGAATTTTATAAGATATTGAAGATTTCAAGCTCTTGTACGAGATTTCATAATATTTCTAGGGCTTTCACAAGATTCAACAGATTTTTAAAATATCAAGTAATTTTAACGAATATAGTGTATTTTGAAAAATTCGTAGGAAATTTATGAGATTTTAAAGAATTTTGTAGGATTATACAAACTTTTAAGAGATTAAAAAATGTCTGAATAATTTTACCAAATTTAAAGGATTCATAGAATTTTTAAAGAACTAAAACATTTCATAAGATTATAAGGAATTTCTATAAATTTCAAGGGATAAAAAAGTGGAGATTTTTCCAGAGATTTCAGAGAATTTCAAAAATATTCAAGAATTTTTCAGACATTTCTGAGATTTTCGAAGAGTCAATTATTTGAAGGAATTTTTAAGTTTTTAGGGCGATTTGAAGGGATTTCAAGGGACATTATCGTATTCTATAGGATTGTAAACGATTTTACCAACTTATAAGGAATTTTGAAAGATATTATTTTAATCGATTGTTGTGCGATTATTAGGGATTTCAGGAATTTCTAATTGTTTTTAGAGAATTTTGTAAGATTTCAGAAAATTTCTAATGATTGTAAAAAGGTAATGAAAATTGTTGGTTAAATGAAAAAAAAAAAATACGTTAAATAAACGGTTTATATAATTCAAGGCAAGTATTTTTTGAGTGTTTTGGCCGTTTAGGGAATATATTAAATTTAATTTCAAGGGACTAAAGGGAATTCTACGGATTTCAGAGAATTCAAGGGAATGCACATTTAAGGGATTCACATAATTTGAAAAGAAATTATAAGATTTCAAGGGATTTGAAAGATTTTAAAGGAATTAAACAGATTGACGATTTGCAACGGATTTCAAAGCTTTTAGAATATTTTAAAAGATTTGAAAGAATTTCATGTAAATTTATGTGAGATGTATATTGTATACGAGATTTAAAAAATATTTGACCCCTCGATTTAATATTTAAACAATTGCATGACACTATTTTGCTACGATTTTCGCAAAGTCTATGCTACTATTGAGACTTTTTTGAATTTTCGAAATGAGTCTCAGACTTGTATCAAAGTATATAAATAATTAATTTATTCATTAAAAATAATAACAATTAGTACTAAAGAATAGTAAAAATCTTTATTAATATTTGAAATTAATTAATTCGAATTATTATCTGCAATACGTAAAGTATGCAGTTTGAATGAGTTAAAAAATAAATGAGTAAATAATCGATTTTCAATTTGATTGAAGATCTACAAAACTTTTTAATTTAATCCAAATTAAAGAAAAGCATTCCTCATCTTCGATCTTTATCAAATACAAACAAGATTCCTTGTAGGTCGCTATCTGTTCTGATGCATCGTGATAAGGGAATGTCGAGTAGCTCAAGCTAATATTTTGATGCTCGAAAGGAATAAAAAATACATTTTTGAAAAAATAATTATTATTTCAGAACCAATGTAGTTATGAACTACACGGACACGGAGGCCAAAGTCCGAGAAGCTACGAACGATGACGCCTGGGGACCAACGGGTAAAGTTCCACAGCTTGATTATAAATAAATAATTTTGTCAAATAAATTCTTACAGTGTTAATTTAATTCAGGAAACCATTAACATAATTTTTTTAGGGGCCATGATGCAAGAACTAGCTCAGGCCACATTTACGTATGAGCAATTTCCTGAAGTAATGTCAATGCTTTGGAAGAGAATGCTACAGGAAAATAAACGCAATTGGCGTCGAACATACAAGGTAGTCTTCTATAATCCTAATCAAACCAGTTTCTATCTCTGATCTTTTTTTTAGAGAAATTCAAGACGATAATCATCATCTTTTTCAGGCACTACTTCTCTTGAATTATTTGGTTCGCAATGGCTCCGAGCGTGTTGTTACATCTTCACGAGAGCATATTTACGATCTAAAATCCCTCGAAAATTATACATACATCGACGAGTTTGGCAAGGATCAAGGTATAAACATCAGGCACAAAGTCAAGGAGTTGATCGACTTCATTCAGGATGACGATAAGCTGCGAGATGAGCGTAAAAAAGCGAAAAAAAATAAAGATAAATACGTCGGCATGTCTAGTGACGCGATGGGAATGAGGTGGTCGGACACTCCAAAATGGAACAAACCGAATCAGGAGAGTTACAACGACTGGGACAGAGAAGGAAGAGGGAAAGGCTTCGAAGATGGAAATAACAGGTTTAGATTATTATTTTTTTTTATATATAGAAACCATGTTATAAACAAACAGGGTTGTACCAAAAAAATAGTAAATCCACATATATTACAACTTGTTAGAGAATAAAAAAATAATGTTAAAGTACTTCCATTTTCAACCAAAGAGATGATTTTCTCGAAAGAAAAGATTAATTATTGTTAAAAAATACGAATTTTTAACCGAAAAGATCAATTTTATAACCTCGAAGAGAAATTTTCGACCAAAAAATATAGATTTTTAACAAAATATATGTATTTTCAACCAAACAGGTGAAGTTTTAACATAGAGATTAATTTTTATTAAAACTAATAAATCTTCAACCAGAAAAATGCTTTTTAACCAAATAGTTAATTTTTCACACAAATCAGTGAATTTTTAAACCAAAAAGATTAATTTTCTACCAAAAAAGATCAAGAAAGATGCAAAAGAAACAAATTTTCACGACAATAGTTAAATTTTGAACCACAGGGTTAATTTTTCAACCAAAAAGATTATTTGATTAATTTGTTTTAATAAAAAACGAGTTTTCAACCAAATAATTGAATTTTCAAGAAAAAAGAGCACATTTTTTAACCAATAAGATAAATTTTCGACCAAAAAAGATAGATTTTTAACAAAATACATGCATTCTCAACAAAATAGGTAAAGTTTTAACAGAGGGATTAATTTTTATCAAAACTGATGAATCTTCAACCAGAAAAATACTTTTTAAACAAATAGTTAATTTTTAAAACAAAAAAGTTAATTTACAATCAAAAAGATTAATGTTCAACGGAAAAATATGAATTTTTAACGAAGTACGTACGTTTTCAATAAAATAGTTAAAATTTTAACGAATCTGCTTTTTAACTAAGAAAATACATTTTTGTACCAAGAAAGATAAATTTTAAACAAGATAAATGAAGTTTCAAGTAAAAAATATCAATTTTAAGTTAAAAAAAAGTAAACGAATTTCAATCGAAAAGTTGATTTTTAAAGCAAAAAGATTAATTATTTACATAAAATACTAATTTGTAACCTAATAGTTGTATTTTATACAAAAAAATTTTAAACCAAATAATCACTTGTTCCACTAAGAAAATGAATTTTGAACCAGAAAGATGAATTTTTAACTAAATACATGAATTTTCCACAATAGTTAAAACTTTAACCAAAGAAATAAATTTTTTAATGAAAATAATAAATCTTAAACCAAAAAAAAAGAATATTTTTTACCAAATAATTAATTTTCAAACAAAAAAATGAATTTTTAACAACATAGTTAAACTTTTAACAGAAGAAATGGATTTTCAATGAAAATGATAAATCTTCAACCAAAAAAAAAATTTTTTCAACTAAAAAGATAAATTTTCAACCAATGAAAGTAGTTATCAATTAAAAAGATAATATTAAAAATATGATAATTTTCAACAAAGTAGTTAAAATTTTAACTCAATGAATTTCTAACGAACTGATAAATCTTCAACCAAAAGAAGAAAAAACAATTTTTAATCAATGGGTCATTTTGTACCAAAAATATAGAATTTCAACTAAGAAAATCCATTTTTGTACGAACAAAGATAAATTGTCAACAAAATAAGTGAACTTTCAACTACAAAATAACAATTTTAAGTTCAAAAAATTAATTTTAAACCGTAAGAAAGAACGAATTTTTCCACAAAATAGTTCCGTTTTGAACCGAAGAGTTGATTTTAAAACTTTTACCAAAAAAAAAAAAAATTGTTAAGTAAAATGAATTTTCAAATACAAAATAAATTTGTAATCAAGTCTTTGAATTTTCAAGTAAATACATTTAGAGTCAACTAAAAAGATCAATTGAACGTTAAAAAAAATTTTTTGAACAAAAACAACGAATTTTCAACAAAACAGTTAAATTTTTAACCAAAGAGGGTTTGAAAACAAAAAGCGTAATTATTTACATAAAAGAAAATTTTTCAACCAATTAGTTGAATTTTCAACTAATGAAAATAATTTTTCAACATACACATCAACTGTCTTACAACAAAAAAAGATAGATTTTGAACAAAATGCATGAATTTTCAATAAAATAATTCATCTTGTTATCAAAAAATTTATTGTGAACTAAAAGGATGAATCTTCAACTAAAAAACAAATAAATTTTCGACCAAATAGTTGAATTCTCAACCAAAAGGATCAATTCTTAACGTAGAAGAGCAATTTTCTAAAAAAATATATATATTTCTAACCAAAAGTGGAAAATTCATATTTTCATTACTAAAAACAACTAATTTTTAACCAAAAAGATGATTTCTAACCAAGAAAATTAATGTTTTGCCTAGAATTCTTAAATTCCCGTTAATTTAAGTTCAGGTTATATAACCGAAAATATGACAGAATTTAAGAATTTATGATTTTTAACAATACTTGTATTGTTCACATTAAATGTCAACAGTTCAAAGATAACACAGGCCGACAAAATTTGACAAAGGTCCGGAACCAGAGACCAGACCTAGTATACCCGAAGGTTTTTGCTGCGCTGAATCCGAATCCGACCTC
>NC_046658.1:103207290-103215063 GCF_010883055.1 Belonocnema kinseyi
GAAAACTGAGGGTGCTGGAATTTTTCTGAGGTCAGATTCGGATTCAGCGCAGCAAAAACCTTCGGGTATAGTAGGTCTGGTCTCTGGTTCTGAGAATTGTTGGCCTGTGTAATCTTTGAACGGTTTAATATAAATTATTTTCTAGCTTAGGAATTTTCAAGAATTTAAAAACTTATTTAGTAAAATTTTATTTTAATCGTAGCTTTACGCTTAAAAAATTAATTTATTTCTAAATTATAAATAAATGTTTTTCTTTTAATCAAACGCACGAAACTGCTTTTGGAAAGTTTGGATGCATAGATTCGGAATTAGTTATTTGACAAGTTTTCCAAATAATATTATTTCTAATTAAAAACGTTTCAAGTTGTACACTTTTAGATTAAATTTTGAAAATTGGATAACTTTATTAGAAAAGATTTGAAATTGTATCATTTCTAATGTAAAGCTTATAAAATAAAACAATTTTAATTTAAATATAAGAATCGAAAATTTCAATGATTTTAGATTATAAGAAAATTTCGAAAATAGGTCAATTTCCAAACGTTAAAAGTGAAATATTTTTCAAATACAATTTTGAAAATTCGTTCACTTAAAATTCAAATGAATTAAAACTGTATTATTTCTAATTAATAACGTTCCAAATTGAAAAATTTCAGATTACAGTTTTTTTAAACGGACAATTTTATTAGAAAGCAGTTGAAATTGTATCATTTCTAATTCAAAGCATTCAAAATTTGACAATCTTATTTTTAATTTAAGAATTTTTAATCTGAATAATTTAGGAATAAAATTTGTAAAATAGAGGACAAGTTAAAAACTTTAAAAATGCAATCCTTTCAGATTAGAATTTTCAAAATTCGCAACTTTCTTCTGAAGATTATCCTTTTAGTTATAAATTTTATTATTTAGTTGAAAATTTAATAATTTTCTTTAAAAGACATCCATTTTGGTTGCAAATTGTTTACTATTCTTATTTTGGTATTAGAAAGTGAACTGAAAAGATCTTAGGATGAAAATTAAACTATTTTTTAAAGTTTTTTTTTATATCATCATTTATTTTTTGTTTTTATTTAATTAAGAATTCATCTGTGTCAAGTCAAATGTCAGCTTTTTGAATAAAAATGCAACTGTTTGGTCACAAATAAAACTATTATACTATTTTCTTATTTTAACATTTCGTAGGAAATTTATATTTTGTTTAAAATTTATATTTTGGTGTTGAAAAATGAACTGAAATCTTTTCTAGATAAAGTTCCACTTGAAAAAGAAATTTGTCATTTTTTATTACAAATTCATCTGTTTTAGTACAAAATTTAATTTTTTTAGGATGATAATGCAACTTTTTTTGTAATTAAAAACTCTTCTGCTTTAAGAGAAATTGCATGTTTTTTTGTTATTAAAAATGCAACTATTCGGTAGAGAATTCAACAATTTTGTTAAAAAGTCATCCTTTTTGGTTAAAAATTTGTCTTTTTGGGTTGAAAATTCAATTATTTTCGTAGAAACTTATTTCTTGTTCAAAAATTCATATTTTCATCGTGAAAAGTCAACTGAAATCGATTGAAAAAGAAAATTCAACTTTTTTTTGAACATGTATCTTCTTGATTTAAAATTTCATCTGCTTTAGAAGAAAATTTATTCTTTTTTCTAAAATAAAAATGCAACTTTTTGTTTGAAAGTTTTGGTTGAATCACTTTGTTAAGAAATTACTTTTTTTATTAAATATTTATATTTTCAGTTGAAAATTCATCTCTTGGATTGAAAGTTTTATTATTTTGTTTCAAATTAATCTTTTTTTTTTAACAGAAAATGTACCTTTTTCATTTTTTTAAGGTTGATCTTTTTTATTTTAAATTTCGCCTTTTTTGGTAAAAATATAATTTTTTAGTTTAAAATTTAATTTTGTTGGGTAAACATGCATCAGTTTTGTGGAAAGTTAATTTTTTGTTGAAAAGCAATATTTTATTTCAGGCTTGAAGGTTCAATAATTTAGGTGAACTTTTATTTATTTTCTGAGTGAAAAATATTTATTTGTTGGAAATTCGTCTTTGGTTTCAAAATTCTTTTCTTCTGTTGTATTAATTTCATTCTTTTTTTATTAAAATATAAGCGTTGACACTTTTTCGTTGGGAATTTGTCTTTTAAGGTTGAATATTCAACTATTATGTTAAAAATCTAATTATTTGGTTGAAAATTCAAGTATTCTGTTAAAAGCCATATTTTATTGTAAAAGGAACATTTTTTTCCAAAATATTTTCAACTTTAGGAAAAATGTAATTTTTTTATTAATTAAAATAAATTCTAAAATTCTCATAAATTCTCAGAGAATTTATTACTTGGTTATATTCTCGGTATTATTTTCATTCTCGTTACCGTTCTCAAAGTAATATAATGAAATCAGAACTCTAGTTAAATTTCCAGTAAAAAAGTTAATTTTTAACTTAATTGAATAAACAAATTAATTCCACTTTCACCTAAGTAGTAGAATTTTCTACAAAAAAAAGGCAATTCTCAACGAAAATGTAATAGTTGATACTTTAACCAAAAATTTAAAAAATAATAAAATTATGTTCAGCAAAGTTCTTGACTTTTTCAAGGTTTTCCCTGACTTTGCAGAATTCCCTGACCTTTAGCAACCCTGAAATAGTATGAACTCTGTAGTTTTATAATACTTTTTTCTATACCAGTGACGATGGTGAAAGAGAAGATTCGGACAACGACACTCGTTCGAGTCCAAGAAGAACGGGAAAAGAATATAGGGACACTTTGGAAACTATTGATAGGATTGGGAAAATTACACCTTCTTTTCCGCCCTCAAGCACATCACCAGCGAGAGGACCGAGGCCTCTGAAAAAGGTCGACTTAGGAGCTGCAGCGAACTTCGGGAAAGATCAGTCAAATGTAAGTAAAATTTTTCATCAATTTTTCAGGGTGGCCGCCGGACCGGTAAATGGCCGGGAATTTTTTTGAAACCGGTAAATTATAGCGAATTTATTTTTTTACCGGGAATTTTATCAATTTTTAGAAGAAAAATCTGTCCAAGTTTGATTTTAACCGTTTTTTCCTGTAAATGATTAGTTGCATTGTTCTCTTTTTCAATTATATCATTCAGTTTATAGTGCATAATTTAAAAATATTTTATTAAAAAATTGTCCATTTTAGATTTTTATTTTAAGCGTTCATTTTTAATTTATAGAATTTTAAAGTGCAGCCTTGAAGACTTAAAAAATTGAAAATTAAAAGCATTTGAAGTTGAAAATTTTGCAAAAAAAAACATTTTTATTAGTTCAACTGTAAATATAAATAAATAAATAATTTTTTAAATGGATCTTTACTTTAGGTATTTAAAATTGGAAAATAATTGATTTGATAGAACGATTCTAAATCCATCAAATTTGGAATTTCCAGATTTTAACGTTAAAACTTAAACTGTTTTAATTCGAAAGTGTTAGTCATTCAAAAAATATAAAGGCTCGATTGAAACTTTATAAACGATTTTGAACATAAATATAGCTTCATAATAATATATTTGTAATTAAACACTTTCTTTAAGTTTAAAATATTGTTTTAATCTAAAAATAAATATAAATAATAATAAATTAATAATAATAATAAATCTATAAAATATTTTTTGACAGAAAGCCTTGCTTGAATCGTTAAAATTTCTAAAAGCATTTAAACTTTGAACGTTAAAATTGGAATTGTTCTGTTTGAAAAGCGTTTATTTAGTGAGTAAAATTGTTGAATTTTGAGGTATAAATAACAATTGAACACTTATTGTTTGTAGACAAAATTTGAATTGAATTTAAATAATTTAAACCAAGGGTGTGTATCGACAAAATTCGGGTATTTGTACTGAAATTTCGGTGTAAATAGCCACGGCCTGAGTTAAAACAAAATTAGGTTTTTGCAGATTTCAAATGAAAAATTTAGAAGCTTTTTCAGATTTGTGAAAGTATTCAAAAGAAGAAAAAAATATTCTTTTAAAATTCCTAGGAAAATTGAAACTGATGTTTCATTTTGAGTAATTATTTTAAGAGAGTATTTAAACAAATTTTAAAAGATTTCCAAAATTGTCAAAAGAAAATCTGGAATATTTAAAAGAAATGTTTGTAAATTTCCAGGATTTTCTAAAAATTCGAAGAAACATTCGATAAATATCTTTTAAAATGAATCGAACTTTTTCTGTAATTTTTTTTAAATCCTACAAATTTTATAAGATTTCCTTAAAATCTTCCAGATTCTTTTTTGAGAATTTTGGAAATCTCTTAAAACCTTTTTAAAGATTCTGTTAAAATAATTTTTTTAAATAAAAAATCATTTTCAATTTTCCTAGAAATCGTAAGAAAATATTTTATTCTTTTGAAGCCTTTCACAATTCTTGAAAAGGTTCTACATTTTTTATTTGAAATCTGCAAGAATCTACATTTTGCTTTAAATTAGACTGCGGCTATTAGCACCGAAATTCTGTTACGAATAGCCGAAATTTTTCGTTACATACACCTCGTTTAAATTATTAAAAATTTTTAATTAATTTGGAATCTTTTCAAAGCTTAAAACGACGCTTTCAGAAGTGTTCAGGTAAGAATAATTTCAATTTTTTATGTTTCCAGTCTAAAATTGTTTAAAATAATATAATTTGAAATTTTTAAAAGTTTATTGATTGATTTTTTAAGTCAAAATACTGAAACTGATAACGTTGGATTTATATTTTTAGTACTGAATTTGAATCTTTGAACTCTATAATTTATAAAAGTTAAAAATTCTCAATTTTTCTGTTTTGAGTGCTTCAATTTGTAGTTTATATTTTATTACTTCGAATGGAAAAATTTTTAGGCTAAGAGTTCAAATTTTTAAAATTTTATTGATTGTAAAGAATTTTTGCTTCCTGGTAAATGACCGGGAATTTTATTCTTCAATTAAACCGGCCACCCTGATTTTTCCGTTTAATTTTCTTGAAAAATCGCGAAACTAAACTTGATTTTATTCAGATAATTTCTCCCCCGCATGGAAATTTGATGACGTCACCTGTGAAGCAGCAGAAAAGCACAAATAATATTTTAAACGAATTGTTCGAGTCGAATAATGAGAATTCGACGTCGAACATTGATAAAGACGATGACGACTTTAATCCTCGAGCCAACACGTATTCTTCGCTGCCAACACAAAACGTGAATGCGCCGGATTTTGGCGATTTCTCGAGCGCTTTTGGAGGTTCGACAAACAAGGTCAAAGATAACGATGAATTTGCCGATTTCACATCTGCTTTCAATTCAGGATTGGCGTTAACAAGTCCGATTTCCCCGCCACCGCAACTGCATCAAACTGACATTATGTCGGGTATTGGCAATCTCGGCCAATCAACCACGAATAATTTGAGCGGCACAATGCTTTCTGGTTCTCAGTCGAACATTTCTGCATTCGACAATTTAGGCAGTGGAAATATCTCGGCGCAAAATACGACATTGATGGGAAATAATATCTTTAATTCTCTACAACCGCAAGGAATCCACTCGTTGAACAGTAGCAACAATAACACAGGTATAGTGTTCTAAAGAGTTTAAGTGCTCAGATAAATTATTGTTCATAAATTTTTTTCAAGTTAAAAAAAGTTAAATAACTTTAAAAAAGTTCTTAAATTACCAATATTTATCATAATTATTGCATATATTTTTACAAAAACATTCCAGAGTGGAATAAACATTTACTTTGTTAAATTACAGAGTTGCTACAGGTCTGGTAATTCCGGAAAGTCTGACAGAATTAGGGAATTTTAGATGAACTAAACTCGTACATATTTGGTTCAAAATTGATCTTCATAAGATAAAAATTCAAATATTTGGTTTAAAATTTCTGTATTTTATTGAAAATTTGCATTTTTGGGGAAAATATTTAAACTTCTTGGTGACTAATTCATTTTTAGGTTTAAAATTGCTTTAAAAATTTAAATATTTTGTTGAAAATCTCTGTACCTTATTAAAAAATTCATCTATTTTGGTAGAAAATTCATCTTTTTGATTTAAAATTAGTTTTTTCTTATTTAGAATTAATTTTTAAACTGAAAATTTAACTTCCATTTTTATCGAAAATTTATGTTTTTCAATAGAAATGTAATCTTCTTGGTTGAAAATTATACTATTCCGTTGAAAATTTACTCTTATTTTATTGAAAATTAATTTTGTTTACTGAAAATTTAATTATTCTATTTTTAGTTGAAAATATATCTGATTTAGAAGAAAATTCAGCTATTTGTTGAAAATTATTCTTTTTTTGATAGAAGAGTACTCTCATTTGTTAAAAATTTATTTCTTTTCTAGAAAATGCAAGTATTTTATTTTTGGCAGAAATATTATATTTTTAGTTAAAACTATGGTATTTGATTAAGAATTAAATTTTTTTTAGTTGAAGATTTATCATTTTAATTGGAAAGTCACTCCAACTATTCAAATTTTTCTGCAAATGTTACCGACTTTGATAGAAGTGTTATCTTTTTCCTTAAAAAATTATTTTTGTAGAAAACTTAACTGTTCTATTTTTTTGTTAACAATTCAAATATCTGGTTAAAAATAACTATTTAGTTGAAAATTCGTCCTTTTTGTTCATAGAAGATTCATCTTTTCAGTTATAACTTCAAATATTTTGTCAAAAATTCATACTTTTGGTTAAAAATTTATATACTATTTTCGAATCTATCTTTTTTTGGTAGAAAATTCATCTGTTGGGTTTAAAATTGATTTATTTTTAATTATTTTGTTGTGATTTAATTTTTTTTGCTTAAAAATTGATTGTCATAACTAAAAATTTAATTCTATTCTTGGTTAAAATATTATTACTTCTTTAAAAAAAATGTTATAGTTGAAAATTAATTTGTTTTTTTTTCAACATTTATTTTTCTGAAATGTTAAGTATTCTAATTTTGGTTAAAAATTGATTCTTTTTTGGATAAAAATTCATGTACTTTGTTGAAAATGAGTGTTTTTTACAGAAAAAAAATCTTTTGAGTTGCTGCAATATCCCAATTTCTAAAGTCTTCTAGGTATAAAAACTAACCATACACCTATAAGATTAATAATTGTAATACAAACAAAATTTTGTTTCTAAATATATTTAAAACACTTTTTAGTAGTGTTTTCAAGTAAAAACCGAATATGCACAGTTCAAAATTATCTTCTTAAGATGAAAATTCAAATATTTGGTTTAAAATTCCTGTATTTTATTGAAAATTCGAATTTTGTGGGAGAATATTTAAACTTCTTGGTGACTAATTCATTTTCTTGTTTTAAAATTGCTTTAAAAATTCAAATATTTTGTCGAAAATTCCTATCATTTGTGTGAAATTCATCTTTTTGGTGAAAATTAGGTTTTTCTTATTTAGAATTAAGTTTTTTTTTTACTGAAAATGTAACTGTTGCAATTTTGGTAGAAAATTAATATTTTTAAATCTAAATTTAATCTTCTTTGTTGAAAACTTGACTATTTCGTTGAAAATTTCATGTCATATTATTGAAAATTAATTTTTTTACTGAAAATTTAATTATTCTATTTTTAGTTGAAAATTTATCTGTTTTAGATAAAAACTCGTCTTTTTTGGTTTAAAATTCCTGTATTTTATTGAAAATTCGAATTTTGTGGGAGAATATTAAAACTTCTTGGTGACTAATTAATTTTTTTGTTTAAAATTGCTTTAAAATTTCAAATGTATTGTTGAAAATTCCTGTCCTTTGTGTGAAATTCATCTTTTTAGTTAAAAATTAGTTTTTTCTTATTTAGAAT
>NC_046658.1:103215163-103232048 GCF_010883055.1 Belonocnema kinseyi
TTGAAAATTTAATTTCATTTGATTGAAAATTAATTTTTTTAACTGAAAATTTATCTGTTTTAAATGAAGATTCCTCTTTTTTGGTTTTAAATTCCTGTATTTTATTGGAAATTCGAATTTTGTGGGAGAATATTTAAACTTCTTGGTGACTAATTAATTTTTTTAGTTTAAAATTGCTTTAAAATTTCAAATGTATTGTTGAAAATTCCTGTCCTTTGTGTGAAATTCATCTTTTTAGTTAAAAATTAGTTTTTTCTTATTTAGAATTAATTTTTAAAACTGAAACTGTAACTGCTGAAATTTTTTTGTCGAAATTTAATCTTTTTTAAAAAAATTTAATATTCTTTGTTGAAAACTATACTATTTTTTGAAAATTTAATTTCATTTGATTGAAAATTAATTTTTTTAACTGAAAATTTATCTGTTTTAAATGAAGATTCCTCTTTTTTGGTTTTAAATTCCTGTATTTCATTGGAAATTCGAATTTTGTGGGAGAATATTTAAACTTCTTGGTGACTAATTCATTTTTTTGGTTTAAAATTGATTTAAAAATTCAAATAGTTTGTTGAAAATTCCTGTCCTTTATGTGAAATGAACCTTTTTGGTTAGAAATTAGTTGTTTACTATTTATAATTAATTTTTTAAACTGAAAATGTAACTGCTGCAATTTTTTGTCGAAAATTAATCTTTTTTAATCGAAATTTAATCTTTGTTAAAAACTATACCTATACTATACATAAGTCTCATTTACTACTTGACTTTGCACTATGAAGAAAAAACATGTTTTTAAAAGGTTTTTTATATTTATTTTGTTATTTTTATGTATTTTTCCTATGATACGCATGGTTTTGTAGAACAAAGATACTGCTAGCGCCGCCGTACGGCCCTTTTTAACTCTCGTGATACATTTTTTGCATTGGGCAGTACATAGCGTTCTGAGCTGGTTATATTACTTTGAGAACGGTAACGAGAATGAGAATATAACCGAGAAATAAATTCTCTGAAAATGTATGAAAATCTTAGAGTTTATTTAATTAATAAAAAATTACATTTTTCGTTAACTTGCAAAGATTTTGGAAAAAAAATTCTTTCTTACTATAAAAGATGGCTTTTTAACAAAAGAATTGAATTTTCAACAAAATAATTAGATTTTTAACATAATAGTTGAATATTCAACCTTTCCACAAAAATGATGCATGTTTACCCAACAAAAATGAAATTTGAAACTACAAAATTATATTTTTACCAAAAAGGCGAATTTTTAAATAAAAAAGATCAATCTTAAAAAAATGGAAAAGGTACTTTTTCTGTTAAAAAATATTAAAAATACAAATCTTTAATAAAAAAAAGTGATTCAACCAAATCTTTCAAACAAATGAGTTGAATGCTCAAGCAAAGAAGAATGATTTCAAACAAAAAGTTTCATTTTTATTTCAGAAAAAAGAATAAAATTTCTTCTAAAACAGATGAAGTTTTAAATAAAAAATATATATTTAAAAAAAAAGTTGAATTTTCTTTTTCAAAAGATTTCAGTTGACTTTCCACGATGAAAATATGAATTTTTAAACAAGAAATAAGTTTCTACAAAAACAATTGAATTTTCACTCTAAAAAGACGAATTTTTAACCAAAAAGGATGACTTTTTAACAAAATTGTTGAATTCTCTACCAAATAATTGCATTTTTATTAACCAAAAAAAAGATGAAATTTCTCTTAAAGCAGAAGAATTTTTAATTACAAAAAAAATTGAATTTTCATCCAAAAACTATTGCAGTGCCTGCAAGCATTTCAGCTTTGCAAGGACAAAAAATATAATTTACAAAAAATAAGTATCTACGAAAAAAATCGAATTTTCAATCCAAAAAGACGAATATTTTCAACCATAAAGTATCAATTTTTAACAAGAGTTGAATTCTCTATAAAATAGTTGCAGTTTCATCCTAAAAAAATTAAATTTTGTACTAAAACAGATGAATTTGTAATAAAAAATGACAAATTTCTTTTTCAAGTGGAACTTTATTCAGAAAAGATTTCAGTTCATTTTTCAACACCAAAATATTAATTTTAAACAAAATGTAAATTTCCTACGAAATATTAAAATAAGAAAATAGTATAATAGTTTTATTTGCAACCAAACAGTTGAATTTTTATTTAAAAAACTGACACTTGACTTAAAACAGATGAATTTTTAATTAAATAAAAACAAAAATAAAATTTTAAAAATAATTACATTTTTAGCCAGAAAATATTTCAGTTATATTTTCAACACCGAATATTATATTTAAATAGTAGAATTTTTAACAAAAATGATGATTTTCAACAAAATTGTTGAATTTTCATCCAACAGTTGCATTCTATCAAAGAAAAATTTAATTTCTGCTAAAGCAGGTGAATTTTAAAATAATGAATACAAACTTTCAAAAAAAGAATTGCATTTTCAACCGAAAAGTTTCATTGTCATTCAAGAATGATGAAATTTCTCCTAAAACAGATGATTTAAAAAAAAAACTTTTAAAAAATAGTTTATTTTTCATCCAAAGAAGTTTTCAGTTCACTTTCTAACACCAAAATAAGAATAGTAAAAAATTTGCAACCAAAATGGATGTCTTTTAAAGAAAATTATTAAATTTTCAACTAAATAATGAAAATTATAACTAAAAGAATAATCTTCAGAAGAAAGTTGCGATTTTTTAAATTTCGAATCTGAAAGGATTGCATTTTTAAAGTTTTTAACTTGTCCTATTTTCGAAATTTTTTTCCTAAATTATTCAGATTCAAAATTCTTCAATTAAAAATAAGATTGTTAAATTTTGAATGCTTCGAATTACAAATGATACAATTTCAACTGATTTCTAATAAAATTGTCCGTTTAAAAAAATTGTAATCTGAAATTATTCAATTTGGAACGTTTTTAATTAGAAATAATACAGTTTTAATTCCTTTGAATTTTAAGTGAACGAATTTTCAAAATTATATTTGAAAAATATTTCACTTTTAAAGTTTGGAAATTGTCCTATTTTCGAAATTTTCTTATAATCTAAAATCATTGAAATTTGCGATTCTTGTATTTAAAGTAAAATTGTTTTATTTTATAAGCTTTAAATTAGAAATGATACAATTTCAAATCTTTTCTAATACATTTATCCAATTTTTTAAATTTAATCTAAAAGTGTACAACTTGAAACGTTTTTAATTAGAAATAATATTATTTGGAAAACTTGTCAAATAACTAAGTCCGAATCTATGCGTCCAAATTTTCCAAAGGCAGCATGGAGTGGGGTCTCTTTGTTCTACTTCGTGCGTTTGATTAAAAGAAAAACATTTATTTATAATTTAGAAATAAAATAAATTTTTAAGCGTAAAGCTACGATTAAAATAAAATGTTACTAAATAAGTACCAGGATGAACAATTTTATACTTTATAAATTTGAAGCTGACTATTTAAAAAAGAAGTAGCGCTTGGTATTTCATAATTTTATTATTTAATGCTAGTATTCATTTAGTAATTTGAGGCAATTGAATTTTGTGGTTAGCGTTTCAGTCGAATAGTGTTAATTAATTAATAAGCTACTGTTTTGCATGTTTTAAATTCCTGAATATGCCGAAGCTAAATAATAATTTATATTAAACCGTTCAAAGATTATCTTTGAACCGTTGACATATAATGTGAAAAATACAAGTATTGTTCAAAATCATAAATGCTTAAATTCTCTTAAATTCTCTTAAATTCTGTCATATTTTCGGTTATATAACTTGATCTTAAATTTTCGGGAATTTAAGAACTCTAGCAGTACAATGGAAGCACCCGCTTGGTTATCAAGATTGAATGTCTATTTCTTTTTATAAAACATTCGACTTTTTAGCTTAAATTCTTAACTTTCGCATTGAAAATTCCTCTCTTTTGGTAGAAGATTCATATTTTGTTGTGGAAAATCCAACTATTTGGTTAAAAATTTAAATGCTTAATTAGAAGTTCAACTATTTTGTTGCAAATTCGTATTGTAAATTTACTTTATATACTGTACAATACTGTAAATTGAACTTTCATTTTTATTGAAAATCAATCCATTTTTTAGTAGAAACTTGAACTGTTTGGTCGCAAATTCATGTATTTTGTTGAAAATCCAACTATTTGATTGAAAATTGATATATATATTTTAATTTCGTTCTTCTTTGGTATACAATTTATCTTCTTGGATTAATATTTTTGGTTAAAAATTCATCTATTTCATTGAAATTTATCTCTTGTGGTAGAAATTCCATATTTTTTGTTTAAAAATATAACTGTTTTATTGTATTAAAATATTTTCTTAAATATTCTTCATTCTGTTTAAAATATTAACTATTACATTTTTCGTCGAGAATCCATCTTGTTTTGTTGATAATTAAACTCCTTGGCTAAAAATTAAACTGCTTCGTTAAAAACTAATTATTTTGTTTTATGATTTATCATTTCAGTTAAAATTTAATCTCTTTCTTTACATATTTAACTATTTTTTTCTTCTGATAAATGATTTGCTCAAAATTGATCTATTCCATTTATGGTTGAAAATTCATCATTTTATTTCCCAATATTCCCGTATATTCATGAAAAATCACCCTATTTACCCTGATTTTGGAGCATTTGAGGCTGTAAAGACTGTAGCTTTTAGATTACTTTATTATATAATTTAGATTATTTTAGTTTATAATTTTTTGGTTTTCTAGTTCGCATTGGAAAGCATCAAAATATAAATACGGCAGTCCTGTTAATTATACTATGAAATGAGTTATAAAAAAGTTATTTTTTTGCAGCTTCCAATACAGATCTTCTAACAGATCTTGGTGGTTTCAATGCTCCTTCCATGTTATCATCGGTGGGACAAACAAATAATGTCAATAACGCAAATATTTTTAATTCCATGAATTCTACACCGTCTCTCATCACCGACTCCATAGGTAAGCTGAATTAAATTAATTTTAATTTGAAGCTCCTGAAAACCTTTTTTTACTCAGATACGATCTGATTATGAAGTTTGGAATTTTTAATAACAATTCTAATATAAACAAGCGAGACCATTTGTTTTAAGTCCAGTATTTTGAAGTTGCAGTATTTATCAGAGCTTACTGTAACATAAAAATTTCAGAAAATATAAAACCCTGGGGTTCTGTTGTTTTTATTTTTACTTGAAAAGCGATTGTTTAAAGTCGGTGCCGATAAAAAATCTTTAAGAGAGTTCACATTTCTATTAAATACATATTTTTGTTGTAATTGTTTTCAATAAATCAAACTCTTTTCGAGCCAATGTTTTTAATATTTTTCAAAATCAGTGGACTTTTTTAATTTGACTTAATAGTGGACTCCATAAAAATAGAAATCATTATTTTTGACCCTTAAGAAGTTAAATTCTTTATTTTTTCATTGATATTCAAAATTTCTCAAAACGTTTTTTTTTTTAATTCAAATAAATTTTCGTTGAATCCCTAGTGGAAATACGTTTACAAAAAAATGTAACCAAACAGACATTTTGGCAGGAAACTTAAACTTAAATATTTACATTTAATTACAATCGAAAATTATAGGAAAGCAAAACTTTTGTTTATTATCCGAGGTCGAAAAAAATAAATGACTAAAATAAATAGTAAAACAATATACAAAAAAAAATCATCAAAATATTAGACAAACGTTCTAATTTCCCGTGATTTTTTTTGTAATTTATTGTATTATATGGTAATCTTTTTCAAGAGAACTTTGAAATAAATTTGTTTCTTTTAAACCCGTTATTTAATTGAAATGCGAAAAGTAATTTTAATATTTAAGTCTCTTATGAAAAAAACATCTCGTTTAAAAGAAATCTTGGTACTGAAAAGTTTTTTTTATTTATTAAGAAATCATTGATCTTTTTACTCATTACAGAATAAATGAAAGAGATTTCTAAGCATCTTTTGCAGGCTTTACCAATTATTTTATTCATTGTAATGAGTATATATTGTGAAGAATTCTATAAGTTTTCAACTTACAAATTATGAAAAATTATTGGTTTAAAATTTCGGTGTTTATTCAGTTTTACCATTAGAATGAGCCATGGTCAGATGACACCATATTTCATATGTTTCATAACTATTTGACAAAGATTTTAAAACTTTCAAAAGATATTAGATATTAAAGATATTAAAAGAGGTATAGTAAATCAAATTTCTAAGATTACAAATATGTTAATGATTTCAAATGAATGAAAAAGATTTCGGAAAGATTTTACAAATATTTCAAAGATTTCATAAAAATTTAATAAAGATTTAAAAGAATACAAGAATTCCAAAGATTTCAAAAAGTGTATAGTACACCAGATTTCGAAGATTTAAAAACATTTCAAGGATTTGAAACGATTTCAAAAAGTTTCAAAATATTTTAGAAGATTTTTAAAGATTTTGCTAAAATTTCACATAAATTTCATAATTTCAACAAATAGAAAAGAGTTCACAAACAAAGATTTAAAAGAAATTTCACCAATAATTTTTAAAAGATTTCAAAGATTTCACAACAATTTCTTAAAGATTTCGAACATTTCCAAAGATTTGAAAACTTTCAAAAGATTTTAAAGATTTAAAAAAATAACCCATGTTTCTAAGATTTCAAAAGATTTGACACGGATTAAAAATATTTGTATGTTTTAAAATAATTATAAAATATTCCACAGATATTTCAAAAATTTAATACAGATTTCAAAAGAATGCAAGAATTCCAAAGATTTGAATAAGGGTACACCAGACTCCAAATATTAAAAAAAAAATTGAAGATTTAAAACGATTTCAAACGTATTCAAAATATTTTAGAAGATTTGTAAATATTTCACTAAGATTTTAAATGATTCAATGATTTTGCCGAATAAAGATTTGAAAGATTTACAAAGGGCGTGTACACCAAATGTAAATTATTTAACAACAATTTCACAAAGTTTTTAAAACTTTCAAAAGATTTACAGGAGTTTAAAGATTTGAAAAATGTTACACTGCACCAGATTTCAAAGCTTTTAAAACATTGTGAAGATTTGAAAATATTTCGGTGAGATTGCAAAACATTTTAGAAAATTAGAAAAGATTTCACAAACAAAGATTTAAGAAAAAGTGTCACAAATATTTCAAAACATTTGACAACGATTTCACAAAAATTTCCAAAAGGTTTCGAATATTTCATAAAGATTGCAAGGATTTCATAAAGATTTAAAAAAATTTGAAAAGTAAAGCAAATTTCTAAGATTTCAAAAGATTTTACACAAATTAAAAATATTTCAATGATTTCAAATAAATACAAAACTTTCACAAATATTTGAAAGATATAAAAATTTCATTAGGATTTTAAAACAACACAAAAATTCCAAACATTTCAAATATTTCAATGAATTTAAACGAACACAAAAGATTTCCTAAACAAAGATTGAAGAAAGCTTTTACAAATATCTAAAAAGTTTCAAAAAAATTCCTCAAGTTTTCAGATTTCCAATATTTTACAAACATTTAAAAATATTCCAAAAGATTTCAAAGAAATTTCAAGATTTCACGGAGATTTTAAGTACTTCAAGAGATTTCAAAAAATTCAAAAAGATTTCAAGGCATTTAAAGACGACTTCTGTTCGCAACAATTTAAGAATTTGTTCATTTATGGTTCTGCTTTATTTAAAAATTTCTGGCCAATAAAAATTGAAATTGCTAATTTCTTAAATCTTTAGCAAACAAGTTTGTTAATTATTTTAATTAATTCATTATTATTATGACCGCAGAAATTGAAAGAAAAAATTTGGATTTAAAAAAAATTAATTTGAGGAAATTTTGAGTAACGTACTAAAATTTTCTAATTGAAAGTTTGAAGGGTCGAAAATAGTGATTTATATTTTTTCTAGAGTTTAATGGAAAAGTAGTACAAAAAATGTATTCCGTAAGAGATCTACATCTTTCATTTAAACAATTTTTCAATGCAGCCAATAATTTTGAAGTCATTCCTCGGAACATTTTTTTTGTCATAACTAAATTTTGCAGTTATTTAAAAAAAGGAAAAGCAAAGGACCCCAATGTCTTTATTTTTTTAAATTTGTACTTTGATCTACGTCTAGTATTAATTCTACCTAAAAGAGGCTTTCAACGTTGAGTTAAAAAATTCCTGAGTATAAAAAGGCTTTGTCGATTGCTTCAATACTAATGAGTAAAACGTATTCGCGTTTCGTGATACCGAAGAAAAGCATGCGCATCCATTCTGAAATAAGTTGTTTATTCGTTTCTCTCAACATTGAAACATAATGCCCCCAAGTTAGCCTTTCCTTGCAGCCTCAAGACCGGAAGAAACATTGAAAACGGAAGATTTCTCAAAACACTCTGCAGATTCGCTGTTGAAATTTTTGCAATCTGCTGGGACCATTAAGGCGCAAACGGATCTTCAACAATTGAAAAGACTGCTCGAAAAATATCTAGACTTTTTCCCTGGATGTCTCACGCCTCAAAAATACCTTTATTTAGATCAGGATATCGAAATAGACACTCTGCTCTACGGAAATATATTAGATAAAATCATCGAAATTTTCGATCACAATTGGCCCTTATCGAGCAGCTCCTTAGATCCCCTGATAAAGAATCTCTTCGTCGTCGAGGGATGTACAACTCAAATGTTTCATGAATCTATTTTGAGTTTGACTAACGCCTTAAAGGAAACTGAAAAGGAGTCCAAGATTTTGTGCATTTCTTTTATTCTAGACGAATTGCTGAGGAGTGATGCCTTGTTTTCAGCGATCATAAATTCCTCCATGAGTTGCCGAGTCATGGAAGAAAATTCGAGACCGTTGGAAAAAGAACATGAAGAAAAGGCTTGGGAGAGTATTGTGCAAGTTCTAGTTTCTCTGCCCAATAGAGTAGCTAATAAAGCAAAGAAGAAAATGCCAGATTCATTTTTACCAAAGATGTATGCAAAAATAATCAGTTTTCATCTGACTCGATCAATATCGTTTCTAAACGATGGCTTGCAGTTTGGGGTAAAAGCTAACGTCCAAATACTTTCGTTACTTTTGAGTAAAATGTTTCTGGTGATGGATTCAAGTCACCTTGTTCCTTTGATTGATATATTTTCAGAATTTTGTTTCGAAAATAAAGACGATATAAAGTCATTCATACAACTGATATTAGCTGGAATGGATAGACGAAGTGTCGAAACCATAGTCATTTTAATTTTGAAGCACTGCAGTGTCGGTGTGAGTGATATTTTAGGAAATTTGGCTACCAATCAAACCTGGAAATATACCCTGACTACAAAAGTGCCACTGATGTCATGGTATGATGACGAGAATTTAATACGGAATTTAATTTCGTATTTGAGTTCCTTTCATAGTGAGCGTATTTTGAATGAATTGCTACTGAAACTACTCGACATTTGGGGTGATAAGAGCGTTCTAAATCACACTTCTTTTGAACAGCATCTTTATCTTACTAAACTGATCGTTCTGTCAATGAGATCTTTAAAAGGCCGTTTGACGATGTCTGAAAAAGTTGCAATCAAACAATTAGTTTCTAATGGAATTCGTACCCACTTGGAATCCACGCTGGTCTTGAATGTGGCGATTGGTATGATTACGGGCGAGATAATTACCGAAATTGTAAACGAAGATGGCTCTCCGAAGCTACAGTTCGAGTATGAATCTCTGCAGGAAGATGCTAAACTATTGGTTCAAAAGATCAGGCAACTGGAGATTGGTCAGAACGGATCTAAAACCAGGGACAAAAGTGATTTATCGCTTGGCATTTTAGAATTTACTTCTACGGGTGCAAGAAAAATGTATGATCTGGGTGCCAAGTGCAAGATTATTGATTTTCAAGTGGAAGAGCCAAAAAGTGATGCATCTAATCAATCTAAAGTTGCCTCTGATGCTGCTCAAGAAATTAAAAATTTAAAAGCGCAACATATTGAAGAGGAACTGGACAGTGATGATGATTTAGTTCCCTACGACATGTCGAACGACCGAAAAATCTCTGAAATGTCGAGACCCGCCTATCTCCGAGATCTGCGAGACAACCTTGTCAACACGGAATCAAATCAAAATCCCGAAATATTCTCGGAGAGTGTGAAAGTCGCCGAGGAATTAATTTTGTCCCAGCTTCCAGGTGATGATGCCTCTTTCGGCTTGGAACTTTTGGAAATTCTCGTAACCCTCAGGGAAAATTGTCACACTGAGAACTTTGAAGTTCTCACGTTTAGAGCCTGTGCGGCAATCGTGACTGTATTTCCGAAAGAGTGTGCCGAGTACTTGTGTCGAGAATTCTACAGCAAACCAGAAAACCATTCTGTAAGCCAGCGAATTTTCTTCCTGGAAATCTTATCAGAATCTGCCAAGAGACTTTCAAGGTTCGAAATTCCTCCTGAATCAATGGAAGTTGAGATTCCGAAGAAAAAGAAACGCCTCTCGAAACCAGTGTCACTGTTTATAAACCCAGAGGAGAAGAATAAACATGAAACGCTCTATGACGATGATTTTGAAGCGGCCAAAAGTAGCAAGAGTATTGATTGGGAGGAAATCGTTCAGAAGAGAATTGACTCGAAAACTAAACGATTTGCACACCCGATGAAGATACCGAAGACGATGCTGAATAAGTTTGCGAATGTGTCAACCTCTTTTTTCTATCCTTTGCTCTATGGATTTTGTCGTCAGGGAACATACGTCTACAGTATCCCAGAAGAATTAGCGGATCATGACAACTTTTTGTTGGTTGCTTTCCTAAAAACGTTGGCCACGATTATGGTTGCTGCTCAGAATTGTCCTTCGAGTACAAAAATGGGAAAAGAAATAATTGATTTAGTTTGGATACTGAGGTATCACAGAGAGGCGAAAGTTAGATTAAGCGCGATAGAAAATATAGCTGCTGTTGTCAGTACGGTTTCAAATGAGCGTTTACTTAATGAGTTATTTGAACCTTTGATGGAGGTTCGATTGTGGCTTGTAGATATGACACAGAAAGTCGTGGGAGGAGAACCTGATAGTAATTGTCGGAAGTTAGGGCTGCAAGTACTTTTTCTGATTGATTCTATTTTTAATCAACGTTAGTGTTTATTTATGATTAAGGAGATACGTACGTTGTGAGAGTATACACTCTTAAGAGTGATAATATTTGACATTTTTATATTTTTAGTCGTAAAGTTGGTAATTTAAGATAGAAATAGGTGAAGAAAATTAGAGTAGGCATGTCTTTGTAAAACGTGATCTAAAATTCGTCGGGGTTTATTAATAAATTTTAAATATAAATTTTAGTTTTTTTTTTAATTTTTCAAATACACGATGATTGAGAGAACCTTTACGACTCTAGACAGGGTGGCTGCAGGTCAGAGAAAACCTGGATATCAAGGAATTTGTTTGGTCAAGAAAAAGTAAGAGATTTTGAAAAAAAATTGCACAAGTCAAGGAATTTTTTATAAGAAGTTTTGGGTTAACCATTATTGCATTCAGGTCTATATCTCTTTCTAAATTTTCCTGGGTTCTTTTGAAACACTTTCGGTTTTTTTCTACGTGATGTTTAATTGATTTAATTAATTTGAAGGAATGCCAAAGCTTTTAGAGTATTTTTCAAAAATCTACGGATTTTTTAGAGCTTTAGAAAATGTCAAGAGATTTCAAAATATTTGAAAGGATTTGAAATATCTTAGGGCATTTTTCATAGATATCGATTCATAGATACAAAGATTTTTTTGTGCTTTTTCAACCGCGATTTTAAATATGAATCCGATGGTAAAAAAATTGAGACAAGTCATTCGATGTAAAATATTCTGAACATTCGATTGGTGCTGTTAGAATTTTGAAAATAATTCATATTAAGAAAGTTTTATTTGTTTATTTAACAAAAAACACGAAATTTCGAATGACAAATTTTTCATTTCATATTATTACACGGAAACCGTTTTTGGATTTTTATAATTTGTGCATTTTTTTAGTCCATGATATAATATAATTTGATAATTTGATATATAATATAATTTGATATTTATTGAACAATTTTAGTAATTTTTGGCCGCAATATTGGATCCTTCATATTGAATTTATGAAAACTGATAATGGATTTGTAATCAGCGACCCAAAAAAAAACCATGTATACTAACTTTTATAGAAATTGAACAATTTTCGAAATTTTTGGCCGCCATATTGGATCCGTCATCTTGAATTTAAATCTAAATTGAATCTAAATTAGCAAAACATTTTCGGCTTTAAGCCGCCATATTGGATAATGCAATCTTGAATTTGAACAAATCTATACATGGATTTTGAAAGTTAGCTTCCATGGACGCAAGAAATCCACAAATTATAAAAATCCAAAAACAGTTTCTGTGGAAAAATATAAAATGAAAAATTTGTGCCGTTCGAAATTTCGTGTTTTTTGTTAAATAAACAAATAAAACTTTGTTAATATGAATTTTTTCAAAATTCTGACAGCACCCATTGAAAGTTCAGAAAATTTTACATCGAATATTACTTGTCTCAATTTTTTTACAATCAGATTCACATTTAAAATCTAGGTTGAAAAAAGCATAAAAGAATCGTCCGTTTATGCGTTAATGGATTAAAAAAATTCTAAGGCTATTTAAGAGTTTTTAAATGTTTCAGTAAGTATTTTTAAACATTCCAAGGAATTTTCAAGAGCTTTTAAAGGTCTCAAGCTATTTCAAAAGATTTCAATGGATTTCAAGTTTTTTTTAGGATATTCTAAAAGATTCCAGAGATTTGTAAATAGATTTCAATCATTTAAAGGATTTTCAAAGAATTTTAAAGATTATATAGTATTTAAAAAAATCTCATGCTATTTAAGAGTTTTAAAATTTCTCAAGAAATTTCCAAAGATTTTAAAGGATTTGACATATGTTAGATTATTTTTAGTACTTTTCAATAATTTGAACTGATTTCATAAAATTTGAAGCATTTTAGGGTATTTTTAAAAATGCGAAGGAATTTTTAATAATTTCAATAATTTGAAGGGATTTTAAAGATAGGGTATTTTTAAACATTCCAAGGAATTTTTGATAGATTTATATAGTTTGAAAGGATTTCAAAGAATTAAAAAGATTTTAGAGTATTTCAAAAAATTCGAAGGACTTATAATAGATTTAAATAATTGGAAGTGTTTCCAAAAAATTAAAAAATTTTTAGAAGAATATGTTTAAAAAATCTAAGGATTTTTAACAGTTTATGTACATATTAAGAGATTTTAACAGAATAAAAATATATTAGTGTATTTTAAAAGATTTCAATAATTTGAAGTCGTTCCGGAGAGAAATTTAAAATTTTTTAAATATCTGGAAGAATTTTCAAGAGCTTTAACAAGTTTCAAAGGGTTCAAAATATTATAGAGTGTTTAAAAAAATTCCAAGCAAATTTGAATAGGTTTCAAAGAATTTTAAATATCATAGAAGAGTATTTTTTTTAATTCAATAGATATTAAAAGATTCTAAAAGATTGGAAATATTTCAGGTAATGTACAAATTTTCAAGAAATTTTCTAGAGCTTTAATGAGAGTTTCAATGTATTTTAAAAGACTGGACATTTTTTAGGGTATTTTTAAAAATAAAGCAAAATATTCAAGAGCTTTGCAAATTTTCAAGTATTTAAAATATTTTAGAGTATTTAAAAAAATTCCAAGGAATTTTTAATCGATTTCGAAGAATTTTAAAGATAATAGAAGAGTATTTTTTTTAATTCATAAGATTCCAAAAGATTCAAAAGGATTAGAAATGTTTCATGGCATTTAAAAAAATTTCAAAGAATTTTCAAGAGCTTTAAAGAGTTTCGAGGTGTTTCAAAAGATTGGAAATATTTGAGGTATTTTTAAAAATAACACCAAAATGTTCAAAAGCTTTGCGAGTTTTCAAGGGATTTCAACCGATTTTGGATTTGAAATATTATAGAGTATTCTAAAAGATTTTAAGATATTTTCAAGGGCTTTAAAAAGTTTCAAGAAAAATAAATTTTTAATTGATTAAAAAAATTGGAAGGGATTAATGATTTTAAGACATTTGAAAATTTTGTTGTGCGGTTGTAAAGAATTCCATAGAATTTTGGAATATATTTCGAACAATTTTACAGGATCTATAAGGTTTTAAGATATTTTATGAAGTTCCAAGAGATCAGTTTTCCGGGGATTTCAATGATTTTAGGGGATTTTAAGTTTTAAATAAAATTTTTTAAATTAATTTTTAAAAATATTTTTGTAATTCTTATGAATTTATTTGGAATTTGCTCTTAATTCTTATTAATTTACCTTAAACTCCCTTTCATTATTTTTAATTCTATTAATTTTGTAATTCATTTGAATTTTTCTGAGCTCATTTTAAGCTTACAAAGTTCAATGAATTTTAAAATATTTTTTCATTTAATTTTATTTCAAGTTTTCCTAGAATTGTTATGAATTTTATTTTCATTGAATTCTTCTCATTTTCCTTAAATTCCTTTAATTTCACTCCTATTTTACTGAACTCAGTGGCATTTATTGGATATGAAAAAGTGCCATCAATTTAAATGGGTTTGAATTGTTTCAAAGTCTTAGGAATCGAATTCTGTTTTTAACTCGAAAGAAAATTAGTCACTTTATTAATGCCCATTAGTCACTTTTCGGGTTAAAAAATGTTCGCTTTGGGTCACTTTTTTTATTCATATTAGTCACTTTTTCAAGTAAATTAGGCTATGGCAGCTTTGAGAATAATAAATTATAAAAAAAAATCGTTGCATTTCATTTATAAACGATTTTACTATAAAAATGTTACAACATTAGAATTTTTGTCTTTAAAAATCAGGGAACTTGGAAAATGAAGTTTTGCGGCCACCTTGTTTAAAGTATTATCTAATAATGCATTTCGCAGGGAATTTTCCCTATTTTCTTCTGTTTTCCCTTTCTTCAAATCTCCTTTTCGTCCCCTATTCTCGAAAATATTTTCCCTATTGTCCCCTTTTCTCTTTAAATATACGAAATATAAAAATATGCTACCGTAGGTAGTGATAGCTTTTTTAAATTTAATTTAATTTAAAAATGTTAATGTTTAAGTCGTTGAGTTTTATTTCTTACATTTAAAAAGATTTGATACTGTTTTTAATGCTTACACAAATTTAAATTATAAGCGTTTGAAATTCAAAAAATTCTCAATTAATAATTGTACATGTAATTTTTTCAAGTATAAATACTTTTTTTTAGAGAAATTTAATTTGTGTTCGTATTTAAATGGGTTTTTACTGCATCCAAAGATTTCAAGGTATTTTTAGGTGTTTTATTGAATTTCTAAAACTTTAGGAAAAACTTTATTATTTTTATATTAGAAAATAAAAATCCAGGGACGTGAATGCGCCCTGTGAGTACGTGAATGTTATTTAAATGCTGTTTTAAAGGTTAAACATAATTAATCATTTTTATTTTATTTTTAACCAAAAAATGTCAAATGACTTCTACTCATTTTAATGAAATTTGACAATTTCAAATGATTTTAACAAATCTATAGAGAAGTTTGGGGAATAAATAAAATTTTGTTTCAAGGATATTTCGCAGATTTTGCCAGTTTCAAAGGGATATGAAGACATTCGACACATTTCAAGGAATGTAAAATTTTTTAGTTATGTTAAAAGATTCATAATATTTTCAAGAGGATTGGTTTTAAAAAATTGTTGAAATCTTAATATTTAAAAATTTTGTCGATATGTATTTAAAAATATTTTATGTTTTTAATATTAGAATATAAAAATCCCGGGACGTGAAGGTATGCACATTGCACGCGTGTTTTTTTATACTAGTGTAAAATATTTCAGGACATCATATTTGAGATACTTTTAATTTACAATAATTTATAATATTATATAATTATTTATCTATGGGACCAATTTTGGAATAACTTAATTTTTCAAAATAACTAATTGTTTATTTAAAAAATGTTATGTTTTCTCGGGCTTTTTTGTTACGCCGGGAGCGACATTTATACACTATTTAAAAACCATACAATTTCTTATTAAAAGATTGTTTCATCTTTTCTAAATGTTAAAATAAAGGTTATTTTATTACCCCCCCCCCCCCTTTTGAGCTTTTTTTTGCGCTGTGATCCCTGATTTTCATGATTATAAGAATATTCTGGAGTATATGCTCGACCTTTATGTGCTTTGAGAATATAATAAGCATTTATGAGCATTTTTAATTAGAATTTAAAAAATGTCATTTACTATCTTTATTACTGGTAATTAAATGATTTAAATTTTGCGGTAAAATGTATCGTTTGGTATAAAACTAACCATACATCTAGCAGATTAATAATTATAACCAAAAAAATGTTGTTTCTAAATATATTATAAACCCTTTTTATTTGTTTTTTCAAGCCAAAAGATAAATTTTCAACCAAAGAAATTAATGTTTAACTAAAATGATTAATCTTTAACCAAAAATATGAATTTTTAACGAATTAGTTCATTGAATTTTCAACCCAAAAAATTCTTTTTTTTGTCATAAAAGGCTCATTTCTTATAAAGTATATGAATTTTTATCTAAAATAGATCAATTTTCAACCAAAATTAGAGAATTAGAAATGTTAAAAAAAAACAACTAATTTTCATCAAAAAAGTTTGTTTGTTATAAAAAGAAATAATTTTGTAACCAATAATAGAAGAATTAAGTTTTTGTTTAGAACAATTTTCAACCCAAAAAATTAATTCTCAACATAATAATTCAAGTTTATACCCAAAAGATGAATTTTCTACCAAAAAGATGCAGTTTCAACAAAATACATCAATTTTCAACTAAGAAAGATAAATTTACAAACTAAATATACGAGGGTAGTTCAATAAGTCCTTAGAATGAAGTATAAAAACAATTTTTTTTGGGTAAATTTTTTTTTATTTTTCAACATAATCTCCTTGGAGCT
>NC_046658.1:103232148-103240167 GCF_010883055.1 Belonocnema kinseyi
CATATATCTAGTCGGGAGTGGTGCTGACTGAAAACAGATGATTTGGAGCGATTCGCACGCCATATGTTGGTCATTCTAAGGACTTATTGAACTACCCTCGTAGAAGGGTTCAATTTGCTGTTAGAAAATTAAATTTTAAACAAAACAAAAACGAGTTTCCAGCAATATTAATTTTAAAATAAGAATGTAAATTTTCAACTAAAACGAAACGAATTTTAAACCCAAAAGATAAATTCCTAAGAAAAAATAGAATAGTTCAATTTTCTACAAAAGAAATAATTCTTTAACGAAAAAGTTTATACTTTTATCGAAGATAACTTTTTCACAAAAAAATGGAATAGTTAGATTTGAAATTTGAATCAAATACAGGAATTTGAAACCAAATATTTGAATTTTCACCTTAAGAAGATCAATTTTGAACCGAATATGTACGATTTAAATTTTCAGTTAAAACAATTAATTTTCAACTAGAAAACATAATTTCCAACAAAATAATTAAATTTTGAAGAAAAAAAATGTTTTTCAACTAGAATGATTAATCTTCAACCAAATAAATCAATGTTTAATAAATGGTTTTTATTTATACAATAAATGCTTTAAATTCTCTTAAATGCTCTAAAAATGCTCTGTTCGAGCTTAAATTCTGAGCATATTCTTGAAAGCATTTGCTCAACATAAATGCTTGGACATTTAAGAACTCTATTCATATATTCTAAGCTTGGTCCATTTTTGAATCATGTGTGAATACCAGTTCATGATTTTGAATTAGAGCTTCTAAAATATGAAAATTTTGAGTCATAAAACGATATCCTACTTAGGTCCTATTGGATTATCTCCGGCAGCAAATGTTCTGACGCCGATATCAAGCAAAGCCAAAAATCAAGCAGCAATTTCGCCAGCTATACAAGTTGGTTCAACATGGGCCGGTGCAGGATTAAATATCGATCTTGACAATATAATGGGAGGAAATTCAAATAAAGGTGGACCAGCACCGACGATGAATCAACTGGCCAGCAATAGCCCACAACACCATGCTAAACCTATGGGTAAGATTGACATTCATTTTCTCTATCTCAAAGTGTTTTTCTTTTTTCGTATTTAGAAAGAAGTTCATTCAATTGTTGGGGAGTCGTAGAACAAAATTAATTACGACTTTAGAACCCTGGTTGTTCATCCGGAAAGTGACCAACAGTTTCTTGAGATCAGGAAAAACTGAAAAGACATTTAAAATAAAAAAATTCAACGTTAAAAAATGAATTCACCTATTTATTTTTTGGCGACGAGTTTTTCTATTTAGTAGAGAAACTTATCCAATGTGAACTTTAAATATTTTAGGAAATTGTGCAATTTTGAATAAATTCGATTTGCAATTATTTGAAATTACTCATGTTCCAATTTTTTCACATATTTCATTTCAGCGATCTTGAAAACCTTGAAAACCTAGAAATATCCTTGAATTTTTTACAAAAACCTTGAATTAATTTGTTTTCTTTTGAAACGCTTATTTTATTGAAATGTAAAAAGTAATTTCATTCTTTAATTAAAGATTTTAAAAGGTTTCAAAATATTTCAAAGGTTTCAACCATTTTTAAAAGGATTTTTAACATTTTACAAAGATTTCGTAAATCTCAAAGAATTGAAAATGGCGTGTACATCAAATTTCGAATATTTTACAATAATTTCACAAAGTTTTTAAAACTTTCAAAGGATTTCAAAGATTTTAAAGATTCTAAAACGGTTGTAGTAAATAAAATTTCTAATATTTTAAAACATTTGATGGATACAAAAGATTTCAGAAAGATTTCACAAAGATCTAAAGAATTTTAATGATGAATTATGTTCGCAAAAAATTAAGAATTTTTTTATTTATGGTATTGTTTTTTTTTTTAATTTCGTCCAATAAAAAATAAAATGGTTCATTTTTTACATTTATAATTATATTTATCATTTTTAACCGATCATTCCTAAATTTAAAAATACAAATCGTTAAGATTTTAATAGATCAAAGTTGAACTTTTTAAAATTGGAAGCCTCTGTATTTTATGAACGTATTTAATCGCAAATTATTACGATTTCAGTATGTTGATTATTATATTTTAAGTGTACCGGTACTTTGATGTTTTTTTAAAGATTTTTTTCATATTAATAATTATTGTATTGATTCCAACTTTTTACACATAAATTTTCACACATTTTTTTCTAATAGTAATTAGAAAAAAAATGTAATTGGATTCCATCGTAAATATGGATGGTACGGCTGCCTGAAGTTAGCCCTGCTAAAATCTGGCTGACATAATATCTCCATTCCTAAGCTTCTGAAATAAAAAAATTCGCAATATTATTGAAGAGTAGAGTTATATTTATGATCGGGACTGCAGAAATTAAAATCCGAAAAAAATAATACAAAATGGCTGATTTGAAAATTTTGCAATTTTTTTACATAATTTTTTTTTAAAAAGGTTAAATATTGATAAATAATAATTCTGGCTATTCGAACGATAAGCACACATGTACAGAATAAACTGTAAAAATTTCAGCCCGATCGCTCCAGTAGTTTTTTTTTAAATCTTGTTAACCAGGTGGAAAAACGTTGTTTCGAGGAAAACGCGTTTAATTTTTTTTCTTCAAAATAACCACTTCCACAGTATAAATATTTAATACAAGAATTCGTCATTTTTGGAAAATCGATTTTTTAAAAAAAGTTTCTGTACTACCTCCTTAAAGGCTACAATTTGTGTCACTCCATTTCAAAAGTTTTAATTGTTAGTCATTCTTTTTGGCTGAAAATTCAACTGTTTGATTGAAAATTCATCTTTTTTGGGTTGAAAATTGAACCATTTTGGTCAAAAATGGACTTTTTTGTTGAAACTCTTTTTTTAGGTTTAAAAATTCAACTGTTTTGTACAAAACTCGTCTTTTTGGCATGGAAACACAATATTTTGGATGACATTTTTCTTTGCTTTATTGACTGATAAATCATTCTTTGTTGAAAATTTATCTCTATAATAGAAATTTCATATTTTTTTGTTTAAAACGCAACTTTTTGGTTGTAAATTAATCTGTTTCGATTGAAGATTCAACTATTTTGTTGAAAATTTAACTGTTTTTGGTTTAGGATAAAAAAACTTTTTTTGGTTTAACTATAAACTATTATACTTTTGTTTGAGAACTAATCTTCTTTGGTTGAAAAATCAACTACTTAATTCAAAATGGAACTACTTTTTTTATTGACGATTCATCATTTTAGTTAAAAACCTTTTTTTTATTCTTATTGGGAATTGTACTGTTTTTGTTGAAAGTTCTTTTCTTCGTTGGAAACTATTTGAAACTATTGTGATGAAAATTCATCTTTTTTTTAATTCATCTCTTACAGTAGAAATTTCGTCTTTTTTGATTAAAAATGTTTCATTGAAAATTGAAATATTTTGTTTTGAAAATTCTTTTTTTTATTTTTGTTGGTGAAAATTAATTCTTTAACATATAATATAACTTCCATTTTTGCTTAAAAATTTATCTTTTTACTTGAAAATTCATTTTTTTATTTGAAAACTCGTATTTTTTGTGTTATAAATTGAATTAATTTAGTAGAAAATTCATAGTTTCTGTTAAAAAATTCAACGTTTTTCAATAACAATTAAAATATTTTTTGGTGGAAATATCTACTATTAAAAATTTTGTTGAGAATTAATTGTTTTGTTAAAGACTCATCTCTTTGGTTGAAAATTGTACTACTTTATTTCAAATTTCTTTTTTGTTTCTTGAAAATTAATAGTTTTATATAAAAATTTAATGATTCGATTTATGGGTAAAATATCTCTTTTTGAGTAGAAAATTGGTTGAAAATTGATCTTTTTGATTTAAAAATCAAATTTTTTCACTAAAAGTCTTTATGATAAATTTTTAAAGAAAGCTTTTTTTGAATTTAACATTAACGATCTAGATGAAAATCGTTTTCATAACAGAAATCAAAATTTATAAGGGTCAGGGAAACTCAGGAATTTCAAAAATGGTATTTTGTAGTTACCCTGATTTTGCAATTAAAATAAAAAAATTTAAACATTAAAAAATATTCAGCAAAATTGACAGTTCTTTTTTAACTATTAAAACTAAAATTCAATGCATTATTTTTAACTCTTCATAGTTAAAACTCTTTGGTTTTAAATTGTACTTGATGCAAGTAATAAATATTTGAAAGTTTAAAGTTTTAAATGTTTATTTAAAAAATTATGAAATTCAAACCTTGAATTTCCAATTTACAAATAATATGGTCAGTTTTTAAGGCTTATTTCTGGAATTTTTATTTGATAAATTGCAAATTGTAGTTTGATGACACCTTATTAACATTATTTTCTGGAAAAAGAAACTACTCTATGTATACTTCAACATCATGAAAAGATTGTATCTTTAAATGGTTTTCAGATTGGAATGGATTCAGCTATAGAAATTGTATAATCTGAAGAATTTTATATTTCTTAACTTTAAAAAATGTCTAATTTTGCTCGAAATTTTTCCAGCGTCAATTGTCCCCACAATTCAACATCCTCAGTCACCCAACGCAGCATTCTTTCCTGCATTTCAATGAGCTTCGGTTGATTTATGAAAACTGTTAGCTCGATAAGCATCGGGTAGATATTATAATTAAGGCCCTTAAAACCAAAGGCTAACTAGATTTCTTTTTGTATGATTTTGAGATAATAATTGTAGATTATAAAAGTAATTTTTAAAATTAATTCATTTATTCTGATGCATTTATAATATAAAAACCTGTTGCATTGATTTCTTTTCCGAATAATGTATAGTCTTTGGTTTTAACAGCTTACTTTAAAAATTAGATTCATAGAAAATGCTGGCTATAGTCAATTCATCCCATTAATTTTTGTATGAAAAACTAATTTTCTTAATATGTCGTGATATTTTGTATCAGTTTATGTTTTCGATTATATGTACTGTACAAAGAATTGAATTACTTTCTTTTTATACGCAAAAATATTGATTTTTCTACTTTTTTACTTTGTATTTTGTTGTTCTGGATGAGATTGATCTGGACATCAATTTTAATTTTTGGGATGTGGATGAAGGCTATAGCGAGTCATCAGTAGTTAGGATCAAAATTGATACTAATAACGAATTATAAGTCTGTTTGCAAAGCAAACTCATCACCTTGTAACATTTTCATCTTCACGAACACTCTAAGGCAGCTAATGTACATGAACCTTGAGAAAAATTAATTATACTACGTGTCATTTGAGGTATCGTGATGTTATGAAATAATAAATAAAAATAATGTACAGTGACCTAGTAAGAGAACCAACCGGCAGAGTGTCTCCAATTTTATACATAATGTAAAAATGTCTTTTTGAATGAGGATAATATTGTAAAGAAAATATATTGGATGTATTTTATTTGTACGAAATATTTTACTGTACTCTTAAGCACACGCAACGGTGTAGGTTTATCTCGGAACTCGAGTGGTGTCACAGTCGAGAAATAAAATTTGAGAAAAATAAAAGTTTGTCTTTAATTGAACAAACTTTCCAGCCGTATATATTTTTTAAAGTGGAAAATAAGTTTGTGAGTAGATAGGCAGGGCCGGTTCTGGAACTTAACGACTTCGAGATCTTTCTGCAGCTGCAGTAGTTCGTGTCCGTGCTAAGTTTCTAGAATGTTCTGTATGACATCATATATTCTAGAAACTTAGTACGGACAGGAACCACTACTGTTAAGTTTCTAGAAGGTTCTATATGAGGTCTTTGAATGATATTGTTATTTTAGAAACTTAGTACGGACACAAACCACTACTGATAAGTTTCTAGAATATTCTATATGACGTCATACAATGGTAATGCTGTTCTAGAAACTTAGTGCAGACACGAACCACTACAGCTGCAGAACGGTTTTAAAGTCGGTTCAGAAGCGGCCCTGATTATCTATTTTGTTGAAAAATGAATTTAGAAAACTGTCAAGACAACTGTTAAGCGAGATTTAGATTTTTATTGGATACGAAAGTAAAGATGTGCTTCCACGACACATATTTCCTTTGCATTAAAAATGCATAACCTTATGTGAATATCAAGTTACGTGATACTTGTGTTATACTGTTACCTTAGTGTTTCACGAGAATGGAGATTTTGTAGGATATCGAAAAACGTTACTGAATCACATTAAAAGTAGAAAAATAGATGATAGGTGCGTGCGAAGTTCTTAAAAGATAACGAATATCAGCTGTTCGTATAAAAACAACTCAAAGTTGTTCTCGCGTGATTTACGTACAACAAATTGTCAAATTATTTAGAGATATACAGTCTGTGTGCCCACATAGGCTTCGCAGGGTGTCTACTCGGAAAACCTGCAATTTTCAGGGAATTGTTTTTTAAATTTGAAATTTTGTTGAGAGTATTCTTAAATAAAAAAATTGCAATTTAAAATTATATAACAATGATTATTTATTGGTAACAGTGGCTTTATATTACTGCATTTAACTATTTGGTTGAAAATTAATTTTTGTTACTTAAAATTCAACTATTCTATCTTTTGATAAAAATTTATCTTTCTTTTAAGAACTCAAGTGTTTCCTTCAAAATTCATGTATGATGTTGAAAATTCGTCCTTTTTCGTAGAAAAATTAATCTTCTTGGTTGAAGATTCAGCTTTTTGCTTGAAAATGCGACTGTTCATTCAACTCATGTTGAAATTTTTTTGTGGTAACTTCAACTATTTTTGATTAAAAAATAGAATATTTATTGGTTCAAATATCAATTACTTCGTTGAAATTTGAACTTTTTTTAAAATTCATTTTAATTGAAAATTCATTTCTGATTGAAAATTGAACTATTTTGTTGATTTTTTTTCTTCTGACTATTCATTTTTTAAGTGAAGATTGAACTTTAAGTTTTGGTTCAAAATGAAATGATTTTGTTGAAAATTAGTCTTTTTCGATAAAAAAGAATCTTTTCTTTTATTTAAAATATATCGTTTTTAAACGGAAAATTCAACTATTCCGTTGAAATTTTATGTATTCTATCGAAAAATCATTTTTTTAACGAAAATTAATCTTCTTGCTTTAAAATCCATCTTTTTGTTTCAAAATTTAACTATTCCATTTTTAAGATATTTCATTTTTGTTAATGATTCATCATTTTAGTTGAAAATTCCTCACTTTGGTTGAAAATTTAACTATTTTGTTGAAAATTCGCTTTTTTTTAGTTGAAAATTCATTTTTTTTTAGTTCAAAGTTTAAACATTCGGTTGGATATTTATCTTTTTTTTTGTTAAAAATTCTTTTTTTAGTTGAAAATGAAACTCTTCTATTGAAAACCTTCTTATTTAAAAATTTAACTATTTGATTGAAAATTCAGGTCTTTTATTGAAAAGTCATAATTTTTGCATAAAATTAGTCTTCTTGTTTGAAAATTCCTATTTTGGTTAAAAATTCACTTTTTTTGATTGAAAATTAAATTATTCAAGTGATAATTGACTATTCCATTTTTCGTTGAAAATTATTTATCTTTTTTTTTTGTTAAAAATTCTTTGAAATCAGTTGAAAATTAAACTCTTTTATTAAAAAATTATCTTTTTTAGTTAAAAATTCAACTATTTGGTTGAAAATTCATGCATTTTATTGAAGTGTTATTTTTTGCATAAAACTAGTCTTTTTGTTTGGAAATTTATAATTTGTTTGGAAAATTAAAGGTAAATATTCACAATTTTTGTTGAAAATTCATCTTTTTAGTTGAAAATCACAATATTTGGTTGCAATTGAAACTCCTTTTGCTGAAAATATATCTTTTTAAATGAAAAATTCAACTATTCCGTTGAAATTTCATGTATTTTATCAAAAAATCAACTTTTTTGTAGAAAATTAATCTTGTTTTAAAATTCATTTTTTGTTGTTGAAAAATCAACTATTTCAGTTGAAGATTAATTATTCTAGTTGGAAAATCATCACTTTGGTTAAAAATTCATCTAATTTTTGAAAATACAATATTTTTACTTAAATAATTAGGGATTTAAGGCGTTTAG
>NC_046658.1:103240267-103242693 GCF_010883055.1 Belonocnema kinseyi
TTACTTAGATATGTACTGAATTTTAAATAAATGAAAAATAAAAATTGGTTTTAATTGTTGTTCAAATAATATTCAATTAAAGTTACTTTCACAACTGAAAAAAGAGTTATTTAATTTTAAATACGAATAATACTATTTTTACATATTTACATATTTACAGAGACTGATAAAAGCAAAATTTTGTACAATAAAACTCGCGAAATCGCATATATTTTCCGGGAGATTTTAAAAAAAAATTATACTTTGGAAAATTTTGAGATATCTGGAATAAACTTGGAATTATCGTGAGATTCTTGTCCAGGATTTGAGTAGACACCCTTGCCTCGGTTTTTACCGTTGCAAAACTTTGAAAAAACCTGCAAAAAGCGACGCATATCTTACAAATCCAATGCCGATAACCATACACTAACAGCTAGATTGCCAAGTGGATAAGTTATAAGCTTAAGTAAAATCGTTTTATTTTCTAAGTTAGTTTTATTACGCCTTACTTCTCTATTCTGAAATATACTTGCACAATGTACTTTTTGCATAATAGAAAACAGTGACAGCGTCAAGTAATTTTACTGTTTTCAAAAGTTGTGGATTTATTTCACGCAAATATTTGCGTTTGTTATTATATAGGTGTTATAATCTACGTGGGAAAGTCATCTACCAAAAGATATTACAGAATAAGCAGCAATGCGGGAACTGTAGCAATATTGAGGCCCCTGGAAATCATCGGGAAGTCGGATGATAAGGGATGGTGGTTCGGTAACAAGCATGGTAAGTCATAAAAGCAAAAACGCATGTAGATAACTTTTTTATCACTTTTTTTTTAGATAAATTGTGGAATGCTCCAATGCTGCGATTTTTGTGTTATCATCGTGGCGCGCCTAAGAGGGCGCATTTTTTTCTTTCGATTATTATATAAAAAAAAATTTTCTCCGAAACTAACGAAAAAAAAATGAAATACTGGCATTCTTTATCACCCGATTTTTACCGATGATTTCCAGGGGCCTTAAATCACTTGAGAGTACCTCGATCCAAGTGTTAGAACTATATTTAAAAATGTATAATATTAATATTAAAATCGAAACACTTTGGCCTTGATATAATATTAATGTAATAGTACGTGCTCAATATCGCAAAGGCATCACTTTTATATAAAGTTAAGAAATTCGTTACAGTCTTACTGTTTCTTACAATTCTTGTGTAACTTTCTGAGACTGAACGTATAGAAATTACTTCGATACCTTAGATTCGAACCTGCATTTAAAGAACAGGGTAAGGTGTTTAATATTTAAAGGATACATTTTTAACTTGTCGCTCTTTTGAAAATGTGTTCTCCGCTTTTACCAAGAGAATTTCAAGTGTGGGTATGTACATTAATGTGACTGATACTGAAATCTTAAAAAAATGTTTACGAAGATACTTTTTAAGTAAAAAAATATCAAGATTTGCCTTCTTCGGCGAAAGTGAAATAAAATTGAGACCTTTTTTGTTAAACGTTGCAGGATTTGTTAGTATTAAATTCAAATCTTGTTTTTTTTTTTTTTTTTTTAGGCAAAAGTTGTTGCACTAGTTATTTCGGATTAGAAAATCGTGGTATTATTATCCGATTTCTTCTTTTATCCAACTAGCAAGTGTTACTATGGTACACAGATTGGATGAAAAATAATTTATACGAGATGAAGATTTTGATAAAAAAATTAATGTTATCAAGAAAAGTTCTCACACGAGATTGCGAATTCAACAAGTGTGTTTCCTTTGAAAAGTTGTGATTTTTCCGACACGTGTTATGTGCGCAAAAGACAAACTACATTTTAAAATGCATATGTATTATAATAATTAAAAACATTAATAATGAATTGTATACATTCATAGTCGTTAATTGTAAAATTAATGCAGCTTATTGATTTTGTCTAGTATAAGCGATAAATATTATTAATTTTAAAACTATGTTGCAGTTTCTTATCTTTATTAAATGATCATTGGTGCTGGTTACAATGTAGTTATTAATTTTTTAATCCTTTCTTATTAGTTCTAATTTTTATTGTTACGAAATTAATTTAAGGGGAAGTTTCCCTGATTTTTGCGAGTACTATTAATATCGAATCCTGTCGTAAGTTCAAATTTAAAAAAATAGACTTTACAGGGTGGCCACTGCACCGGGAAAACTGGGAATTGACTGGGTATTTTTTGAAACCGGGAAATTGTGAAAAAGGACAGTGAATTTTGTTTTTGGCCAGGAATTTGACAAATTTTTAGATACCAAATTTATCCACATTTTTTATATATACTGCAATTGAAAAGAAGTTATATTTCAACTTTTTCTTAATGTCAAATTCAGTTACCAGGTGTATACATATGAAACCGGTATTTTTTCAAGAAAAAAACACATTTATTTCAAGAGAATGATAACAAATATTTTATTCAAAGTATGCGCC
>NC_046658.1:103242793-103298200 GCF_010883055.1 Belonocnema kinseyi
GCCACTTTTGAACTTGTTAAATCACTCATTACACTGCGTTCGACCAAGAGCATGCTCTCCGTAAGCTTCGACAAGCATTCGATGAGATTCTATCGCCGATTTGCCCAAATGGGAACAGAAAATTAATGCTCCCCGCAAATCGTTGTTTGAAGGCACGTATTTCGACATTTTCAAAAGCGAAAAAAATCACGATGTCATATGAAACTTGAAATGTTTGGTATTGGATATTGTTGACAGATGACAATACGCCAATTAGCACAAATGGTAAGTTCCGACAGTGCCTACAAGTGTGCCTACTGGCCGCTAGATGGCAATACCGGTTTCATATGTATACACCTGGTATTAACATTTTCAATTATGAAATCATTCAGGTTATAATTCTGTATATTTTCAATTTAAATAATTTCAAAATGCCGTTTAGAAGACTTGAAAATTTACAGATTTTAATATAAAAAATTGTAACTGTTTTCAAAAATAAAAATATTTAAAAAACGGGTTATTTAATTTTAAATCCTATTAAAACATCGTTTGAGTCTAAAATCTTCCATTTTTAAACCATTCAATTTTAAATGTTTGTTATTAACCAAAAAATAACAATTTTGTAATATTTATAAATATTTCGTTGTTTATTTGAAAAGATCTATTATAAATCAAATATTAAAAACCAAGCCATTTAAAACTGAACTGTTTGAAATAACCCTGAATCGTTAAAATGTCATTGTTAAATTTAAAATTTGAGTATTGCAATTTTAATTGCTCTATTTAGAAACTTTTTAATTTGTAAGTGAAAATGTCTATGTTTATTTATAAATAACAATTGAACGATTAATAATTTCAAAAGACTTAAAATTGCAATAGTTCAACTTTTAAAGATTTATGTTTTTGGTTTCATCATTTTCCTTGAAATGGAACGGATTCAATTTTTTTTTTCCTGAACTGGAAGAGCATTTATTTTTCTTTAAAATTTTATTGAGTTTAAGGGAAGGATTTTTATTCTTTTCTGAATTAAAGAGGGTGAATTTTTTATTTTTAACATTTTTATCAAGTTGTAATGGAGGAAGTTTTGTTTTTCCATTTTTTTCTAAATTTCGGGAAAAGATTATTTTTATTTTGAAGATTTTTATAATTTGGACAGGGAGGAAATTTTGAATAATTTTTTTTCTTAAATGTAGGAAATCTTTGATCTGTTCATTTTACAAAAAGTAAAAATTCTGCAGTTTGATGAAATTGAAATATAAAATTTTAATTTGGAAAGTTTAACTTCCATTTTATACGCGACATTTACTGAGCGTTTAAATAAAAAATGTGTTGCTGCAATAAGTTTAAAATTCGAAAGAGTTTCCACTTGAAGTGATTTCATTTGTTGTTTAGTTTTTTAATTTAAATTTAATTTAATGATTTACAGGTAGGAAATGAAAGATTTAAAATGTTTACAATTAAACAATTTTAAACTAAATGCCATCGAATTGCAAAATAATAAATTTTTATAAATTGACCAGTTCAAAGAATTCCTGGCACAAAATATAAATCCAAGCAATCATTTTCAATACTTTCCTACTTTAATCTGAATGTGAAAATACTTCTCACAATTTAGAAAAAAAAAAATGAAAATCCAAAATTACGTTCTTTCTAGAAACTACACAAATTTTAAATATAAAAAAATGTCTAAATTCAGTATAAATTGAAATTTTAAATTTCCTCCATTCGAACTAGATGATGTTCAAAATAAAAAAAATTACCCTCTTCTAATTTGAAAAAATTTAAATAAGAAATCCTATAAATGTAGCTCAATAAAAATGTTAAAAAGAAATAAATTACCTCCAATTAAACAAACATTTCAAACATAACATTTCTCCCTTCCAACTCAATTAGAATTTAAAAAATATTTTAAATAAAAAGTTTCCGCCTTTCGCTCCACAAAAAAGCAGAAAATGGCTCTTCTAATTCGGAAAAAAAAACAAAAAAAATTTAACTAAATAAAAATGATAACCAGAAAGGGCATCTTCTAATTCAGCAAAAATTTCAAACCACTATTTCCTCCTTTCCATATTAATAAAAATCTGATCGAAATGATCCTTCTTGCAATTGATAAAATATTTAAAACTTCCTTCTTTTCAACTCAAAGCTCAATAAAAATCTAAAAAAAAAAAAAAATTTCGCTTCAAATTTGGAAAAAATTAAAAATACTTCCCTTAAACTCAATTAAAATTTGTTAAAGAAATAAATATCTTCTTGTAATTAAGAAAAAGTTATCAAAATTGCCCCCTTTTAGATTCAATAAAAATGACAAAATAAAAAAAGAACCTCTTCCAACTCAGTAAAATATTAAAACCAAAATTTGCTTCCTTCCAATTTAATAAAATTGTTAGAAATAAAAAATGGCTTCTTCCAATTCAAAAAGAAATAATAAAAATGTCATCCCTTCAAGCTTATTAAAAAGGAAGCCAAAAAAGGGACTCTTCCAATTCATAAAAATACCAAAAAAGGGTCTCAGACAATTCGAAAACAATTATAACCAAAATCCCTTAAAAATAAAAATGAATGAAAATGATAAAACCAAAAAAAAACTGCTTCCAGTTCAGAAAAAATAACCAAAATTTCATCCCTTCAACCAAAAATGACTTCTGTTAATTCAGAAATAAAACGTCATTTGTTAAAACTCAATTCAAATGATAAAACGAAAAAAGGGCCACCCCTTATTCAAAACAAAACAAAAATTGCCTCCCTTCCAATTTAATAAAAATCTTAATATTAAGAAATGGCTTCTTCCATTTGAGAAAAAATGCATTATTCCAAACTCAATAAAAATTATAAAACTAAAAGAGGGCCTCTTCCAATTCAGAAAAAAATTAAAAACCAAAATTTCCTTTAATTTAATTCAGAAAAAAATTACCAAAATTTGATTCCTTAAAACTAAATTCAAATTAGGAAACCAAAAAAGGGCCTCTCCTAATTCAGAAAAAAATCCATTACTTCTAACTCAATCAAAATGATAAAACTATAAGAGGACCTCTTCCAATTCAGAAAAAAGTTAAGAACAAAAATTTCCTCCATTCCAATTCAATAAGAATGTTAAAAAGAAAAAATAGCTTCTTCCAATTCAGAAAACTCCATTAAAATGATAAAATCAAAGAGAGTCTGTTCTAATTAAAAAAAAAAAAATAATAAAAAAACATACTTACCTCCCTTCCAATGCAATAAAAATGTTAAAATGACTTCTTCCATTTCAGAAAAAATGCATTACTTCAAACTCAATAAAAATGATAAAACTATAAGAGGAACTCTACCAATTCAGAAAAAAATAAAAAACAAAAATTTCCTCCATTCCAATTCAATAAAAATGTTAAAAAAAAAGTATCTTCTTACAATTCAGAAAAAAATGCATAAAACTCCATTAAAATGATAAAACCAAAAAAGAGTCCCTTCTAATTAAAAAAAATTTTAAAACACTTACCTCCCTTCCAATGCAATAAAAATGTTCAAATGGATTCTTCCATTTCAGAAAAAATTCATTACTTTAGACTCAATAAAAATGATAAAACTATGAGAGGACCTCTTCCAATTCAGAAAAAAATTAAAAACAACAATTTCCTCCATTCCAATTCAATAAAAATGTTAAAAAGAAAAAATAGCTTCTTCCAATTCAGAAAAAAATGTCATTCCTTTAAGCTCAATAAAAATGATAAAACTAAGAAAACAAATTCAGAAACAATTAAAAACCATAATTTCTTATCTTCTAACTCAAAAATACCAAATTTATAAAAAAATTCCTCGATTCAAGCTCAATAAAAATGTTAAAAATACAAAATTTTGAAATTCAAAAATTGTATAAGGTTTTGCTCCGGGCTTACGGTTCCATTAAAACTAATAGAAAAAATCGACCCTAGTTCTTAGAATATCGTTTTTATTCTATTTTTAGTCAATTCACCTTATTATTGTTTAGTTTTTAATATTTGACTTATAATTGCATAAAAGCGTTTAATTATGAATCTATTAATTTAAACATGTTTATAAAGTTTCAATTTTTTCTCTTTGCCTAAGAAGTTAAGCAAATTCATCAACTTAAGATACACCCCACGGTTATATTAATTTAATTAATAAAAATTAGTAGTCTACAATTGAAATACTGTTTAAATTTAAATCTAATTTTTAATTAATATATTAATTTCTTTTATTCTATTCCCCTACCCCCCCTTTATTAGAATATTTATATATACACATTTTTAAAAAATTTTTTAATTTAAATATATTTTAATTATTAAGCGAAATATATTTAAAATCTTAAAAATTAATTTTTTTTATTTTAAAATAATACTAGCTAACTGTCCTTACTTTTTAAAAAACTTAAAAATTTTATACTCATAATTAAGTTTATAAATATATAAATTGAAGTTTAAAATGATCATTGGTTTAACTATGGCTTTCGAATTGAAGTTGTTCGATTTTCGACGTTAAAATCTGTAAATTGTTTAATTTTGAACAGATTTAGAATAATCTTGTAAAATCAATTATTGTTCAACTTTTAATACAGAAATCTCAGTTCAGTGTTAAAAATTATTCATTATTATTTTCAGTTGATATGCAATTTGTGATATTTCAAGTGACTGGATCGATTTCCCCCCCTAAAAATACGATTGAAATACACCAACATTTTTGTGATACTTTTTTTATTCATTTTTTTTCTTTTTTTTCTTCAAATGATACATTCTATAGAAATACAGGTGAATGTACTTGAATGTACTGAGATATGATACAAAATATTCGAATAGTTTTTCATTGGAAAAAATAGTTTAAACAAAATGTCCTTTTATCATCTTATTCAGTTGTAGTTTTGCGCAAACTCAGTTGACTGCAACGTAATCGTCACAACTCTTGCAATTAAAGAGTCAATATTGTCGCAAAATTAAAATCTCCAAGTTGAGAAATTAAACTGGGTTTTCACAATTCTCATTCTTGATTAAACTGAATCGTTTCAAACACAATTCATTGTTTGTCATGTAGCATTCATAAAGAAAATCGGTGTCCAGTTGAGATTAATTTGACTATGCGCAGATTCAGAGACTATTTACAATATGTTAAATGTTACATAAAACCAACTCTTTTGTCAATCTAAATAACTGTGATTTCCACTTTAATAACAAATTTATTATAAAAACTATTCCTCTACAATAAATTTTCTTAAAATCAAAAATCCAGGCGTTAAAAAAATGTAACTCTACTTCTTATAAACTCTCAAATTCTCTTGCAGCCTGTTTTCAATTATAAGCATTTCCAAAAGTATACCTAACCCTACTTTCTTACCGATTCAAATAATTAAACTGTAGTATTGTGTAATGACAAACCATCGCCGTCATATTCTCCAATACTTTTCGATTTCTTCTTCTTTTTCTTTTTCTTCGGCGGCTCTTCTGCAATTTCTTCTTCCTCCACTACTACCTCTTTCGCAACACCATTCGACTTGCCATTCGATTTTCCATTCTGCAATTCCTCCTCCCTCTTTCGCTTCTTGTCCTTCTTCTTCTTCTTTTTCGGGACCTCTTCCTCAGCGACAACTGATTGCGCCGCTTCTTCAATTGCTTCTTGCATCACATCGATGTTCTTCTTCGGAACATCTCCAGTTTCATAGAACTTCAATCTGTCCTCGACTTGCTGGCGCAGTTTCTCGCCGAAAACGGAAGAGGGCGTGTCCGTGAAACAGTCAATTCTGGAGGCGATGGAACACTTGTTGGCGAGGTATCTCGAAATCCTGCCCTTGTTTTTCGTACCAGCGCGACCAATGAAAGTCGAGTGGAATAAGAGGCCATACTTGGGCGTATTTCCTTTCGTTTTCAGAGCCCTGAAGAGCGCCTTCTCCGCTCCCAGAATTTGAACCGTAGATGCGGGATATTTTGCGAGATTCGTGAGAGATCCGGCGTGAGCAATCAATCTCGCTCCTACCTGGTCGCCGATCAATGTCGCGAGATTGGGAGCCACACCGGCCATTTTGGCTCGCAGATATTCAGCGAGCTGTTTTCTGTAATCAGCGAGAGCGATAACTCGTCCGGCGAACATTTCTATGTTCAATAAATCGACGGGACTGATGTCCATTCCCATGGACGATTTCGAGGAGTCGATGATCGCCTGAGCTTTCACGCTATCCATCACGATTTCCTCCAAGGCCTCCAGTTTCTCTTCATTCAACTCCTTCCGGTTCTTAATGAGCTGGGCAACTTTAGCGTACATGTAATTCTCGGGGACGATTTTTACAAGCTCTGGGAAGTGATAACTGTACCATTCTCTGAAAAGAAAAATTTAAAACATTTTAAATACACTTGAATTCAAATGTAAAGAGGAGATAATTCAGTCATTCCAATTTCAGAGTGGCCGTTTTAATCGACGAAATAAATTCTCGGCTCGCAAACATTTTTCACGGTCAATCAAATTTTAAAAATGCAACTCTAAACTTAAAAAATTTTCCCTATGAGGTAATAAAAACTGAACTGCGAATGAAAGTACTCGTAAATTTTGAACTTTTAACATTGAAATTTAAGTCTTTAATTTAAAAAATTCGTATGCAAATGCTCAATAATTTACGCAAAGTTACTAAAATTTTCCAATATAAAATAATATAAATCCACGTTATCATTTTCAATGCTCTAATTAAAAAATCGATTAGTGAACAATAAAAAATAACTTTACTTTTCATAAAACTTTTTAAAACTCTTTAAAAAATAACTTCAAAAAAATCCTGCAAATTTTAGAAAATTTCTTTACAATTTGGATGTATAAATAACAATTGAAAATTTATTAATTTTAGGCGAAATTTGAGTAATTTTAAGAGATATATAGAAGTTTGGAAAAGATTTTAATTTGATGTAAAACTTGAAATGATAGCATAATATAAAACAAAATGTAGATTTTCGCAGATTTTAAACAAAAAAATTAGATTCTTTTCAAGAATTGTGAAAGGCTTCAAAAGTATAAACACATTTTCTTAAGATTCATAGGAAAATTAAATATAATTTTTCATTTTAAAAAATTATTTTAAGAAAATATTTAAAAAGTTTTTCAAAAATTTAAACAAAATTTTTAAAAAAGATTGTAGAAGATTTTAAGAAAACTTTCTGAAATTTGGATGATAATTTTTTATCTTTTTAAAACTCCTAAATATCTCTTAAAATTATTCAAATTTTTTCTACAAATGATCACTTGTAAATTATACATCAAAACTTTAAAACTTCAGTTACAAATTAAGCATTTTTCAAATACAACAATTAAAATTGTAACGTTCAAAGTTTAAAGGCTCTCCAAAATTTTAACGATTCCAGGCTTTCTGTTAAAGATTCTTTAGTTTTAAATATTTGGTTTTAGTTTACTTGTCTTCAATAAAAATTCAAATATTGCTAAATATTCAATTATTAATCTTTTTTTAATTAAAAATTTCAATTTGAATGGGTTAAAAATGGAATATTTTACACTGAAACAATATTTTTAATTTAATAAAATCCTTAAATTAAGAATATATTATTATGAAGTTATTTTTAAGTTGAAAATAGTTTATAAACTTTCAGTCACAAATTCACTTTTGTTTAATGACTAAGAATTTTAAATTGAAATCGTTTAACTGATTTTAAATCGTTTTTGTTTACTTTTGATTACTTAAAGTACAGATAAATTTTAAAAAATGTATTTATTAAATAACAATTTTTTTTATCCATATGTTCAACAACAAAGGCTTTTATTTTTTATTTGTTCAAGTATTTAGGAAAGCATTTAAAAATTCTTTTAATTAAAAATGTAAGCTTAAAAATAAAAATTTGTAATGTAAAAAATTTTTTAATTACGCATTGTAAGCTAAACAATAGCATGATTGAAAAACATAAAAATTCAAGTAATTATTTAAAGACTGTTGAAATCGAACGCGGACAGATTTTTCTTCTACAAATTTGTAAAATTCCCGGTAAAAAATGCACTGTCATTTTATGGTTTTTCCCGGTCTCAAAAAATTCCCGATTTCCCGGTGCAGCGGCCACCCTGCAATTTCCACCCAATTAAAAAACCGTGATAAAGGGTGTCTACTCAAATCCTGGAGAAAAATTTTCCTGACAAATCCATGTTTTTCCAGGTATTTTATCTTTTTTCTAGGCATAATTTTTAACACAGAATTACCGTTTTAATGAAAGAAAACAATTCCCGGTTCAAAAATATTTTTCACGGTCAATCATATTATAAAAATCGAACTCTAAAGTCAAAAAATTTCCCATTTGAAGTAATAAAAACGGAGTTGCAAATTAAAGCTCTTAAAGTGGAACCTCTTAACTTTTTAAATTTTCAAACTGAAGTTTAAATAATTTTTAGTTCAAAAATTTTGTATTCAAATGCTCAATAATTTACACGTGTAACATGGAAGCTTCCAATACTTTTCAACTGAACAATTTTAAATTAAATGCAGTTATGCTGCCAAATTAAAAACATAAACTTATTCACTTCCAAACATTTAAATCCACATTATCATTTTCAATGCTCTAAATTGAACAATCAATCAATGTATTACAAATTTTTAATTAGATTATTTAAAGCATTTTAAGCTAGAAACATTATAAATAGAACGTTCAATTTTTAAAAAAATAAATTGAACACTTCTTGAATTCAAAGTTATTCTTATTTTAAATAGTTTAAAAATCCTGAAAATGCTTCAAAATTTTATAGCAGTCTTGAAACATTTACATGTCGTTTGACATGTTTACAAATTTTAAATTATTTTAACATTTTTTTTAAACGTCTGAACATGTTTTAAAATGATTGGAATTTTTCCTACTAATTTTTTTAAAATCCTGCCAAATTAAAAAATGTCCCTACAATTCTCCAAATTCATTAAAAAAAATTTTTAATCTTTCTAAATCTTTTTCAATATTATCTTCAAATTAATTATTCAAAATAAAAAATCATTTTCAATTTTTCTAGGAAATGTTTTTTATTCTTTTGAAGCCTGTTAAAATTCTTTAAAAGCTTCTAAATTTTTTGTTCTACATCTGCCAAAATCTAAATTTGGTTTTAAATTAGGCCGTGGACCATTTGCACCGAAATTTTTGTACGAATAGCCGGATTTTGTCCGTAAACATAGAAACATCGTTTAATTTTTTTGAAATCATTACAAATTTCAAATTACTTTTTTTAAAACTTCTAAATATTTCTTCCACTAACTCGAAATTCTTCTGAGAATAGTAGGTCTTTAATTGTTGTTTATACATCAAAATTCAATAATTTGACTTAGAAATTAAATTTTTTTGTTCATAGAACAATTAAAATTGTAAGGTTCAACGTTTAGTACTTTTTTAGTTTTGAATATTTAATCTATAAATACTGATTTTAAATGCAGTCAGAACATGCTAAACATTAAGTAATTCTTCTTTTTCTTCATTGAAAAATGTCAAATTAAATGGTTTAAAAATGGAATTTTTCAGATTGAAATAATATATTAAATTTAATAGAACCCTTTAATTATAAATATATTATTTTGAAGTTATTTTAAAATTGAAAATAGTTTATAAAGTTTCAATCGGGCGTTTAGATTTTTTTAACTAATAATATTTTCCAATTGAAACATTTTAATTGTTAACGTTACAAACTGGAAATTCAAAAATTGTGAACTGATTCCGTATCGTATTTCAAAATCAATTATTAATCATTTTTTAAATCTTAAAGTACAGTTCAATTTTAAGAATCATTAAGTTATTCATTTTCAGATTTAAAATGTACGCTTGAAAATTAAAAATCTGAAATGGAACTTTGATGAATTGAAAGATTTTCGAATTACGCATTATAAACTGAATAATATCATAATTGAAAGAGATCAAAATTTAATTGAGTATTTAAAAAACGGTTGAAATGAAATGAAGTTGGACAGATTTTTCTCTCTAAAAAAATGTAAAATTCTCAGTTAAAAAATAAATTCACTGTCATCTCCCGGTTTTTCCTGGTCTCAAAAAATTCTTTTTTGAATTTGTCCCCAAAAAGATAAAATTTCTACAAAAATAAAACAACAGATTTTTCAACAAAACATCTGAATTAGCAACTGTATAGCTGAATTTTCAAATAAAAAATATAACCAATTTTTCAGCCAAAGGACAAAAATTTCATCTAAAATTTTGAGTTTTCATGCTAAAAAGACGAGTTTTTGTACCAAACAGTTGAGTTTTCAAACCATAAATATAATTTTTTTAACAAAAAAATTCCATTTTCAACCGAACAGTTCAATTTTTTTAAAACAAAATAGTTGAAGTTCAATCCTAAAAGACAAATTTTCATTTTAATAATTAAATTAGCAGAGAAACCAAAAATTAACTTTAATTTTTAATTTCCCTATTTTCCTCTTTTTTCGATTCAAAATTCTTCTATTAAATTTTTGGTTAAGAATTAATCTTTTTTGGTTGAAATTTTTATTGTTAAATTAAAAATGGAATTATTTTATTTTTTGATTAATAATTGAACTGTTTTTTATTTTTTATTAAAATATTTTTTGATGAAATATCAGCTATTACTTTTTTCGTTAGAAATTAATGTTTTTAGGTTGAAAATTCAACTCCATGGTTGAAAGTTCAACTACCTACCTTAAAGTTAATTTTTTTTAAATTCATATTCTTGGGTCGGAAATTCCACAATTTGGTACAAAAATAAACTGCTTTGCGAAAGATTCGTTTTTTTTTAAAAATAAAAAATGAATTTTTTGGGTGAAAAATTTAACTAGTCCATATTTGTTCCAAAATTAACATTTTTTAAGTTTAAAAATTCCAGTATTAAATTTAAAAAATGTTAGAAACGAAAGTAATATAAACTGAAAATTAATTAAATACAATCTAGATTAAAATCACATACATTCTTTAAATTATTTAGTTGGAAATTTATGCAATTTGTTGAAGATTTCTTTTTTGATAGAAAATTAACTTTTTATTTGTTGAAAATGCATCTTTTTGGGTTGAAAATTCCACAATTTTGTGAAAAATTGAACTATTTAATACAAAATTAAACTTTTTTTCGGTAAGAAATCGTTTTTTTTAATTGAAAATTAATTCGCCAAATTAAAAATGTTAATATTACATTTTTTTTCTTGAAATTTACCATTTTTTCAGTGTGAAAAATGAAGCATATCATTTTCAAGTTTTTAGAAATGAAAGCAATATAAAGTTAAAATTAAATAAATACAATCTGGATTAACGTCACATTGATCTTTTTAGTTAAAAATTGTTTTTTTTTTTTTAATTAAAAATTCAACTAAGGAGTTGTAAATTAACTTTTATGCAGAAAATTCGTTTTCTTTATTTAAAAAAATTTTTTTAATTGAAAATTTAACTGTGCCTATTTTATATTGGATAAGAACTTGATCTCCAGTTTGCAAATTTTCAACACGATTTAAAACGTATTAGCTTCAATTTTTTCAAGAGTATTTCAGGGTGGCGACTTTAATCAAAGAAAAAAATTCCTAGTCTTTTCCCGGTTTGCAAACATTTTTAACGGCCAATGAAACTTAAAAATTGAACTCTGAAGCCAAAAATGTTTCCATCTGAAATAATAAAAATTGAGCTGCAAATTAAAGCACTCAAAGTCGAACTCTTGAATTTTAAACTTTAATACTGAAGTTTGAAATTTTTTATTCAAACAATGTTGTATTTAAATGCTGAATAATTTTCTACGCAAAAAATGGAATTGATTAACACTTTTCAAATGACCAATTTTACATTAAGTGCAGTTCAACCTCTAAATAATATTTTTTTAACTTTGATAAATTAGACTTCAAAGATTCAGTTTCAAAAATATAACTCCACGTCATCATTTTCGACGCTCTAAATTTAAGAATCAATCAATACATTTAAAAATTATATAATTTTGAGCTATTTTAAGCTAGAAATATAGAAAATTGAACGATTAGATTTTTTTATAAGCTTAACAATTCTTAAATTAAAAATCAACATTTTTTTTATTTTAAATATTTCAAAAATCCTTAAAATGGTACAAAATTGCATTTCAAAATCTTGAAACATGTACATGTTTTTTCATATTTTTTCTAAAAATTGTTCCTAACAATTTCTTAAAAATTGTAATTAAAAAAAAATATATTATTTTTAAATTAATTTAATCGTTTTAGTAATCGTAATTACAGTAATTTCAGTACGAAAAAGCCGGATTTTACCGGTACGCGTAGACATTTCGTTTATATTATTTGAAATAATTTCAAATTAAACATATTTTTTCAAAACTTCTAAATATCTCGTAAAGTTACTCCATTTTTGCTAAGAATTATAGGCGTTTAATACATAAAAATTCAATAACTTGAATTATAAATACCAATTTTTTTAATTAAACAATTACAATTGTAACGTTCAAAGTTTAGTTTTTTTTTTGAGATTATTATAAAAACTTTTGAAATTTTCTTCAAAAATCAAAAATTCTAAATTAATAAAAGCCTTTGATCATGAGTATATCATTTTAAAGTTATTTTTAGATTACAAATAGTTTATAAAGTTTCAATCGGACTTTCATTGTTTAGCTAAAAGAAGACTTTCCAATTGAATCAGTTTGATTTTTAATGTTAAATTCTGGAAATTCTAAAATCGTGAACTGATTCCGAATCGTCTTGTAAAATCAATTATAATTGATTCTGTAATATTTATATTCACAGTTGATCAACTAAACAGGTTTTTAGGGAAAACATTCGATTTTAAACGCTTCTAATTGACAATTGTTTAGGTCTTTAAAACTGCACTTTAAAATTCTTTAAATTAAATTGTACGCTTCCTATTTTTCAAGTGGAAGATTTTCGAATTACGCATTCTAAACTGAATATCATAATTGAAAAATATCACAATTTGACTAATTACTTAAGAAACGGTTGAAATAAAACTTGGGCAGTATTTTTATTAAAAAAATTTGTAAAATTTCCGGTAAAAAAATAAATTCACTGTCGCTTCCCGGGTTTTTTCCGATCTCATAAAATCCCCGGTCCAGGGACCACCCTGGTATTTAATATAATTTATTTAACTGCTATAACTGCTTTAATTATTATTTAATAATGGGTAAACTGACTAATTTTAGAGAATTTTTCGCGCAATACAAATATTGTATTCTCAAATATCTTACATTTAAAGAGAAAAGGGGGAAGTTTTTTGAGAATAAGGGAATCTAAGACAGGGTGTCTAGCGATTCATAGAAACAAAATTCAAGGTCTTCCAGGGTAAGAAATAAAGTTTTTCCAGGTCTCCTGTTTTACATCAAATAATAAAATAACAGTTTGTTATAAATTTTAAAAAATGAGCCGATTAATTTTTTATTCGACAACAATTTCCAAAGAAAGCAGAACCATACATAAAAAAATTCTCAATTTTGTACGAACGTAAGTCGTCTGTGTGAAATCTGTGGGAACATTTTTTAATCTTTGTAAAGTTTTTGACGTAATTTATATCTTTAAAATGTTTTGAAATCTTTTGAAGTATTTAAAATCTTTATAGGATCTTGAAATTTCTGTAAAATCTTTTAGAATCTTAAATTTTTTTGTAAAATCTTTGAACTCCTTGAAATTATTTGAAATCTTTGTGAAATATTTCCTTAACCTTTTAAATGTATGGAAATATTTAAAATCTAGTGTAATTTCTTTGAAATCTTTTGCATTCGTGTAAAATCACTGGAATATTTGAAATTTTGGTGAAGTCTTTTAAAATATTCTAAAAAAATGGAAACTGTTTAACATCTTTAAAATTTTCGAAATCTGGAGTACTGTTCACTTTTTGAAATCTTTGAAATTCTTTCAATCTTTTTACATCCCTACGAATTCTTTAGAAATCTCTGAAATTCTTCAAATCCTTATAAAATTTTAAAAATATTTTTGAAACCTCTTGTGTTTGTTTGAAATCATTGAAACATACAAAATCTTTTGATATCTTCTAAAAAATGTTGTAATCTTTATTAAATCTTTCTTTAATCTTTGAAGTGTTTTTAAATCTTTCAAATCTTTTAGTCTTTTAGCATTCCGGGTGAAAATAATCAAAGCAGGTTCTAAATAAAAATATTATTTTATGTACAAATATATCATCATAACCTCAAAACTGAAAAAAGTTACTGCTGATTTGTCTTTTCAAGTTGATATGAATTAAATATTGCATTGAAATGTCGATAGTTAATATTACATTTTAAATGTTTATGAGAGGAAAAATTGAAGAATTTATTATTTAGACAACAAGAGTTTTTAAATTCGAAGTTTGCAAACAAAATGCAATAATAGAAACTGAAGTTTCATTTTCCACTTCTTTTCCGCAAAATAGGTGTCCTGCATGTAAAATTCTTTCTCCTTCTACGAAGTTTCTACATGCCGGTGTAGATTTGGTGAAATCACAAATTTGAGCTATTGTTACTTTCATTTTTAAGGTTTGAGACTAATTTTCAATGTTTTTACATGAGTCTTATCAGACATCTACCTACTGTCGTCGGCCATATTGCTTTTGCCGCTAGTGGTGCCCTCAAGATTTCAGATTCAATAAAATAACTGTTTTAAAAGCGAAAAAAAAAACAAATTCAAGGTTCTCTTGAAAAATGCAATGCACACCCTGTAAGAAAAAAAGAGGAAGACTGTGCACCCTCTAGTTTGTTAATTTATAAAAAAAAAAAAACAATAAAAAGTGTCAAATTTGGTCAATAGTCTGCAGATGTTTGCATTAATATATTAATTCTGAACTAACCTTATACGCATGCTGAACGTGTTGACATCCTTATCTAACTGATCAAGCAAAGCGATACTCTGGATAATCATGTTATCGACTCGATTTACATTAAACTTTACTTTGGCTCTCGAATAACTGTGGCCAAGACCAAGCTGAGCAATTCCCGCGCTCTTTGCCGTGAATCCCTTCACAAGTTTCGGGAAATGAAATCTTATCCCTCGAATTACTTCAGGTACCACTCCAGTGTGGTCACATTTGATCCCAAGAGCTTCAGTGATACTGGCTCCAAGTCTCGAATCAGCAACTCCGAGTACCACTTTCTCTTTTTTCTTGGCTTTAGGAATACACGAGTCCAAAAAGAGCTTCAGATCTTCTGGAACGATACCTTCCGAAATGCTGTTTACGTTCTCTAATGCAGTCAGTGCTGTTTTAAATGGTGAAAACCCTATAAGTTTTACCACTTGGGCGAAGCGGGATAAATCTGTTACAGATGCCTCCACTTGGGGAAGAAGCATTCCCACTTCCTCGAACTCTTTGACGAGGAAAACTGCATAGCCTGCGGCATGCTCAAACAGAATGTAGAGTTTCGACTGAAATAAAAGAAAAAAAAAAGAGGCATATTTTGGTGAACTCGGGAGAATTTTTTTATATAAATTAGGCAGGGTTGCTACAAGAGTCTGGATACAAAATTCCATAGCTTTTCCAGGTATAATTTTGAAAAAATTCCTGGTCTACTTTTTTTTTAACTTGACCGATTAAATTGAATTGTAACAAATTATAATGCAATTATAATGACTTATCAATAAGTTTGATTGAATTCAAAACAATTGCAGGGTGGCCGTTTTAATAGAAGAAAAAAATTCCCGGTCATTTCACGGTTCGCAAACATTTTTCACGGTCAGTGAAATTTAAAAAATCGAACTCTATTCTAAACATTTTTTCATTTAAAGCAACAAACAATAAACAACAAATTAAATTTACACGTATGAAATGAAAGGTACAATCACTTATCAATTGAATTTTTTTTAATGCAATGCAGATAAACTGCAAAAATTAGAACTTTTATAAATTATAGAGTTCAAAGATTCAGATTAAATTCAAAAAATCTAAACCCACGTTAACATTTTCCAAATTATATATTTTTTACAGTAATTTTAAGCTAGACAAATTAATTTTTTTTAAATTAACAATTTTTTAAATTAGAACTTAAATTATTTTCATTTTAAATAGTTTAAGCATCCTTCAAAAACTTAAAAAATGTATTTCAAAACATTGAGAAATCTAGAAGTGGTTATATATTTTTTCAAATTTAAAATTATTGTTGAAACTTTTTCGAAACGTTAAAATATATTTTTAAATGAATTAAATTTTTTATACGACTTTTAGAAAATCCTGCAAATTAAACCAAAAATCCTTAAAATTTGAGTTTATAAATAATAATAGGAACACTTATTATTTGTAGAAAAAATTAGAGTAACCTTAAGGGATATTTAGAAGTTTTAAAAATATCAAAATTAAATTTAGAACTTGAAATGATTTCATATCATTTACGCGCAGTTTGTTACCCGAAAAAATTGGGCTATTCTTACCGAAATTTTTGTGCAAATACCCAGGGCCGAATTTAAAACAAAATGAAGATTTTTGCGGATTTCAAGCAAAAAATGTAGAAACTTTTTAAGAATTGTAAAAGGCTTAAAAAGAATAAAAACATTTTCTTAGGATTCCTCGGAAAATTGAAAATGATTTTTCATTTTGAAAAATTATTGTAACAGAAAATTTTAAAAGATTTTAAGAGATTTCCAAAATTATCACAACAGAACCTGGAAGATTTTAAGAATTTTTTTTAATTTGCAGGATTTTCCAAAGGTTGTAGGAAGAAAATCGGTTATCTTTCAAATGTATTTAGAAGTTCTAAAGAAAAATGTTAACACACTTCTTTTCAAATACTTGAAGACATTTCAAGTTTTTAATTAATTTTGAATCTTTTCAAAACTATGAAATATCACTTGAAATGACTAAAATTTTGTCTACAAATAATAAGTGTTTAATTGCTATTTATACGTCAAAGTTTAACAATTTCAATTACAAATTAAACATTTTTAAAATTTAATTTAAATTGTTTACTTTTCCATATATTTGTGTTCAATTTACTCGTCTTAAATGAAAAGTGACATTTTTAATGGCTAAGAAAACTAATAAAAATAATATTTTTATCAAAATGAAAAAAATTATTCTGTAATCATAATCATATTTTTGTGTTATTACTTTAAGAACAATTATAGCCTAACTATTCATGCAAAGATTAGGATTACATTTAAAAATAATATAATGTACAAAATTCGGAACTTTCTAACAAAGTTAAAATGAAACTTTTAGATCGCAAGAACTATTAAAATTGTTTATATTACAATTTATCAAAATATAATCAGTCCACGAATTTCTCCAACGTCTTCCAGTTCTTTTTGCTTTTCCCATTATATTTTCCATTGATTTACATTTAATTCTTACACTTTGTCTAATATTTGCCTTTTCCTAAAGTTTTCTTTTCCGATTTTCAAACATAGAATTCTCTATAACATACTAAATTATTAAGACTTTGAAATAGAGACGGTGAAAAAAGTTCTAGTCATTTTTTCAAAATTCCACAACTTTTCGAAACGATCAGGCTATTTGTACCGAAACTGCGGTTTTCCGTTCTCCCCGGACTAGTTTTTCAATTTTCCCGATCAACTAAAAGTAACATATTCATATTTGCCACAAACGGCAAAAATGCATTTTAATTCATGACGTTCATTCTAAACATCATTTAACACAAAAAAACAACAAATTGCAAATATTTCAATTTTCCACTAAAAAAATTTCAATGCTAAACAAAAAACGGAATAATTAAACTTTTAATAAAAAAAAATATAATTTTGAACAAAATAGTTAAAATTTCATCAAACAAAAATTAATTTTTACCAAAAAAGGTAAATTGTACACCAAAACTTAAATAATTAAATTTTAAGTTAACTACAGAATATTCAATTGAAATTAGTTGAATTTCCACTTAAAAAATTATTTTCCATAAAAAAAAACTAACTTCCAAAAAATTATTACATTTTCAAACAAAGAGATCAATTTCCAACTAAAAATGTAAATCTTTAACTGTAATAGTTGAATTTTAAACAAGAAATATGAATTTTCAACTAAAAAGATGATTCTTTAACTAGAATAATTTAATTTTTGATCAAAGATAAATTTTTAACCAAGAAGATTAATTTGAATTTCTACCAAAAAATACGAATTTTAAACTAAAAAAGATAATTTTTAAACAAAAAATGGAATAATTAGATTTTTAATATAAAAATGACGTTCAGCCGAAGAGATGGATTTTTAACTAAAATTATCGAATATCCAACTGCAATAATTGTTACATTTTTAGTTAAAAATAAAATTCAAACAGAAAAGAAACAAATTTTCAAATAAGACAAATTTTCTTCAAAATATTTGAATTTCGTTATAAAAAATTAATTTTCAACCACAAATGGAAGTAAAATTTTCAGCTATAGAAATTAATTTTAAACCAATCTGATGAACTTTCAACTAAAATTATGAAAATCAAACTGTAATGTTTGGAATTATACCAAAAGAAGAATTTTCCACAATGTAAATAAATTTTCAAACGAATTTTTATATAAAAAATATTAATTTTCAACCAAATAGTTGAATTTTCATAAAAAAAGATGAATTTTCAACAAAAAATATAATATTTAAATTTTCCGTGTAAAATCTGATTCCTATTAAACATAATACATGGTTTTTCAGCAATATAGTTAAATTTTTTTACTGGAATAGTTCAATTTCTCATTTAAAAAATTAAATTTTCAACTAGGGATGAATTTTCAATAAAAATTATTCAATAAAAATAAATGAATAAATAAAGAAATAAAAAAAAAGAAAGAAAAAAAATAAAGAAATAAATTCAATAAATAAATATTAAAAAAAAAAATAAATAAAAATTATAAGAGAATAAAACGTAATAAATCCATTTTTTTAATGAGAAAATGCTTGTTTTTATGTACGTTTGGAATATCAATTCGATTATCAAACTTTCATCAACAAAAAAATCTCAAAAAAATAACTTGAGTTTTTAAAATTCCTGAAAACCAATTGAATCCTCGGAAATCTGATAAAATCTCTTGGTATGTTTTTAAACATACTAAAACTTTATAATAGGTGCTATAAAATTGTTGAATATTTTCCGAAATTCTAGGAAGTTTTTTAAATTCCCATGAAAACTTTTAAATCTCTTAAAAATGTTTTGGAATACTTTAAAATATACATTATTTTAAATCCTTTGACATTCCATGGAATTTTTTAAAACTCTTAAACATTCCTTGAAATCTATTAAAAAATTATCTGTTTAAAAAGTGTATAAAGTGTTTTGAAAAAAAACACTAAAAGTTACTTAAAGTTCTTCTTAAAGAAATTACCGGTCTTTTGCAATTTTCGTTTTTAAAATCCCTCATTTCCAGGTTTTCCCTGACCTGCGTTGCGTTCACCCAGATTTCAAATTCAGAAAATGCGTGTATATTTGGAATTTGATTAAGAACAAGCTAAGAACATTATGTATATTTTATTCAGAGATCCTAACTCACTTAAGGTAGAGTTTTCTATACTTTCTGATTACGTATTTCTATCAATCTAAAATAATTTCGCTATAAGATAAGTATAGAAAGCTACCGAAATCGTGTTTCGCGAAGGCGTTTGACTAAAAACAATAAAAACGGAACGGAAGTTTCATTAAGTTTCTTTTAATATATTTGACTACTTTCTCAAATATATAACGCAGTTTTTAGTTAAGTTATATTCAATTTGAAGAAATAATTTGAAAATATTAGTTACAAAATATTTTTTCCCTGTTTGCGTCTTTTATCAAAGTCGCATTAGAAAATATTTTGAGGTTATGTATAAAAGATTAAAGGCGTCAACACTTATATGCAATTGATGACAAACTCTACTTAAGCAAGTCGCATTAAAAATAATAATTAATATTTGAAACAAGAATAATAAATAATTTAAATATAATTAATATATCTAAAAAAGGGAACTGAAATAATAGTAGGTTATAACCAAGTTATACCGCGTGCGCGTCTGTTTACTTGTCATCACATAGAATAGGAACCGAGAAAATCATATTGTCTTTGATTAAATTATACGAATTGATGAGGAAGTGAAGAATAACATACCATTTTTTAGCAGTTCTGGACACCGAAATTTCTTATTTATTTCAACAATACCGTATCGCGTAATTCATTTTGTTTGCCGCATGGCACATGATGTGCACCGGAAACGGGTGTGAGTGCCATCTTGAAATATTCTTGAAATATTTTGAGTTGACTCCCGTAGTATTAGTTTCGCACGTGGGAAGATCAAGATGACAACTTTTGATGTATTGACTTTTGACTACTTGTGAAAACAACAATCAAACATTTTCGATCTTAAAATATAATCGACAATAATGTTAAACGGGATGAAGATAAGAAACTCAAGTTATTCAGATTTTAGAAACTGAGAATAAGTTGCAAATTAATTTATTATCTACGATTTTAAAATATAAATGAGCAAATCAAGCGTGGACATGTGCGGCTTGTAACTTGCTTTTTTTATTTACTGTATTGAAACGTTATATTCTACGAAATTAAAAACATTTACGAGAATAATTTAATTCACGGGAAGGTATTATTTAAGAAATAAACTCATCGAAAAACGTTGCAGAAAACAAACAAATAGACATAACCTGTAAACACATCGAGCTGCAAGATGGACATGAAGTGATTAACATTTAAATAATATATTTTGTGTTGTCTAAAAATTGATTAAAATGGCAAACGCACAAACTTGCGAAGTTTGTAGAGGTACGAGCTTTGAGATTATAGATGGAAACTTTTTTTGCATAAAATGTTTCACTCAAAACGACGTAAGTACAAGTTTAATTTTGATTTCAATTATGCTTCCACTATATTGAATTAAATTTGCACAATGTTTGTAATCGTTACTTTATATGTTAGAATATACAAGAAAATGTGCGAGAGAGGTTCGACGCATCGACTCGGATTAGATTTCTTGGCAAAATGAAGCAAAAGTCTGATAAACCAGGTATTTATGAAAATAATTTTATTTTTCCTAAGTTTATATTTTTGTTTCGGAAGTCATCTCGTTTGATTAAAAACTCTATTAATTGGCTGAAATTTTAATTATTTTGTTTAAAATTCTACTATATTCTTCAAAAAGTCGTAATTTTGAGTAAAAATACAACTACTTTATTAAAAATTAATTGTTTTATTTGAAGGTTCATCTCCGTTTAAATTGTAATTATTTTGATAAATTTTTTAAATTGATAATTAAACTATTCTGTTTTTGGTTAAAAGTGTATCTATTTGGCTCAAAATTTAAATATTCTACTATTTGGTTGAAAATAAAACATTTTTTTGGAAAAATCATATTTTTGTGTTGAAAATTTAATTTTTTTGTGAAGAATTAATTATTTTGGCTTTACAATAAAATTATTTTGATAAAACTTCATGTTTTTGATTCAAAATTCATCTTTTTTGTAGAAAATTATTCATCCTTAGTCGAGAATTCATCTTGTTGGATGAAAATTTAACAACTTTATCGAAAATTCATTTTTTTGTTAACAATTATTTTTCTTTTATCTGAAAATTTAACAATTCCATGTTCGGCTAAACTTTTTCCTGTATATTGGATAAGTTAGATTTCCGTCTTTTTTTATCTTCTTAGTGGAAAATTCATTATTTTTGTTGAAAATTTCACAAATTTTATTAAAAATTCCTTTTTTTTACTTTTTTTAGCGTAGTTTTTATCTGGAAGTTAATTACTTACTTAAAAATAAACCATTATTTTAAAAATTCTCCTTTTTATAGAAAATTCAACAATTTGGTAGAAAATTAAACTTTTTGGTAGAAAAATCATATTTTTGGGTTGAAAATTCAACTTTTTTGTAGCTAATTCGTTTGTTTTTATTTTTAATTAAATAATTTTATTGAAAATTTAACAGCATCATTGAAAATAAATTTCTTTGCGAAAAGTTACTTTTTTTATCTTCAAATTTAACAATTCAACTTTTGTTGAAACTTTATCCTGTATATTGAATAATTTGGAAGCTCGTATTTTTTATAGATCCTTAATTTCCATTATAGAAAAGATATCTTTTTAGTTGTATATTTAACAATTTTGTTGAAAATTTGTATTTTTTTGTTTAAAGTTATTTTTTGTAATCAGAGTTTTTTTCTGAAAATTTAACAATTTATTTTTTGGTTGAAACTTTATCCTTCTTCTTTTAGGAGTTTAAAATTCAATTATTAGGTATAAAACTCAGATATTTGGTTAAAAAGTTGTCTTTTCTTGTAACAAATTATTCCGGTTTGTTGAAAGGTTAATTTTTCGTTAAAAATGTATCTTTTCCAATTTAAGAGTCCACTATCATCTGAAAAATTCAACTTTTTGGTTTAAAAATTTTACTCTTATTTTTTTTAAATTAATTTTTCATGGTAAAAAAATTATCTTTCTTGGTTGAAAATGAACTTTTGTGATGAAAATTCAACTATCTCCTGAAAAATTTGTCTTTTTGTCTTGAAATTCAAATATTTTAATTCAATTTCAGTCTTTTTTGTTTGAAAATTGGACCATTTAATTGAAAATGTATCTTCGTTTTCTGAAACTTCAGCTATTTTGTTAAAAATCGATTTATTTTTGATAAATCTAACTCCTTTTGATAAAGTTATTATTTTTGGTCAACAAATCAACAAGTTTATTAAAAATTCATCCTTTATAGTACAAAAGTCATCTTTCTTGGTTGAAAAGTAACTTTTTTTATTAAAAATTGAACTGTCTTCGAAAAAATTCGTCTTTTTGGCTTGAAAATTTTAATATTTTTTTAAATCTTTAACTATTGTTTAGAAAACTCGTCTTTTTTACTGGAAAGTTCATCTATTTGGCTGTTAACTTAACCTTTTTGTTGAAAATTAATTTTTTTTTAAATTCCAAATTCATCTCTTTGGTTGAAAATCAAAATATTTTGTTAAAAATTAAATATATTTTGGCTTTAAATCTTAGGAATTAAAAAGTTTTCATATTGAATTCAATATTTTATTTACATTAACTTTATTTAAAAGAATTTATAAACATAAAATCCATCTTTAGCTGAGGACTACGTTTTTTTTCGATGTGAGGGGATATTAAAAAGCTTTCACCACTCTAAAAATCGGGTCTGAAATGAAACTTTCAACCAAACATTTGAATTTTTGAGCAAGGCAGATTAATTTTCAACCAAACAGTTGCATTTTTAAAGAAAAATATGGTATTTCTACCAGAAGAGATGAATTTTTAGAGATGCTTGAAAATTTCCGAAAAATAAAATATTCGATACCGAAAATTATCTGAATTAAAAAGGTCGAACATTTAAAATTTCCGAATTCGAGAATTCCTGAATAATAAAATTGTTGACAGTTTATCATATTATCCAACTTGAAAATTTCCGATGGTAAAAAATCCCTAAAATAAGATTGCCGTTTATAAGAAAATTTACTTTTTTACGATTACGCACGTGTTTAGATTCGGAAATTTTCCTGTATCGAAAGTTTTATAGCCTCGGATATTTTATAATGTTTACTTAAAAATGTTTATAATTGTTTAACCTTCTAATTTTTAATGCTATTTAACTTCCATTTTACACGCTTAAATCATTGAGGGTTTGAATAAAAAAATTACCGAATTAAACATTTTTTAAGCCTCAATCATTAGAGTTTATTATTCAAGATCTGCACTTTGTGTGCTTTCATTTTTAGTTTATTTTAGTTTAGTTTAGATGCTCGAATAATGCATTTGTTTATTAAATTTGTTTTTAAAAATCATGAACTTCCCAATTAAAAAGACTGAAATCGAAAAAAATTAATTTATCCGCCCACAGATGCCCGAATAATGCATTTGTTTGTTATATTTTTGTTTTTAAAAATCGTAAAATTTTTCAACTCATCATAAATGTTGCCGAATTTATTATGAAGATTCCAATTAAAAGTCTGATATCCAAACAAAACGAAATTTTTCCGCCCACAGATGTCCCAATAATGCATTTGTTTATTACATTTGTTTTAAAAAAATCATAAAATTGATAAAAAAAATTATGAATTTTTCTGAAATTGTCATGAAGTTCCCAACTGAAAGGATTGGCATTGAAAAAACTGAATTTTTCTGTCGACAAAGGCCCGAATAATGCATTTGTTTATTAAATTTGTTTAAAAGATCATATCATTAATAAAAAAAATTATGAATTTTGCTAAATTTATCATAAATATCCTACCTGAAAAACATTGACATAGAAAAAAACGAATATTTCTGTCGAAAAATGCCTGACTACTGCATTTGTACATTAAATTTGCTTATAATATAAACAATTATAATCAGTAGGGAATTTTTTAAAATGATATTGTTTCGATTCCAATTTCTTGCAACATAACTTGAAAAAACACTTATTTATGGAAAATCGTAGCAAATGTTTTTTTCAACTTTATGCAACTTAAGTGATTTCAACCATTTTTCCTGTTGTTGACGAGCAGAGAACTGTACGTTATTCTGAACCAAACAAATCATTTTTCTTCCCAATGTGTGGCCCTCCTTTAGGTACGAAACCGAAAACTCTTCATTTTTTTTTGCAAAACACATTCATATAATTGAGAAACTTGGAAATACTGTGAAATAGTTGAATGGAAAAATGTAATTTTTGATTTTCGATCATTTTTTATGCTACCAAAATTTGAATTTTGATTTTTTTTTCATATCGTGCGTTTTTTAGCTTAAAATTTTCATATTACTGTGTTTTTTGGAATTTTGTAAATGCTATAACTGGGGTGGGGGGGGGGGGATTTTACACAAATCTAATACCTTCTCTGATGAGAATGTAAAAATTGTCAGCTTTCAGAGTATTAATTTTTTAATTTCAATAACAGTGACAAATTGTTGCTAAACGGGAAAATCCGGGATTTTTTTTTTTATTAAAAGAGCCAACTTGAATATTTATTCGAATGCTGATTATCCTATAATAAATTTATAAAAGTAAATATCATGTAAATAAAAATAATTGTTTTAAAAATAGTAAACGAATCAATTTAAAATTATTGAAAAATATGCTTTTTTCTCTTTAGTTGAAATAGATGGATGGACGTCTTGGGAATTGTACAACTTCATTTTACACGGAATAACTAATGAAGCTATTGAACTCGGAGCTTCATCAGCAATCAAATTAACAGTATTACAATTATGGGCGACTTACTTGGGAAGAATTGAAGTTGCATTTACTTCAACGAAGAAAAAGTGTGTACCAAAATTAGCACGGAAATTTCACAGAAGGTAAATATTGTACATCTGCTAAACATGATTGAATTGGAAGTAAAAATAGGTAAAAAGCTGCTTTTAAGTGTTGTTTCAATTTGAATATTTAAGGGATGCTGAAATTATTTACGGGAGAATAAAGCAGAGTAAAAAGAGAAAGAGAAGAAGAGGCAGTACGAGTGCTTCATCAATGATTTCTAGTTTTCAAAGCGCAGGAAGTGTCTCGTCTAGGTCATCAAAGAAAAATATAGTATGTATAAAAAAAATATTAAAATTTCATATTTCACATTAACATTTGTCCAAATGAATGGTTTATTTAGGCCTCTAGAAGAGAACTTCATTTTCGAAATTCCCTGATTTTTCTTTGTCTAATTTTTCATTTACCTTATCGATCTGAAAATTCTCTATCCCTTCCCCACATTACTCCTTTTCCCACCGAGTGAGTCACGCCTACCCCGAAAGGGAAATAGCTTAATGATGTAATAATAATTTAAAAAAATTAATATTCAAATACCATCATTTTATCTTGCAATACTTTTAATATAGAATCTTTTCTAAGCGTAATAAAACAGTATTTCATATACAAATTAAAAATTTTCGAATTTATTAATCTGTTTGAAACAAAAAATCTCTTTCCTACTGTAAAAGATGGCCTCTAAAAAAAATACTCGCATTTTCAACAAGTAAAGATTTTTCATTCAAAAAATAAATCAAAGTTTACGTAACTTGTTGGACCTTCAAGCCAAAAGACGATTTTTTTCTACAAAAATTGAATTTTCAAACAAACAGTATGACTTGAGTAAAAAATTAGTCTTCCACGAACCGGATGCATTTTTTCCCAACAAAAATGATATTTCAATCCAAGCAAATTATTATTTTTTATCAAAAAAGGAGAATTTTCAACTAAAAAAGATCACTGGAAAAAAATTGAAAGTTACATTTTCAGTCAGAAAATTAATTTTAAACCAAAAAAAGGCTTTTCCACTAAACCGTTAAAATTTTAACAAAATAGTTCAACTTTCAACCAAAAAGCTGGATTTTCAATAAAAAAAATATAAATCTTGAAAAAATTATTTCTTAACAATGTGATTAAACCAAATCTTACAAACAAAATAACTGAATACTCAGTAAAAGAAGAATTTTTTACCAAAAAGTTACATTTTGATTTACAAAAATGAAATTTTCACTAAAACAAACGAATTTTTAAATCAAGAAGATAAATTTAAAAAAAAGTAGTTAAATTTTCTGTTTAAAACAATTCCAGTTAAATTTTTGATGATCAAAATATGAACTTTTAAACAAGGAATAAGTTTCTACGAAAAAAATTGAATGGCCAATCCAAAAAATTGAATTTTAACTAAAAACGATGACATTTTAACAAAATTGTTAAGTTTTCAATAAAACAGTTGCTTTTTTGTCCAAAACTCTTACTAAAACAGTTAAATTTTTATTTGAAAAATGTTTAAATAGTTTGTCACCCCAAGAAGATTCCACTTGCTTTTTCAAGATTAAAATATGCATTTTTTTAACAAAAAATAAGTTTCTACGAACAAAATTGAATTTTCAATAAAAAAAAGGATTTTTTGGTCCAAAAAGGATGAGTTTTTAACAAAAAAAGTTGAATTCTCTATCAAAACAAAAGAATTTTTAATAAAACATTATGCATTTTTTAAAATTAATCTTCCATCCAGAAAAGATTTCAGTTCTCTTTTTCATACGAAAATAATAAATTGAAACAAAAATTAAATTTTCTGTGAAATAGTTAAATTTTTAACAAAGCAGCAGAATTTTCAACCAAACCCTTGCATTTTTATATAAGAAAGATGTAATTTCTGCTAAAGCAGGTGAATTTTAAAATAAAAAAAAAGAGTGGAAATTTCCACCGAATAACTGCGGTTTTATTTTTTTTTTAATTTGTTCTAAAACAGACGAATTAAAAAAAAACCTAACAGAATAATTAAATTTTTATCTAAAGAAGATTCCAGTTCACTTTTCAAAAACAAAATAGGATTTGTAAACAATAAGTTAATTTTCTGCTAAATAGTCGAACTTTTAACCAAAAAGGATTGCTTTTCTTTAAGATTGTTAAATTTCCAACCAAACAGTCACATTTTAGTTCAAGAAAAATGAAAATTGTAATAAAACAAGTGAATATTTAAATCAAAAAATAAATTTGAAAAAAGTTGCAATTTCATCCAAAAAGAAAAGTGTTAAGAATAAATAGTGGTCATGCAAAAAAGATTTCAGTTGACTTATCAGCAACAAAATATGAATTTTAAACAAAACGTTAATATTTTACGAAAAGAGTAGAACTTTTAACCCAAAATGACGAATTTTTAACAAAATAGTTGAATTTGTAACCAGAAAGGATGCCTTTTTATGAAATATACTTTTACGAAATAATAGAAATAATGATTTTATGTCATATATTTTATTTAGAAAGGCTGTTAATTCTAGTCCATATTTTACGTTTTCAAAATTAAAAGTTTTATTTTCTTTTACAATTCGATTACGGAAAAAATCACATTGCTAAATTTACCGTTCAACATGCATAATTTCAACCCTGAACGCATTTTTGGTGGTATTTAGTAAATATTCCAAAGTAAAATAATCGCGTTTACAATTTTTCTGGCATAAATTACGTTGAAATTTAGCCATTTTACGTAAAAATAAACAATCGTCTTTTCATTTATAATAGATAATTTCTTGTAATTGGTAATAATAATAATAAATTCATTATTTAATTACTATAAATGATTTTACACGGTTTATAAATTCAATAATCACAGGTCTCGGACTCGGTCAATAATTTATCTTTTTTGATTGAAAATTTAATTATTTGGTTTAAAATTGGATTACTTTTTTGAAATTTAAGAATTTGGTTAAAAGTTCATACTTATTGGTTAAAAAATCAACTATTTTTATGAAAATTTGTTGGCTTCAAAATTTAACAGTTTTATTGACATTTTGTCCTTAGTTGATTAATAAAACCTTTTTTGCTTGAGCATTCTTATCTTTCAGAAATTTATTCTTCTTTGGCTAAAAATGACACTGCCTGAATAAAAATTAATCAGTTTTGATTAAGAAATGAAGTTCTTTTTGTTAAAAATTCAACTGTTCTTTAAAAAAGTTGGATTTTCGGCTCGAAAATTCAAACAATTGGAAAGAAAATTTAACTAATTGTTTGAAAATGTATGCATTTTGTTAAAAATTCATATTTTTAGGTTTAAAATTTCGCTACTTGTTTTTTTTTTTTTAAATTGAAAAGTTGATCATTTTTTTTTTTTCGCTTAAAAATTCGAAACTTTGGTTGAAAATGAAACTACATGATACAGAATTAAACTGTTTGATAAAAAATTCATTTTGACATTGAAAATTAATTCTCTAGAATGAAAATTTAACTACGCCATTACTGGTTAAAAATTGATCATTATTAGTTAAAAAGTGTACTATTTAGTTAACATTTTTTTGTTATTTTTTTGAAAATTCGTCTTTTTGTTAGAAAAATAATCTTCTTGGTTCAAAATTTAACTATTTGATTAGAAATTCATCTATTTGATTGAGAATTCGTATTTTTTGGTAGAACATTAATTCTTTGTCCTAAAATTGCGTTTTTTTAAATAACAATTTTGTAGAAAATCAATTATTTTGTAAAAATTTAAATTTTGTTTGTACAAAGCTTTTTTAATTGAAAATTAATTCTCTTGGGGGAAAATTTAACTAAACAATTTTTGGTTAATGATTTATCTTTTTTAGTTTAGAAATTTCGATATTTATTTTAAAATGTTTAGAAACTAGCACCACATGCACTGTCCAAATTACTTAGCTAAAAACTGGTTTAATTTTTTTTTAATACTTCTCATTGTTATGTATATGTATTCGTCTTTTTGTTAGAAAATTAATCTTCTGTGTTGAAAATTCGTTCTTGTTTTGTTGAATATTAATTTATTTCATTGAAAGTTTATCTATTTTGTTTAACAATCACCTGATTGGTTAAAAATTAATATTTTTGTTGCAAATTAATATTTTTGCGTTGAAAATTACACTTTTTATATATGTAACATAAAATCATTAGTCTTATTGTTTGCTCGAAATTTCTACAGAATATACATTTATAAATGCTTAATATATTTTTATATAATGTTTTTAAGGAGAAACTCTTGGTGGCAGAATACGATAAAGCGAGTTCAGCAAATGATTCATTAAGCTCATTCTCAGCGAATCAAAGTTTAGTCAGTCTGCAGTCCAGCTTTAGTCAAGGTTCCTCTACTAGAACGAGGTATGATAATAATTAATAGTAATTACTGTTATTTAATCATAGGTAATTTTTTAAATCCTCTTAAAACTAGGTGTGTCACTAAAATATCGAAAGTATTATATTTTGAACCAAAAATGTAAGAATTACATGTTCAGTTAAAATATATTTTTAATTTCAATCAAAAGCGTTTGAAATAACATTCTTAACAAAAGCAGACTAATTTTCAAACCAAAAAATACTAGATTTATACAAAATAATTCCACTTACTTTTTTTATTTGTTTTTTAGTAAAAATGGAATAGCTACACTTTCACTAAAAAAAGTGTAGTTAAAATATTTAAAAAACGAATTATTGACAAAAGAGTTATATTTATATCTAAAGAAATTATTTTTGATTTAAAATAATTAGCCTTCAACCAAAATAATTATATTGGGCCAAATAGTTAAATTTTCAACGAAAAAATGCATTTTCTACCCAAAAAGACAAATTTTCAACAAAATAGATTAATTTTCAACCAAGAAAAAATGGATTAATTAAATTTTCAGTTTAAAGATAAATTTTCAGTAAACAAATATAATTATCAACCAAGGAATGTATTTTTTACCAAAAAGATTAATTTTCTACAAAAAAAATAATCATTTAAAAAAATACATGAATTTTCGGACAAAATTTAGAATTTTTAAAGGAATAATTTTTTCGAAGAAACTTATTTTTTATTTCAAAATCCATACTTTGATCTTAAAAAGTCAACTATAATCTTCTTTGGATGAAAAATCAAATATTTTTTAAATTTATTTAAAAAAAATGAAAATTCGTCTGTTTTAAGAGAAATTTCATATTTTTGGATAAAAATACAATTATTTGTTAAAGGCTTTAACATTTTTGAAAAAGACTCTTCCTGTTTTGTTAAAGATTCGTCTTTCTGGATTAAAAATTAAATTTTTTCCGTATAAACTTATTTCTTGTTTAAAAATTCATATTTGGATCGTAAAAAGTCAACTGGAATCTTTCGAAACAGAAAATTTACCTGATGTTTGAAAATTTATCGGTTTGATTTAAAAAATCATCTATTTTAGTAGAAATTTCTTCTTTTTTTTATTAAAGTGCAACTTTTTGGTTAAAAATGATTATTCTTTGCTTGATAATTTAACTATTTTGCTTGAAAGATTTGGTTAAATCACTTTGTTAAGAAATCTTTTTGTAAAGGATTTATATTATTAGCTTAAAGTTCATCTCTTTGGTTGAAAGTTTAACTATTTTGTTGAAAATTAATGTTTTTTTAATGGAAAATTCAACTACTTGGGTAGAAAAATTACATTGTTTAAAATTAATTTTTTTGATTGTAGACTTATGTCTTTGGTTGAGAATTTAACTGTTTAGTAGGAAAGCCTTTTCTTGGTTTAAAATTAATGTTTTAACTGAAAATGTAACTCCTCCACTTTTTTAAAATTGATATTTTTGAATTCGAAATTCTCCTTTTGTGGCACAAAATAATTCTCATGTTTTGAAATTTCATTTTTGTCGGGTGGCAATGCTTAATTTTCGTGGAAAATTAATTTTTTGCATGAGTCAAAATTTTTTTGTTTGAAAAATCAATTTATGTAGGGAAAATTCATCTTTCAGGTTGAAGGTTCAACATTTTAGAAATACTTTTATTTCTTTCTTGAGTCAAAAATCTTTATTTGTTGAGAATTCGTCATTTTGTTAAAAAAATTTTTTGAATAAATTTGATCTTTTTTGATTGAAATATAAACTATGACACTTTTTAGTTGGTAATTTATCTTTTTGGGTTAACAATTTAACTAGTATGTTAAAAATTTAATTATTTATTTGAAAACTCAAGTATTTTATTAAAAAGCCCTCTTTTATAGTAGAAAAGAAATTTTTTGTTTAAAAGAAATTAATAAAGATCTAATTTGTGTCTCAACTACTGTTTTATTTCGTTAATAAAAGATCATATGTTAAAAGTATTACATGATTAAAATGATAGTATTTAAATATTAAAATTTAATGAAATTATTCAATTTTGAGAGCTTCTGATTAAACATTTTTTTATTTCGAATGATGGAAGTTCAATTCTTTTTCATTTTATTCGAATTATTATCCTTTTATCAAAACTTTAAATAAATTGTAATACTTTTAGTATTAAAAATGATTAATTATTCCTCCAAGAAAAAAATATAATCTTAATATTTAACAGTTTCTTTAATAATGGATTTTTAAATTGTTTATATTTTTAATGTTGGTAAATAAAATTCTAGAAATTTGAACGCTTTTACTGCTAATTTAATTAATATTAAACAAATGCAAAATAAACATAATATGATTTCAATGATTTTAACGAATGGATAGGTATATTCTGCAGAGATTTAGCCATGATAATAATTTTTTTAGAATGATGTTCAACAAAGGGGCTATAGAAGAAAAAAAGAAAGTAAAAGAATTATCAAAGAAAGTTTCATATTCCGAACGTAGGAGATATAAAAAACACCACATAACTACACAGTATAAACAAGGACCGCAAGTAATTACACCCATGAAATTGTGGGTGATACTCTACTTGGCTCTGAGAATTCACGGACAAAACATACACCTGTCTGATATGCTACGGTATGGACATTTAATCATTTTTACTTTTAAATCTCAATAGAAGATCAAATATATGAAATTTTTACAAATAGTAGAGAATAAACTAAATTTCCCAATTAAAATGCGACCATCAAACCGTCGCATTTTAAATTTAAAAATACCAACATAACCTATAATTGCTCAAATGAACGAAATATTCTTTGAATTGATTTTTTAATAACAATAACAATTTTAGACGAAAAACACTGATATAATATAACAAAAAATTATTTATGATGGAAAATATTCTTTTAAACCTAATTTTTTTCATTAAAAATAACATTTGTAGGGCGAAGAATGATAACATAACCTAAAATTGTTTTTAAAACACCAGCTGTGAATTCGATTACGGAAATATCTTTGTTTCCTTTTTGAGGAAGTAAAAGTAAAAGAAATAGAAATAGGTAGATCAGAAATTCTTGAATAAAGGAGCCGCAACTTCCTTATTCTTCAATACATTTTTTTAATCTTCTAGGTAAATCCATTCGTCTCGAGAAATCTTTTCCCTTGTTGCATCAATTTTAAATTGTGTTAATAAAAAAAGATAAATAATAAAAAAAAACGATTTTTTAAAAGTATTTTTGAATGATCATAACCTCCTCACTTTTCAGTAAAATGAATCAATATCATAGATTAATCGATTCGCCTAAAATCAACAGATATCTTATATTCTTGCATACATTTTTAATTATGTGAATGGAAAAAGTCTGACTACAAAAAACTGATAAAACTGGTAAAAAAACTGTAAAAAAACGGTTAAAAAATATTTGTAGAAATCGTCCGAATATAATTTACAAAAACAATTACAAATTTCCGATGAAAAACACTAACGTAATTTATAATTGTTAGAAGATTGTAAATTTTGTTCAAACTATATTGATTTTCGATGTAAAATTCCATTATAATCTAAAATCATTAAAAATTTATGTTTTAAATATGATGATTTTTTAATTATAAATTTCCATTTCCAACGAAAAACACTAACAAATTCCGACATTCTTCAAACATGTAAATTTAGTTATTTCAAACAAAAAGCATTGAATTAAAATCTAATAGTTTTTTTGTTTAAAATAAAAGATTTAGCTGTAAAATGCTAAAATAAACTAAAAGTTTTGAAAAGTTTTAAATTTTCTTTAAAGTATAATTTTGTTAACAAAAAAACGCTAACATAATCTAAAATGATTAAAAAATTCTAAATCTTGTTCAAATTATAACTATTTTCGTTTTTAAAATACCAACTTTATGTGAAAAATTTTAACATAACCTTAAATTGTTAAAATTCAGGAATTTTCTTCGAATTTTGTTATTGTGATTATTATAAATACCAATTTTCGACGAAAAACACTTGTATAATCAAAAATTGATCAAAGGTTATAAATCTTATTTACATTATAATGATTTTTGTTTTAATCAGTTTTCGACGAGAAACACCAACATAAGTCAACATTTTTAAGAGAATTTAAATCTTGTTCAAATTATAATTATTTTTGCTTTAAAATGCCAATTTTTGTGTAAAATGCTAATGTAACTTAAAATTATTGGAAAATGCCTTTGAAATCTAACAATTCCTTAACTGAAATACCCATTTTCGGGGTAAAGCCCTAGTATAACAATTGTTGTATATTGGAAATTTTGATCATGATTTTCGTTTAAAAATATTAACTTCTAGTGAAATAAATTAACAGGCGCTATTTTTCAAAGAGATATTCAGTCTGTTTTTAAACTTTATGATTTTACATTCAAATCTGTTTGAAAAATACATATCATTATATCACTTTTTTTTAGATAATTTCGAACTATTTTCTAGGTTTATTTGTTTATTTCGTTTGAATTGAAGGTAATAAAAGTATAGTTTTTATGCGATTCTTGAGAAAATTTAAATCATTTTTCAAACTGTCAGATATTTAAAATCAAAATTTGAATAAAGAAATTCATCTTTAAACAAATAGTTGAATTTCAAAAAGATTTCAATTTTAAATAAAAAAAGTTAAATTCATACACAAAATTCATCCAAAGAAACAAATTTTTAACAAAATAGTTGATTCCTCAACCAAAACAGATTTGAATTTTAAACCAGTTGTAATTTTAACAAAACCAAATTACATTTCTACCAAAAGAGATAAATTTTCAACATAATTCTATTATTTTTATTTTTGTATTTAATTTTTATTTACCCAAGAAAAAAACAATTTTCGATAAATTATAATTTGATGGGAAAAATAGAAAATTGTTCAGCAATTTTTTTAATTTTACAGAACTTTTTAAAAATTTAGGAAAAATTGTTGTCAGTTTAAAAGATATTTAGAACTTTACAAAGCTTGTGAAAAGTCTGAAATATTTGATAAATTTTCGAAAATCTTTCGAAGTTTTAAAATATTATTAATCCAATCAAAACTTCCGAAATTTCTACTTAAATTCCTAAATATCTTTTAAAATAAAAATTTTGGAAATCTTATGTAATGTTTTAAAATCTAGTTAAATATTATCTTCCAAGGATTTTTTAAATCTTGAAACTACTCAAAATTCTTTAAATAGTTCTTAATATTTGCTTTAAATTGTCCAAAAATGTAGAAATTGTTTAAAATTTTGTTTAAAATTTGGCTTCAAAATTTTATTTCTGAATTTTCATGAATCTACATTTTGTTTAACGTTTTTTGAAATATTGGCAAATTTTTTATTATTTTAGAGATTTTTGAAAACTTCTAAAACCTTGAAATATATTTTGGAACAATTAAAAAAATGGGCTTAAACTTAAAGCTTAAATAATAATTAAGATGTTCTAAGCTTATGACCATAATTTAATTTTTTTCATCTTCAAGAGTAGTTAAGAGTAGAATAATTTCCAAATATTCAAAAACATATATAATTAAAATAATCTCTTTTATCAATAATGTTTATAAACATTCGAGATTTTCGTGAATTTCAATCCACGATTTTTTTTTGATAGGAATATATTTACAATAATTTTTATTTATAATTTTGAAACAGATATGGTCGAGAAGGACACTTATCTTATTACAAACTTGATAACTTACTTCCTCCCGAAGTTTCTATAACGAAGAAGGATATAAAAATGTTATCCCAATCCACTGAAATGACACACAAGGGATTCAGAAAAGTCGCTGCGGGTGTTGCACAATTTCTGGACGTTCAACTTGACCTGCCGGATTTCTCAACCCTAATCGAGCAGTATTGTCAGGAATTACAGCTTCCAAGTATTTAAGATTTTTGCTAAGTTTTTACATTTTTATGCAATTTTGACTAGAAATTAGGTAATTATATTTTTCAGGGGGAATTTTACTGTATGCGGAAAAACTGATGGCATTGTCTCCTCCAAATATGATTTTTGACTATAAAAGTTCCTGTACGCCAAACTATGAAGGCAGAGCAATGGCCTTTATTGTAGTTGTATTGAAAATTCTATTCGGCATGGATGGAATCACCGAATACGAAATCAGTAGAGTTGCTGAGAAAATAAACAGGTTTGTTTCACATTTCCAAGGGCTTTTCAATAAAGATTTCAGATAAATCTAAAGAATTTCACAAAAATTTAAGAATAAATCAGAAAAATTTCTCAAGATTTCGAAAGATATAAAAATTTTTTTAGAAAATTTCAAAAGTTTCTCTAATATTTCTGAGATTTCAGAAAGATATCAAACATTTCACAAAAATAAAGAAAATTTTATAAGATTTCTAAAGATTAAAAAAAATTCAGAAAATTTAAGAGACTTCGCATAGATTTCAAAGATTTTAAACAATTTAAAGAGATTTCAAACGATTTTCAAGGACTTTAAAGAATTAAAAAAAATTAAACAATTTTTTAAAGAACTTAAAAGATTTCGGAATTATTTAAATGATTTTTTAAAGATTGTGAAAATATTTCAAATTTTTCACAGATATTCCCAAAATTTAAAAATATTTCACTCGGTTTTTGAGCGAACACCGGATTTCAAAATTTCACAAAGATTTCGAAGTTTTCAAAAAATTTGACAAAGATTGAACAACGACTGGAAATTTTTCACAAAGATTTCAAAGTTTAAAAATATTTCACCTGATTTTTGAGTTTGCACCAGATTTCACAAAAATTTCACAAATATTTTAAAATATTTCAGAAAATGTCAAAGATTTCTCAAATAAAATATAAAAAAAATTTTAAATAAAAAATTAGAAAATTTCATAGTTTTTACATAAATTTTAAAGGTTTTAAACTATTTAAAGAAAACTTTTAAACTTTTCAAATGATTTCAAAAAATTTCAAAGATTTCACAAATATTTCTAAGATTTCAGAAAAATATCAAACATTTGACAAAAATGAAGACAATTTTACAAGATCTCTAAAAATTAAAAAAAAATCAGAAAATTTCCGAAATTTTGCAAAGATTTCACATGGATTTCAAAGATAATAAACAAATTTTTGTAAAGAACTTAAAAGATTTCATAAATTTTAAAATGATTTTTTAAATATTTCAAAGATTGCGAAAAGATTTCAAATTTTTCACAAAGATTTCAAAGTTTAAAAATATTTCACTCCATTTTTGAGTATGCACCAGATTTCACAAACATTTCAGAAAGATTTCACAAATGTTTTTAAATATTCCAGAAAATTTCAATGATCTCCCAAATATTTCTAAGATTTCAGAAATGTCAAAGATTCCACAAAAATTTTAGAAATTTCATTAGATTTCTAAAGATTAAACAAAAAAATTAGATAATTTCAAAGTTTTCGAATAGATGTCAAAGGTTTTAAACAATTTTAATAAATTTTAAAACGTTTCAAAGGATTTAGAAATTTTTTTCAAATATTTCGCAAATATTTCTAAGGTTTCAGAAAGATGTAAAACATTTCACAAAAACGAAGAATATTTTACAAAATTTCTAAAGATTAAAAAAAATCCGAAAATTGAAGAAATTTCGCAAAACTTTTACATAGGTTTCAAAAATTGTAAACAATTTAAAGAGATTTTTAAAAGTTTTTAAGAATTTTAAAGAATTTCAAAAATTTTAACCACATTTTTTTAAGAACTTAAAAGATTTCAGAAATATTCAAATGATTTCTTAAAGCTTTCAAAGATTTCAAACTTTTCACATATATTCCCAAGATCTAAAAATATTTTACTCGATTTTTGAGCGTAGAACGGATTTCAAGATTTCACAAATATTTCGAAGGTTTTCAAATAATTTAACAAAGATTGAACAACGAATTGAAAATTTTCACAAAGATTTCAAAGTTTAAAAATATTTCACTCGATTTTTGAGTATGCACCAGATTTCACAAAAATTTCTGAAAGATTTCACAAATATTTTTAAATATTTCAGAAAATTTCAAATGTTTCACAAAGATTTCAAGGATTTTACGAAGGCTTGTACACCAGATTTTGAGAGTGATCAACTTCTCGAATATTTCTAATGTAACTTGTAATTATTTTCAATAAGTATACATACCTAAAACATATTTTTGATCAAATTTTTGATAAACTCATGCATCGTGCATAGCAAATTTCAGACTCTTGATATATTTTTTTAGATTAAAATTCAGTGCTGTGCATGGATCCAAACGAAATTTTCTCTACATTTCCTTACTGCCAGTGAAACAAAATGATTTCGATCCAATCATAAATTAATTTAAGATATATAATTTTCTCAAACCAAATTTTTCTGAAAAATAATGTTTTCTATCTGTAAAGAAATGGAACGAAAGTTTCGTTCGGATCTCTCATGTTGTAGCAAATGAAAAACTATTAGTATAATAAATAAAACCTAATTTAAAAAGTAATTTGTTCGTAAAGAATATTTTCTTGAAATTTCAATGTGAGCTTAATTGATAATATTCTCTCAATATTCTATCAAATTCTATCAAATTGAATTTTCAACAAAATGCATGAATTTCCAACCAATTAGTTGAATATTGAACTAAAGAAGACCAAATTTCAACAAAAAATTGAATAGTCCAATTTGCAGAATAAAAAATGTAGTTACATTTTTTATCAAAATAGTTGAATCTTCAACTTAAAAAGATGAACTTTCATTCAAATAATTGAATTTCTGACCAAAAAAATTAGCAACAAAAAAGTTGCACGTTTAAACCAAATTTTCTATAAAACAGTTATTTTTTAACCAAATAGTTCAATTGCAGATCAAAGAGTCGAATTTTCTACCAAAATAGTTAATTTTTCAAGACAAAAAGATCATTTTTTACAAAGCAATTGGATTTTCAACCTAAAAATATTAATATTCAAAGGATCAAAATAGTTCATTTTTTCCACCAGGGATTCGAATTCTCGACCAAAATAGTTAAATTTTCAAGACAAAAAAACATTTTTTTACAAAAAAATTTATTTTCAACCTTTTTCATATTTTTCATATTAATATTGAATATTCGACAAAAATACGATGGTTTAATTTTTAAGGCAAAAAGATAAATTTTCCATAAAATAGTTGAATTTTCAACCAAAATATACAAATTTGCAAGAAACCAGTTAATTTTCTAATCAATAGTTCAATTTTTCACAGAAAAATCTAATTTTCTAACAAAATATTAAAATTTTTAAGCAAAAAAGATAATTTTGTACGAAGAAATTAATTTTTGACCAAATAGTTGAATATTTTTCCTAAATACGATGTTGGAATTTTCAAGACAAAGAGATAAATTTTCTACCTGAAAATGTACGTTTTCAACAAAAAGTTAATTTTTAACGGAGCAGTTTAATTTTCAAGGAAATAGTTGAATTTTATACAAAAATGGTTCAATTTTCAACCAAATAGTTCAATTTTCCATAAAAAACAGTTAATTTTCGAATTCTCGAACAAAATATTAAAATCGTTAAGCTAAAATGATAATTTTCTACAGAGAAATTAATTTTTAAACAAATAATTGAATATTTTTTCTAAATCCGATGGTTGAATTTGCAAGACAAAAAGATAAATTTTCTACCCAAAAATGTTAATTTTCAACAAAAAGTTCATTTTTAACTGAACAGTTTAATTGTCAACCAAATAGTTCATTTTTCCACCAATTTTTCGAATTTTCTGTCAAAACATTTCAATCTTCAAGCCGAATAGATAATTAAAAAAAAATTCGACCAAATAGTTGAATATTGAATAATAATAGTGTACATTCTACCGAAATATGATAGTTGAATTTGTAATAAAATTTTTTTTTTTCATAAAATAGTTGAGTTTTAAACCAAAAAATATAAATTTTCATCAAAAAAGTTATTTTCCAACCAAAAAGTTTAATTTTAAACAAAATGGTTGAATTTTATACTAAAAAATCCGCCCGCCTCGCGGGACAATCTCATAGCGCGCTGCGCGCGCGGCTCGCAAGTTTGAGCGCGCCTAGGGCGCGCGATTGTTGGTTCTCGCACTTCGCGCTCGATAATATATTTATCTCGGGCCCCGCGCTCGATAATGTATTCACTTCGCGCTCCGCGCTCGGTCTTTGTATATTGCTTACACTTGTGCACAGATTTTTTTAAACTAAAAGTCAAAACATCGACAACAGTAATTTGGTGATAGTGACTTTTTTTGTTAAAGCTCCTTCGGTTTTAACGAATACATTCTCATTACGTTTCTCGTGCTTCGCACTCGAATTTGTATCTCAACTTGTATATGATTTCCATAAATGTATATTATTACAATTCATAACATGCATTGATATTAAAACATATGTAGTTTCATTGTCTCTTTAAAAAAAATGTGCATTATTTAAAAAAGTTTGTTATTAAACATTTTACTGCAACATCTGCCGGTTTTCCAAAAACTGAATTTACTCATTTCCAATTTTATTTTTACGATTTAAACGTAGCACATACGGTCGAAACACAAGCCTTACCTTTTTTCAACTTCTGAATTAAATCCCTACCTTAGTGGCCAACAAAACTTCGATTAACGAGGGTTTGGGGGCGGGGGTGGGAGGCGGTTTTTTTCAACCAAGAGTCATAGCTGGTTAGTGTTTTATGCTGAGAATTTCAAACAACCTTCAGTAGCGTTGTGTTAGTTGAAAAATGTTGAAAAATGTTGAAATCGCCTAAGTTTCATGAAATAATATTAGCTGAAGATGTTTCAATATTATATATGTTATTAAAGAACGACATTTATTCGGAACTTTATGATATTTGCAGCAAAATTCATAATTTTTTTATTAATCTCATGATCTTTTAAACAAATTTAATAAACAAACGCATTATTCGGGCATTTGTCGACAGAAAAATTCGGTTTCTTCAATGCCAGTCTTTTCAGATGGGAAGTTGATAAGAATTTCAGCAACATTCATAATAAGTTGATAAATTTTATTATTTCTTTAAACAAATTAAATAAACAAATGCATTAATCAGGCATTTATCTACAGAAAAATTCTTTTTTTTTTGTATGTCAACATTTTAAATTAGGATATCGAAAAAAATAAATTTTCCATCGGCATATGCTCGAATAATGCATTTGTTTTTAAAAATATATCAAATTTATCAATCCATCATGAATTTTGCTGAAATCATCATGAACTTCCCAATTAAAACGACTGAAATCGAGAAAAACTAATTTTTCCGTCCACAGATGTCCGAATAATGCATTTGTTTGTTAAATTTATTTTTAAAAATCATCAAATTAAATCAATTAAAAGTCTGATATTGAAACAAAAAAGAATTGTTCCGTCGATAGATGCCCTAATAATGCGTTTGTTTATTAAATTTGTTTTTAAAAAATCATAAAATTGGTCAAAAAATTATGAATTTTGCTAAAATTGTCATGAAGTTCCCAACTGAAAAGACTGCCACTGAAAAAAAAACCGAATTTTTCTCTCGAGAAACGCCCAAATAATGAATTTTTTATTAGATTTGTTTGCAAAATCATAATATTAATCAACAAATTATGAATTTTAGTAAAATTATCATAAATTTCCTACTTGAAAAAAATTGACATAGAAAAAAACGAATATTTCTGTCGAAAAATGCCTGATTACTACATTTGTACATTAAATTTGTTTATAATATAAACAATTATAATTGGAAATGAAATTTTTTACATAATATTGTTTAAATTCCAATTTCTTGCAACATAACTTGAAAAAATGTGTAATTATGGAAAATCGTAGAAAACATGTTTTCAACAAATAATTTGTTGATAACAAATTTTTTTTGTACATTGTCTAATATTGGAATATCCTTAACTGATGCTATTTTATGCAACTTATGCGATTTCAACCATTATTCTGTTATTGACGAGCACCGGGAACGTCAAATAGAAAAAAGGACATTCTTTCGTCATATTTGTTTATTTATAAACAAATTGAAAACCTAGTTCAAAAATCAGACTGGACAACTCTCTAAGATATATTATTAGCTTTTTTCCCCCTTTTGTTTTTGTCGAAATTGGTAAAGATCTGTGGGCTGTACGTTATTTTGAACCAAACAAGTCATTTTTCTTCCCAATGAGTTTTTTTCATATCGTGCCTTACTTAGCTTAAAATGTTGAATTTCTTGTTTTTTTGAAATTTTGTTAATGCTATAACTCTGGTAAATTTTGTTTTTATAAAAAAAAGTCATGAGGATAAATTGTTCGTCTGCTTGAATACTATGAATATCCGTACAGAGAATTTTTTAATTAAAAAAAAAAAAATGGTCTCAAAAATTTTCAAAACACGCTCACTTTTTGAATTTCCACTCAAAATGGCTGGCTAACGAACTTGACTTTTATTTCAGAACACTAAAAGACTATACCAAAGGCCAATCCAATCTGTCAATTATTTCAAAAGTTATCGTGCTACAAACTAAAAATCTACACACACACACACACACACACACTCTCTCTCTCTCTCTCACACACACAAACACACACAGAGTCAGAGAGACTCATTCGTAAAAACCAGTTTTTCGATTTCAGGGGGTCTCAAAACGTGGACATTTGACAAAACGGGGGGGGGGGGCGGCGGTCAAATTTTACACAAATCTAATACCTTCTCTTGATGAGAATGTAAAAAAATAGTCCAATTTGCCACCGAAAAGTCGAATTTTCTATTAAAATATTTAGATTTTCAAGGCGAAAAGATAATTTTCTACAAAGAAATTAATTTTCAACACAATAGTTGAATATTGAATATTATATACTAAATATATTAATATTGAATATTCTGACAAACTACGATAGTTGAATTTTCAAGAGAAAAAGATACATTTTCTATAAAACAGTTGAATTTTATACCGAAATAGTTCAATTTTATACCAAAATAGTACCATTTTCAACAAAATGATTAAGTTTTCAAAAACAATAAGACAAATTTTTAACCAAAAATTAATAAAATGATTCACATTTAATCGAAAAATTGAGAAAAGGGGGAAGATTCTTGAAAATAGTGGAAAAAGAGGAATTTTGTTTGGAAGGGGAATAGTAAGAAGTCTAAAATACTGTCAGATGTGTAATTTGGGATATTTTACTTTAAAGTTAATATAATATCTTACATGTTTTTCCATTATTATTATTTTTTTTTTTAGTTTTAATTTCTTTAATTATTTCTTTTTTCAGGGAGGCCAGCGAAAGAGGAGTTCTTCTTTCGAGGCTCTTTAGTTTTCGCGAATGGCAGCGTTTCATTGAATGCCGTCGGAGTATTTTGTCAAATGTTCATTTTCCAACTAAACTTCGATATGACCCTGAATCTCCCGGAAATACTCACTTGTACCTCAGATTTTTAGGACTCATGCAGTCCAAAAAAGAGGGCGAACCACCCAGAATCACTGATTACAAGCACCGTATTCCAGAACTTCTAAGTAGCGGATTCCAGTCGTGCTTTGACGCATTAAATGAAAACATTCCTCCAGTGGACGAAATTACGATATTTCCTCCATCGTTAACGCCACAATTTTCTTACATTCAGCATCTCATGACCGACCCTCTTAATGATTTGCCTGACATTCTTAGGGTAAATTTTTTTGACACCAAAGTTGGATACACTACGAAACCGGAATTGTGAGTACCTTTTCGATTAAATTATACCTCATTCATTCAATTATGTGCTTTGAGAAATGAACATTTATAAGCATTTTAAATTAGGATTTAAAAAATCGTATTTTCTATCTTTATCAATAATAATTACATTATTTAAATTTAGCGGGAAATTTTTTCGCTTAAAATTGGAAAGGGCACTTAATTTAAATGCTTCTAGGTATAAAACCAACAATTTACAACAAAAAGATAAATTTCGAACCTAAGAAATGAATTTTTTCAAACTAAAATGATAAATCTTCAACCAAAAATATGAATTTTTAACCCAAAAGGTTAATTTTTTACCAAAAACTCATTTTCAAAAAAGTACATGAACTTTAATCGAAAAAAGATCCATTTTAAATCAAAATTAGAATAGTTTGAATGTTGAACAAAAAAAAAAAAATAATAATAATAAAATAATAATAATATATTTTTTTTATTGGGAATGGTTGGACTGCGATAGGCCACCTGGTAACCAAAATTCGAACTAGAAAGAATGGGTACTATTTTAAAGATCCATGTTAATTTCCGCATAAAAGTGCTTTGACGATTTTTTTGCGGAATTTAAAGTATTTATTGGATACTGAAAATAATTATTTTTTGGAAACAAAGGGGTTTAGATAGAATTTACATCGAATAAGGTAAAAGAACATATTTTTGTACAGAAATATTTTTCTTAAAAAAAAACCACTCATTGTTCCATTTATTGTGATTTTCAAAAGATTATAAACTTAAATGGATTATTTTAAAGTAAAAATGAACTCAAAGTAAATTTTCATCAATTTATACATGGAGTATTTACTATTTAAAAAGTGATCTAAAAGTTAGGATAGAATTCTTATTTAAATTTCAGTCACAGGGTGGCCGCTGGTCCAAAAAATGGGGAATCTTATTTATAGACAAAAATGTCTCTGTGATTCCCATAGTTTTTTAAATAATTTGTTAAATTGTGATCTTTTTCCATTCTATATGTCATTCATTTTAGAATGAGTATTTCCAAAATCTTCCACTTTATCAACTTTTTAATTTTAGATTTTAATCGTTAAGTGTACATTTTATTTTAAATAATTTAAAAATGCAATATTAAATACTTAAGCCATTAAAAATTAGAAGGGTTTGAAATCGAAGATTTTACATAAAAATATTTTTAGTTGATTAGCTGTCAATATAAATTAATAGTGATTTTTAAAAGTGAACTGTTCTTTAAGATTTAAAAAGTGAATAATAATTATTTTACAAGTCGATTCGAAATCTGTTTGCAATTTTAGAATTTCCAGTTTCTAACCTTAAAAATTATGTAAACATTCCAATTGGAAAGTCTTATTAGTTAAACAAATGTAAACGCCCGATTTAAACTTTATAAACTATTTTCAATTTTAAAATAACATTAAAATAATATATTCATAATTAAAAGCTTTTATTCAATTTCACGTACTATTTTCGTCTAAGATATATAATTTTTAAACCATTCAATTTGGAATTTTTTAATGAAGACAAATAAGAATTAATTCGTATTTCGAAATATCTGACTCTCTATTTAAAATCAGTAATTATAGTAAATATTAAAAACTACATTTTGAACGTTACATTTTAATTGTTCTATTTAAAAAAATTTAACTTGTAAGTAAGCATTGTTGAATTTCGGTGTAAATAGCCCGCGGCCTAATTTAAAACAAAATCTAGATTTTGGCAGATTTCGAACAAAAAATTTCAAAGCTTTTTAAGAATTTTAAATGGCTTCAGAAGATCAAAAAACATTTCCTATGAAAATTGAAAATGATTTTTATTTTGAAAAGATATTTTTGAGAGATTATTTAAAAAGATTTAGAAAGATTTACGAAATTATCAAAAATGAATGTGGAAGATTTTAAGGAAAATTATTTAATTTGGCGGAATAAATTTTTGGTTTCAATTGGATTAATTTTAAGGGATGTTTAAAAGTTCTAAAATAATTTCAAAAATAATAAAAAATGTAAACAACATGCAGATTTATCAAGATTTTCAAACAAAATTAGAAGCATTTTAAAGATTTTTTAACTATTTGATATATAAATAATTCGACCTGAATCTTTGAACTCTACAATTTATAAAAGTTAAAATTTTTTTTTGCAGTTTAAGTGCATTTAATTAAAAATTGCTCAGTTTAAAAGTGTTAGTAGCTTCCATTTTACACGTGTACATTATTAAGCATTTGAATCAGATTTGAATACAACATTATTAAATTAAAAAATTTTTAAACTTCAATTTTAAAAGTTTGAAATTCAAGAGTTCCACTTTGAGTGCTTTTAGTTTCTGCTCAGTTTTTATGCATTTAAATGAAAAAATTCTCGCTTTAGATTTCAATTTGTTAAATTTCATTGACCATGAAAAATGTTTGCGAATGGGGAAAAAACCGGGAAATGACCGGGAATTTTTTTCTTGAATTTAAACGGGTACCTTAAATCGTCTATTATTCGTATTCAATCATTGTTTTATACTTCGCAAAATAATGGTAAAAACACTTTTATACAAAAATTAATGTAAATTTTAAAAATGGTACCTACTTTTTCTAGTTCCTGTTTTCGGCACCAGGTGGCGAAACGGTAGACCACCATTCCCAATAAAAAGAAATAATTTCTGAACCGAGAATAGAAGAATTCAATTTTTAGTCAAAACAATCAATTTTCAAACCAAAATATTAATTTTAAACAAAACAATTCAATTTTAAACTAAAAAGATGAATTTTCTACCAAAAAAGATACAGTTTCAATAAAATATATAAAGTTTTCAACTAAAAAAGATAAATGTACATACCAAAACTAGAATAGTTCAATTAACAGTTAGAAAAGTCAATTTTAAACAAAAGAAGAAGAGTTTTCAGCCAAATCAATTTATTTTCAACTAAACATAAAGGTTTTCAAGCAAAAATTGAGTAGTTACATCTCAGTTAAAAAAAATATATTTTCAACTAAAAAGAGTCGAATTTTCAGTCAAAAGATGAATATCATATGAAAAAAAAATTAGAAACTAAATATTTTTTTCCAGCCAAAGAATTGAATTCTGAACAAAAAAAGTTAAATTTGGTACCAAACAGGACACTTTTTAAGGAAGAAGATAACATTTAAATGAAAAAACGTGAATTTTCCAGAGAAAATGGAATATTTAAGGTCAATTTTCAACTAAAAAAAAAGATTTTTCAACCAAATGCATGAATTTTCAACTAAAAAAAGATCAATTTCTGACAAAAATCAAATACTTAAATTTTTAGTTTGTAAAATGAAATTTCAACAAATAAAGAAAAGAATTTTCAACAAAGTAGTTACATTTTTAACCCCATAAATTAATTCATAACCAAAAAGATGAAGTTTCAACTAATGAGAGTACTCTTCCACCAAAAAAGATTGGATTTTAAACAAATAAATTTTCACCTAAAACAGATCAATTTTCAACTAAAAATAAATTAATTAAATTTTCAGTAAAAAACTTACTCTTCAATAAAATCCATCTAAATTTTCCATAAAATAGTCTAATTTTGAACCAAGAAGATTAAATTTATATCAAAAAAAAGAAAGATTTTCCGCAAAAAATGAAACAGTTACATTTTCCACTTCAAATTAATTATAAATAAGAAAAAACTAATTTTAAACAGGAAAGATTAATTTTCAACCAATAAGATGAATTCTCTACCAAAATAGACAAATTTACAACAAAGTATAGAAATTTGCATCAGAATGTTTGAGTTTTTAAAGCAATTTGCAACAAAAAAGAGGAATTAGTCACCAAAAAGATTAAAATAATATTCTCCCAAAAATTCGAATTTTCAATATAATACAGGAATTTTAAACCAAATATTTGAAGTTTCAACGTATGAAGATAAATTTTGAACTAAACATGTGCGAGTTAAATTTGTAGTTAAAACAATTAATTTTTAACTTGAAACAATAATTTTTGATCAATTAAATAAATTTTGAAAAAAATAGTTTTCAACTAAAATGATCACTCATCTGCCAAATAAATGAAATTTTAACAAATTGTGTTTAACTAAGTGTTGAATTTTCAACCAAAAAGGGTGAATTCTTAACGAAAAACGTGATATTTGATATTTCAACCAAAAGTCACTTTAATTTTATACAAAAATAGTTGAATTCAATAAAAAAAGATGAATTTTCAACAAATTAGTTACATTTTTATCGATAATAATAAAAGTAACTTCAACTTTAGTTTGTCGGAAATTCCCTAACTCTATCAAGTTTTCCCTGACATTATTTTAGCCTAGAATTTTTTTGTAAAAATATATGTAGTAATTATAATATCTCCGTTCGATCTTTAATGTTGAGCATATTCTCGAGAGCATTGGCTCAACATAAATTTTTGGGCATTTTTTTGTCAAATGGAAAATTCTTTCAGTTATGGGCTACCTATAGATTACGTCATCAATTTTGTTCTTTGTTTACCTACCCTCTATCCCGAAAAAAAACGTAGTCATCGTCTAAAGAGGGGTTTTATGTTTATAAATCTTTTAAAATAAAATTAACGTAGGTCACATATTGAATTAAAAAAAACACAGTTTAAATTCCTAAAATTTCAAGCCGAAATGTATTGCATTTTAAAAAAATAGTTGAATTTACAACCAAAAAAGATTATATACCCAAAGAAATGAATTTTCAACACAAAAAGACGACCAAATTGTAAAAATGTTTATGCCAAAAAGATAAATTTTTCGAAGACAGTTGAATTTTTCACAAAAAAGTGACTTTTTGAACAAGAAAGATAAATTTTCTACCAAGAAGTATGACTTCTGCCATAAAAGATTAATTTTCACATCAAAAGGATGAATTTTTAACAACATAGTTGAATTTTCACCCAAAAATGATGGCTCTAACAAAATAGTTAAATTTTCCCAAAATAATTAGATTTCTAACATAAAAATTGAATTTTTAATCAAATAGTTGAATTTTCAGCATACCAAGATGCATTTTCAATGAAATATTTGAATTTTCAAGGCAAATATATGAATTTTGTCGAAAGACAGTTGAGTTTTTATCAAAAAGGTTTATTTTCCATGAAGAAAGATGACTTTTCTACTATAAAAGATGAATTTTCAAAAAAATAGCCAAGTTTCTGAAATAAAAAGTCGGATTTTTTAGAAAACACTCGAATTTAAAATAGAAAAAGATGAATTTGTAAGAAGGGAGTTGAATTCTCAACTAAAAAGTTGACCATTCAATAAACAGGAATAATTAGCTAGCTTAAAAGGAAGACTTTTTAACAAAATAGTTGAATTTTGAACTTATAAAATATACATGATAAAGTTTCTACCAAGAATTAAATTGGTAAATTTAAAAATAAAAAGCCAAAAAAATATAAATTTTAAATAAAAAAGTTAATTTTCAACCGAATAGTTTAATGTGTAATTTTCTATGAACTTGTTGAAACGTCAACCCAAACAGATTAATTTAAAATCAAACAGTTGTATTGTTAACCAAAATTGATAAATTTTCTACCACAAAGATTAATTTTCAAAAAAAAAAAAATGGTAAATCATAAAAAAATGAATTTCCTAAAATGGAATTGAATCCAAAAGATGATTTTTTAACCCGAAGGATTAATTTCATGAAAATGAAATAGTTTCATTTTTAATTAAAAAGATTAATCTTGAAAAAATATTGATTTTCATTAAACTAGTAAACATTTCCATGAAGTTAATTGAATTTTCAACTAAAAGAGATGAATTTTTAACCAATCAGATCAATTTTGAACCAAAATTAGGAATTTTCCAGCAAGAAGATTAATGATTTTATAAAAAATACGAATTTTCAACAAAACGAAAATATGATTTTTTAACAAAAAAATTATTTTTCAACCAAACATTTAAGTTTTTATAAAAATCGTTCAATTAAAAAAAAGTTAATTTTTAAGCGAATAGTTTAATTTTCAACTAAATTGTTTAGTCCTCAAATAAAACAGGATAGCATTTAGTAGTTGCATTTTTAATCTAAAAGAATGCATTTTTAACCAAGATTAATTTTCGACAAAAAAATACGAATTTCTAACAAAATACATGAATTTTAAATTGGAAAAGATCAATTTTCAATCAAAATATCATTTTCAACCAAAAATGGAATGGTTACGTTGTTGGCTGAAAAAATTAATTTTCGACAACACGAAAAAACGAATTTTCAAGAATGTAGTTACGTTTTCAAAAAAATATGAATTTTTAACAAAGTAGTTAAGCAAAAGAGTTAAAGCCAAAAAATAATTTTTTAACCCCGATGATTAAAAAAAATGAATTTTTAACCAAATAGTTCAATTTTCAACCAAAAAGATAACTTTTCCAGCAAGAAGATTATGAATTTTCAGCAAAACGGAAATATGATTGTTTAACAAAACAATTCAGTTTCTACCAAAAATTAAGGTATTCATACAAATCGTTTGATTTAAAAAAAGGTTAATTTTCAACCCAATATTTTTATGTTCAAACAATTTTTTTAGTCCTAAAATAAAAAAGATTAACATTAAACAGTTGCATTTTTAATGCGAAAGGATTAATTATTTTAAACTAAGAAGAAAATTTCAGGGAATTTTGGTTTGTGCAATATTTTCTCTCTGTTGAAAAGTCGTCTTCTTTGCTGGAATTAAACTGTTTTTGACTAAAAATTAAAATCTTTTTTGTTTGGAATGAAACTGTAATTACTTGGTTAAAAGTTAAAAAAAATTAATTTTTTGGTTGAAGGTTCATCATTTTAATTGAAAAATCATCTCTATGTTTGAAAACTAAGTTGTTTTGTTGAAAATTCGGTTTTTCCTTGGCTGAAAATTAATATTTTTGTTGATGATTTAATTATTATAGTTGAAACTATTTTGTTGTGAATATTTAAAAAAAATTAAAAAAGATTTGTTTCCTAAACTGAAAATGTAATTATTCCATTTAAATATTCCACCCTTTTGGTTTAATAAGTCATCTGTTTATTTGAAAAATACTTTTTTTCAACTGAAAATATAACTAACGATTTCAATTGGATTTTTTTAAATTTGTCTTTTTAGTACAAAATTGAACTATTTCGTTGAGAATTAATGTATTTTGTTGGAAAATCGTCTTCTATGGTAGAAAGTTAATCTTTTTTTGGAAAATTAATCTTTTTGATTAAAAATTTAAGTAATCCAGTCAAATATTCATCATTTTATTGAAAAAATTTTCTTATTGTTTAAAAATACAACTATTCCAGTTGATAATTCATAATTTTAGTTAAAAATTCACCAGTTTGGTTAAAAAGTAATATTTTTAAAAAATTTATCTTTTTAGTACAAAATTTAACTATTTCGCTCAGAATTCATATATTTTGTTGGAAAATTCTCTTCTTTGTCAGAAAATAATCTTCTTCTTGGAAGATTAATCTTTTTTGTTAAAAATTCAAGTATTCCAGTAATATATTCATCATTTTATTTTTTTAAATTATCTTATTATTTAAAAATCCCACTATTCCAGTTGAAGTTTCATTATTTTAGTCGACAATTCATCTCCTTATTTCAAAATTCAACTATTCCAGTTAAAGTTTCATAATTTTAGTTAAAAATTCATTGGGTTGGGTCAAAATTAATTGTTGTATACTGAAAATTCATCTATTTTGTTCGAAAATTGTGTTTTTTTTTGTTAAAATTAATATTCTTCTTCGAAAATTTATCTTTTTGGTTGAAATTTCAAGTATCTCCATTAAATAATGTTAATATATTTTCTAATTAACTTTTTGGTTAAGAACTAAACTATTAAAAGTAAAGATTCATCATTTCAGTTGAAAATTCATCACTTTGATTAAAAATTTAACTATTTTTTTGAAATTTTTTTTTTTTTTTATCATCAATTTTTTTTTAACTGAAAATTGAGCAATTTCAATTAGATTTCAATTTTTGTTTAGTTCTAAATTCAACTATTTGCTTGAAAATTCAAGTATTTTTTAAAAAATTGTCGATTTTGGTAGAAAATTAATCTTATTGTTTTAAAATTCTTATTTACTTGAAAATTCAACTATTAAAGTTAAAGATTCATAATTTTAGTTGAAAATTCATCACTTTGATTAAAAATGCAACTATTTTTTAAAAATTTCGTTTGTTTTGTCAAAAATTAATGTTCTTTAACTCAAAATTTAACAATTTCAATTAGGGTTAAATTTTTTAGTTCTAAATTCAAATATTTTGTTGAAAACTTAAGTATTTTCTTGAAAAATGGTCGTTTTTGGTAAAAAATTAATCTTATTGTTTTTATATTCTTCTTTTTTACTTGAAAATTCAACTATAAAAGTTACAGATTCATCATTTTATTTGAAAATTGATTTTTTTGGTTTAAAAATTGAACTATTGCAGCTGAAGTTTTATCATTTTAATTGAGAATTTATGGCTGGTTAGAACTTTTTTGTGTGTGAAAAATCAATTATTTTAACTGAAAATAAAACTATTCTACTTTTGATGGAAACAGATCTGTTTTAGTTGAAAACTCAACTATTTGGTTGAAAATTTACCTTTTTTATTTGAAATTCAACTATTTGGTACTTTACAGATAAATTCACGTAATAAATTGTTACGTTCTTAGCATTATTTAATTATTTCATTATTGTATAGCGCTAATATATTAAAGAACATATTTTAATAAAATGTGTCAGAGCTTTATAAATTAAACGTATTAACTGAAGCCCCAGAAACTGAAAAAAAAATTATTTATAAGAAACCCGCGAAACTGTATACATATTCCGACTTGATTCTTTAAAAAAAAAATCGAAATTTTGTAATGGCTCCGCACCATGAAAAATTATATCTGGAAAAAACCTGGACTTGTCAGGAAATTATTCTCAAGATTTGAGTAGAAATCCACTGACCCTCCCCCACCCGAATTTATTAAATGCAGTTTTTAGCGTGACCCCGAAAATCAGTAGGCTCCCTGAAAGTACATAAATATTAAAATAATCTAAAAAAATGCTTAGATTACAGGAGCTGGCTGCACAATGCGACATTGAACTTACGCTGGCGGACACCAGTTTGCACTTTATCGGGAAAAAAGTATCGGAATTTGAGCAATCAAGAATTCCAAGCGTGCAGAGTTTGAGTGAGAAGGTAATAATCCAATATCCCGATGAAAATACAAATGTTAAAAGCGAAAATCCATTTGATTATCTTCACAGAAAAACTGCAAGTGAAATTACAGTTGATAAAAATAAGAAAAAGTACTACGATAATGTTAAGTTTGAAACTAGCGAGAGTCCAGAATTCAGTTTTTATGATGAATTCTTGTTCGATCAAGTTGGAGAAAATGGAAAATTGTTACTTCCAGTCGACAGCGGCTCTGGAAATGAAAACCTTGCTGCTTCCGTGGGTAAAATTGATTTAGCACCCTTGGAAAAAGATTCTCTTTTGAAAGAACAGTTTTGTAAAACGTACAATCTCAGCTTATCGAAACGCGAACAAAAAGCTGCGATGCAACCTGACGTTGTTTTAAGTAAAAGACGCCATGTGCAAAAAACCTTTAGTCGCAATGATCAGGGAAAATTTGTGAGAAATTCTAAACGCAAATCGCGATGTCAAGAGCATAAATATCTGGAAGGTTATGTTAAGTGTGAGTCAGAGCAAGAAAGTGTCGTTTCAGTTTCTGAAGATGAAGATGTTGATGAAAATCCTATTGATGCCGAAATTGAAACTAAAATTTTTAGACCCTTCAAAGATTATTGGATGTACAATTGTATTTTCAGTCGTGTGAAACCGAAAAACTTTGAATTATTTGAGAAGGAACTGCCAGTCAGTTTTCGTTGGTTGCTGCGAGAATGCGCTGACGTTACTGAAATGTCAACAGAAGATTTGTATGAAGAGATTTGCCTCGTAGAAGCTTATTATTCGCACATTTTTAAACCTGAAAATGAGAAAAAGAAGAGGAAGAATTCGATAAACACGGCGTATCGTAATACTATTTTAAAAAAGTGGTGACAACAATAAATTGTAAAACTTAAAAGACTTTGTCGGCTATACGTGTACAAAAAAATCTTTTCGAAATAGAAAATAATCATAAATTTATACGAATTTTTTATGTATTTTTTCCGTTTTTTAACCAATTAAAGAGTTCAGCTTTGATCGAATTTATGCCACTCGAAATATTTTATTTAAAATACTTTAAGAAGAAAAATAAAAACTCACTTTTCTTCTGAATTTTGCGGTGATTTGTATTTGAAAATAATTCTGTATTATTGAAAATAAAAAAAAATTGCCTATAAACTATAAAAATTTCTATTTCTTTTCCCCCTTTTTTTCGTTTTCCACTTGAATGAAAACTGAATTAAAAAAACTCAATAAGAAAGTTCAACTATTTTTGCATGGAGGCTAATTATTTTTTGTTTAAAAGTTTAATTTTTTTGTTTTGGTTGATAATATGTCTTATTTATTGCTAAATTTTATTATTTAGTTTCAAATTCAATTATTTGGCGGAAAAATCAATAATTTTATTAAAAATTCATCCTGTTTGGAAAGATGCAATTTCTACTAAAATAGATGAATGTTTAAATTAAAGATTAAAATTGAGAGGAAATGTATGAATTTTCATCGAAAAAAGATTTCTGTTGATTTTTCAACACTTAAATATAAATTTTAAGCAAAAAGTAAATTTCCTATAAAATAATTGATTATTAAACGCAAAAAGGACTACTTTTTAACTAAATTGTTAAATTTTCAGGATTACTGTAAAATTTCATTTTGAAAATTTCCTACCCAGGTGAAAAAGTTATATATTATGTATGTGTAGTAGTCAAGAAAATGATATATTTTATTTGTTTTATAAATTTTTATGTATAAAATAAATAAAAATTATCATTGTTTTGTCCACTATATATAAACTATATACAATATCTTTTTCACCTGGGTAATTTTCCCCTGATTACTTTTTCATTTTTTCCGGCCATTAATATTTAAAGACTTCTCCTTTTCGAAACTAATTAAGAAGTTCAGCTTGGATCGAATTTATGCCACTCGAAATATTTTATTAAAAATATTATTGTAAAAAAATTATTATAAATTAATAATTATAAAAAATGAATTTTCGTCTGAATTTATTCAGCGATTTATTTGTATTTGAAAATAATTCTTTATTATTGAAAATGAAAATAAACATTGCAGTGCAGAATTAAGTGTGTAGTTATAAATAAAAAAAGGGTGCAGTACAACTCTAACTTTTCAACTTGAAAGTTAGTTTTCAAAGCGCAATTTCCAATTTCATAAATTAATATTTGAAAATATTAAAAATAAATTTGAAATTTCATGTACACCATTATTCTTTAGCCTATAAATTATAAAAAAAATTTTATTTCCTTTCCCCTTTTTTCTCGTTTTCCACTTGAATGAAAATTGAGTGAATAAAACTCAATAAGAAAATTCAACTATTTTTGGATGAATGTTAATAATTTTTTGTTTACAAGTCTTATTTTTTATTTTTGGTTGATAATCCGTCTTATTTATAGCTAAATTTTATTATTTAATTTCAAATTTTATTATTTTTCTGAAAAATCAATAATTTTATTAAAAATTCGTCCTCTTTGGTTAAAAACAAGTCTTTTTGGGTTACAAATTCGCCTAATTTGTAGAAAATCGTATTCTTGGCTTGAAATATAAGAAATTGTGTGGAATTTAAAAGAAGAAATCTTCAAAAATAAGTTTTAAAAACTTTTAATTCGTATTTAAAGAACAAAATTAAATCATTTTTGAGAGAAATTGAATCATTTGAGAAGTTTAGAAGTTACAGAATTTAAAATACAAATTTTTCATCCAAGAGTGTTTGTTTTGGTTGAGAATTCGTTTTTTACATAAAAAAATCAACTAGTTAGTTTCATGTTATTCTATTTTTTTGGTACTTTTTTGTCTTTTTTACTTGAAAATTCAACCGTATTTGGTTAAAAATTAAACTATTTGAAGATGATATTTTTTGTTGGAAATTCAACCATTTAAAAAAAATTTAACTGTTTTTATAAATATTTAACAATTTGGTGAAAAATTAACTTTTGTGTGGAAAAATCTTATTTCCATGCTGGAAATTCAACTTTTTTGTAGTTTATTCGTCCGTTTGACTTACAAATTAAACAATTGTGGAGAAACTAAATTTTTTAAAAGATTAACCTCTCGGTGAAAATTCGTTTTTTTTGTTGCTAAAAGTTAATTTTTCAATTTTTTAAATTTTGTTTAGATTTCAGATAAGATGAAGGGCATGTATAATTTAAAAAATTGTAGCTGCAAAATATGTTTATTTGAACTCGACAAATAAAGCAGATGGAAGGAATTTGAGATAGAATTGTTTATCGATGTTATTTAATCAAATATAGACTGACTTAATTAATGCAAATAAACAAATATAAGGTAGCCTGATAAGCGCCTGAAAAATGAAACACGGAGACGTTTTTTTGGCCAAAGTCGGTTTTATTTTTCAACATACTCTCCTTTTAGGTCGAAACAGCGAGTCCAACGATTTTCTAA